>NW_009952091.1:28878-72176 GCF_000747805.2 Chaetura pelagica | reverse complement strand
TGCGCCTACAGGCAGTGCCATTCTAATGCAGCAGCAGCACTGGCTTTATTATCTCTTGGCAGCCAAACCAGACCACTACAAACTTGCAGGAGAATCAGGCACTCCCTTTGCTGAGGTAGCAACCAGACTGCCAGAGGGAGGGGAAAATGCCTGCAGCTATGTTAAAAGCTCTGGTCTTTGTTAGTGTAAGGATTCATATTACTCAATGTGCTTTTAAGTCACAGCCAGGTATTTTCCCTTCAGTTTGGAGCTGCTTGTAAAAACAGCTAAGGCCAATAACCCGAGGATGATAAGTTCCAAGCATAACTCCTACAGAACAGGGCAGAATCTGGCTGATCCAGAAGCTGATGTGCAGCCTTCAAGTTTCAAGGATCTCCTGAGACTGACCTGAGAGTTGAAGCCCTTGCTCTTGTCCAGTGGGGAGCAAATTAGTGTGTATAGAACAAGAAAAACAATTACAGAGATAGACAATATTGGTATAAAATTCCACTAAATATTGTTACTATCCCTTAGAAGGCCAAGCACAATGAAATCAAATGGTAGGAAGCACAAGGACAAGAGAGTACCTGAAATGTAATACATGCGAGTCCAGGTTCATAAGCAGTTGGTGCCATGGATCTCCACTGGACCCAGGGGACTGTACCTCCTTGTGCTTGGTGCTTCATCTTCAGCTCAGAGCTGAGGCAGCCAGGAGCAAGGACAGAGCTGCAGCTGGGCCAGGTTCTTCAGACCTGCTCAGTTAATGCAGGGTCAGCCACAGGTGGCCTGGCTTGAATGGAGGATCTCAGTAACAGAATTAAGTAGCTTTTCCAATAAGGATTCCAAGGTCTGGCCTGTGAGGTTTAATGTTTTAATCTGGTGTCTAAGTGTATCGCTGCTCTAATCACAGCCACGGGGGAGTCCTTCAGCAGCTGAAGAGTAGAGAGACTGTCAATAATCCTCACTGTGCTGCACAGCTGAAAGCTCTCAAGTGGATTTATGGTGGAAATAAGGTATACACAGAAACTCATTCTTTTCCACTTGAGAGAAAACTACCTATTAATATCTGACACAGAGCATACTCTAGAAAACGGGAAGCAGATATTGAAAATGAGCAAATCCCAACAGGCCTAATGCATACGTGATGCACCAGTTAACAATATTCAATCCAGCAAACCATCACTCAGAATGGGTAGCTTTCCTGTTGGCATTTTTAAGACTGAATGTCCTAGATGGCATTGCTCTGCAACATTAGAAAATACACTCCTAAAATCCAAGCTCTCGCTGCAGTCAGCACAAAAGAATTTCAGGCAGGACAAGTGTTGATTTAAGTTCACACACACAAAGATAACAGCAGAGTTCTCTTTTTAATGTTACTTGTTTGAGACATTTCCACTGCAGCTGATACATTAATTATGCCACTTTTTTTTCATTCATTCTTTAAAGGCTCATTTGTAAAATCTTCTTGTGTGAGCAGTTGCAATGAGCAACTACTCTGGTTTGAAGTGGTTTCATTGCACCTGTTCTCCCCAGGCCTTGGTATTTAATGGCATTTGTTTATTCTGTGCTACTCTTCTCTAGTGATTTGTTTGGCACGGTGAAGAAGGTTCACACCAAGTACAGAGTGCTGTTTGTTTCTGACAGTCAGGGGCTGCAGATGAGTGTTCTCCTCTGCCTTCGAGCTCAGCCAGTTAGAGCAGCTGGAGGGGAAGTGGGCAGATGCTCAGCCTTGCTAAGAGGGCCAGTTGCCATGGCAGGAGGGAGGAAACAAACACACACACTCCACATACCTGTGGTTTGTCCCCAGTCCCGTGTCTGTGTAATTCCCTTCCAGAGGCACAACCGTATGTACTTTTGCTTCAGGAGCTTTCTAGAAAGCACAATGTGCTCAGAGTACCTATGTGTATCCACCTCCCAATGCCAAGGATTAGGAGCTGCTGTTCCAAGGCCCTGTGCAGCCCACCAGCAGCCTGAAGGCTGCCGAGGAAAGGCTGTTAGCACTGAAAGCCCCAGCCATTAAGCAGTTGGTTTCCAGGGCATAGTCAACCTGTCTAGGCACCCCATGCCAGGATAGGGACAAGCCTCAGATGGGAAGTCACACCAGCCAGCCCATGGAGATGCCTGCAGCTGAACCTCCAGAAAGTTGTATGGAAATGCCTCAGCCATTCTGGGATGGGTCACCCCATCACTTCTAAGAGGTGGCTCTGATACGTCCTGCTCTGCAAGCACACGCTCTTTCTGTTGCTTGTGTCCTATGAGGCTGCAGCACCAAGAGGCTAAAAAGCATTTTGGGTTGAGGCTTGTCTCCAGGCCCTCCCTCCTTCCTAGATTAACAGAAAGGAAGACAAGTGCTTGAGTTCCTGGGGCATGAGGTACAAACCCTGGTTCACCAGATGCAGCTGCGCAACAGGACACGAGGGAGCAGCAGGGCGATGGGTTCTCCTTGCCTTGAAAAATGGCATTTGAGAAGAAAAGCCAGTGTTATGCTCCAGTACAGGTTAGGGTGTGTACATATGTACAATTTGTCTTGTGGTATAAAGGGAAGGAAAGATAAGCCACAAAGTCTGCACCTTGGGGTCTTTTTTGGGTTTGTTTTGTCAATTTTTGGGTTTTTTGTGGATTTTTTTTTACGACGTTGTTCCAAAGATTAAAACAAAGAAGAAAAGACATTTCCTTCAGCAACAAGGACATTAATTAATCAGTTCTCTTGCAAACACGATTTTGGGGTGACTGTTGGGATGACTGAACACTTCAGCTACCAGTCAGAGGAGATTATGCTGAGAACATCGGCAGATGCAGTTTCACTGAAGCAGCAGAAGATATAAAACAAGAAATAAATAATCGGACAAAATAATTGGGCAGAGCCTGGAGGGGACTGTTGTCTGCAATTTGGAGAGAAAAGATCCCTCATTTCTGGAAGTGGCATTTCAAAGTAAGGAGCTTTCAGGGTGGTAAAGACACAAGTCAGACCTCTGTAAAGCCAGCTAGAAGTAACTTTCAAAGGAAAAAATAAATAGGATTTGTGCCCTAGTTTTGCATCTTTATGACGGATAAACATGGCCATGTGGGAGAGGGGTATTAGTTTTGTTTTCACCACTTTGTACTTCTGCTCTGATGTTTAATTCTTTTTGTTCTGCACCAAGAAGTCCTATCTTTGCTTAGGAAGGGTTTGTGATGGCTGAGGAATAACTACAATGACAACACAGCAACAGCTTCTAGAAAAGCCATAGTGAATACATGAATATGAAATACACTCTCCAATAACTCCTCCAGCAAAAGCAATGATGGTGCCTTAACACTCTGCTTTTCTTAGCTTTAATGAAAGCAGCTAGAAATTCAGTTACTCCCCCTGACCTTTGAAAATCAATTTCTAACTTTCCAGGCTGTAAGTTACACAAAATTTTTCTAAAGTGAAGTAATCATAAGGCTGAATCAAAAAAGATGCAATTTGGCATATCACCTTGGCAGGGGGTAGGGAGTGAGAATATCTTTAGAGTCCAACAGTCAACTGGAACAGCTCCAAATTGTGATGAAAAGCATTATTCTATTTGAACCAGAAAACTAGTCATGGGGAAGTCTCTACAGAGATACAGCATCCAAATGGATTCCAACATAACTTTTGGGTTGCCAGCACAAAGTTGGAAAGCAAGCAATTGAACCAACAGAAAATATTTTCAAGCCAACTGCTGGGCTTGCACTAATGAATTACATTTTCTGCATGAACATCAAAGGCTGCACCTCATCCCTGCACTCATGGACAGAGACATGGGACCAGCATGTGCGCCTTTCTGCACCGCGTGACTCTTCTGCACCTGGACACACCTCTTCTCCCCAACACACACCACAGCTGCTTGTGGAGGGTAGGTTAGAAGAAAGGCATCACTTTGGCAGCAGGTGTTGCAAAGACATAAGCAAAGGTATTTTAGGTGAGATATCCAGTCCCAATTACACACCTTTTCATTCAGGGACCTTGAGCCCTTCTTTCAGAGAAAGTGTAATAGGAGGAGACGTCAGCTGAGAAGTCCCAACCTTTTCATGCCATGAAGTAGAAGCAAGGAGAGTCTTGTCACCAAGGCAGGCTCAGAGTTAGCAGAGAAAATTGCAGTCTGCTCCACTGGGGCACAGCACAAAAGCAGCACAAGTATCTTTCTACTCTAAAGCATGCCTTCTAACAGGCCTTTGCCAGAGGCTTTCTGCAGCTTTCCCTAATGGAAACTGGCTGCATCACAACCATTACAATAGCACCTTTGCCTCATTATTATTCCAAGCATTACTGAAAATATGACTCCAGGAATGACTCGGGAGGGAGGGCTGGATCTCATCACCACAGCTGTCAATGGCTGAATGGTCCCAGGCACATGATCCTTCCTGCTGGGATAGTGACAACCAATTCCCACTGCCCTCTGTCAGGAAGAGAATAACTAGCCTTAGTGCAGTAATTCCAGATCTGTATTGCTGGAACAAAGCAGAACTGGACTCATTATAGCACATAAAACTCCCTTAGTGTTTGCTTCTCTTTGGACTCCCACTCATCCGGGTCATAGGTGGCACACACACCTTTACAGTAAACCCCTCTGGGTGGTGGAGGAAATACAAAGTATTAACATACTTTTTCCTTCTTCCTTCACCCCTAATTCAATGCTCAGGTCAAACCTGCTCTGCTCAGATGGTACAAAGTATTCTCAGAGTCATGCCAAATGTGGGATTGTGACCCACAGGTGTGCTCTACTTTTATGTCCAAGCACACCCTGAAGTGTTAAGTTAGTACAAAGAGAGGATATTTTTATTGATAAACATTATATTGTCTTAGTGTAGATGTCTGACACATTATTAAATCAAATGACAAAACATTTAAAGTAATTCATTCTAATAAAACTTTTTGATATTCCATAGACAATAGTGCTGTGAATTTTGTTTATAGTATAACACATTAAAAACACAGAAATACAAGTTTCTAATTTCATAGGTTACCAGCAAACAGAGAAAAATGCATGCTTTCATTTGTTAAATTTGTAACACAGGCAAGTGGAACAGCTATGCATAGAAGACTATTCTACAACAAGTTGTAAAACAAACATAGAGAAAGACTGACCTTATAATACTTGTACAAGTATGACAAAACCATTGTAACTAATTTCAAAAGGTAACTAATGTTTTGTCTGTGGCTCCACCATTTTAACACTTCTAAGCTGATTTAATTAAAAGGATATTTTGAGTAGAACGGTTATTACCAGAAACCACTGATTTTGCTTCCTGGCTGGTTGTAAATGAACAAACATTTTATGTGCATTTGCACTCAATTCCACCTACATTGTCTTCCTTATGGCTAGAGGCATCACAATCTTCCTGCTCAGTGAAAAGGAACCCAAACAGTGTCCTTTGATCCCAAACCAAACAGAAGGTGCTCATAGCAGTCACTCATTGCTGTGCTTCCTGCAGCTGTGATGCCCTGACTGCACTATGAAGTAGAAAACTCAGGCACACAACTCAAAGAGCTCTGCAAGGCTTCACCAGTCTGCCTCAGAAGAAGCCACAGCAGGGATTGCATTCAGCAGCCTAGGACTTCAGTCATGATACAAAACTAAGTTTGCCATCATAGCTCCAGGAAATGATCACATCTCAAAAAGCCAACTGCTGGGCCAGGAGGTGGTTTAAGCATACACCATCCCCCTGCTCCTGGGGCCCTCCCTGCATGCTGAGCACCACAGGGTGCAGACCAAGGCTGGCTCTGATTAGGTCACGGACACGCAGCTACAACCGTTTGGACTTGGCTCCAAAAAGGGCTGGAAGGGGCTGGACATGTCCCCAGAGCCCAGCTGTCCCTGCAACCGCTGACTCCCTCTCCCTTGCCAACCCACCTTGGCTGCAGGGCCAGGGGGCACAGCCTGTGCCAGAAGAAGCCAAGGGCAGCTTCTCAGGAGACCCTGCACCCACCAGCACCCATCACCCTGCAGTGGCAAGTGGGGTCCGATGCTTCTGAGAATGCAGCTCTGTTTTAGTGCAGAAATGGGAGCTAACAGCGTGCTGGGTTAATGAAAGCCTGATCCAGAAAAGTGCTAGATGAGCTGGGGAGGAGGATGAGGTGAAGGAGAGGTCAGGACCCCCTGAAACCTGTGCAACATACCTGAGTCTGTCTACTCGTCCGTTTTCTCCAGTGAAATCCTGCAATGCCAGGGCATGGTCCCCACAGCTTATGCTGGGGCTGCAGGCCAGGGGGAACGTCCCCACAGCCCTGCCTGTGGCCACAGGAACCGTGGCTGGAGAGGGGCACCCATCCTCCCCTCCTGCACATCCCCCGTGGCTGAAGCTCTGAGGGATGCCCAGGAACACTGAACCACTGCCAAACTGTACCAGGGGAACTCAGATTGCACATGACTTCCACAGACAGTCAAAAAACCCCAAACCAACATCTTCCTACTTTGGTTTCAGCCTTGAAAAGAGTCAGTCCATGTGAGGATGCAGTAATCTATCATTCCTTTAGTCATCTCTTACAAATCCTTCCTGCATGAAGGGCCTGGTAAAGATGTTCAGCTTTACAAGGACAAAGAGTGAAGCCAATCAAACTGTTCCTCAAGGGAACATGAAATAAAATTTGTCCCTGAATCCTCAGTGCATGGCAAAGTTCATTGCATACCACCTCCTCTCTCAGGTAGGCAGATTGCTGCTCGCACATTTACACAACCATGCGACAGATGAAACACACACTTGTGAAGCAAGGATAAGAACCAAGCCAGAGACACTGCTTCTGGCCTCTCTCCCCCCCTCCCTGCTGAAGGAACTCAGTGTTTCTCACCAGGCAGCAATACCTTTCATCAGGGCGGCCAGAGCTGTAAAGGTCCAACACTCTTCTACTCTGTGTAACTGCAACCCTGCAAAACTCACCAGTGTCCTAATAACACAATCACCAGGTTTTCTGTGATGCCTTATTACTCTCACAGCACGGTAACTGAATAATTACAGAATCATACTTTGTGTCCTTTGCTTCTGTCAACCATTAAAAAAAAAATAAAGTTATTCCACAAACATCTTGCTTTGGCTTCTTTAAAGAACTTGCTGCAGTTCAAATTCTGTGCTTGCTCATTTGACCTAAGCATTGTGCAGTTTCACAACACAATTTTGAGATACAGAGATGCACATTACACTCAGAGGCTCTGACTCCCCAGTGAGAACTGCTGACAGAAAAGGATTGTTTCTGAGAGCCTTGCACTAACTACTGGGCTGAGCCCTGCCTGGCAGAATGTGGAAGGTCGCTTTGTGCCATTCGAGCACTGAACAGACCTTGAGGAAAGAACGTGCAGTACTTCATGCAATCAGCCCCTAGATTCCCATTTTTTTCTGTTCTAATGTGAAAAATCCCCAAGCCTCAAAAAGCTGATCAAACACAGGCTTCTAGTTCTGTCCCCCACCCCCAAACACTGTCTGTAAAATTACTCCATCGCTGCTCTTGTACTTCCCAACCTGCCCCACTGCAGTTGACAGCGGCAGCCACATCGTGATGTGTTCTGCAGAGGAGCCTGCTGACCTACCTGCAACCAAAGCAACACCGTGGAAATGGGGCAGTGCCACATCTATGAGTGGTGGGACCATTTTACTGCAGGGTTTCAAAGTTGGGATCCTTTCTGCTGTAAACAATAACCTTCCTGTCATAAAGCTGGGACAGTACAGGTCAGCTTCACCCAAGCATCTGCTGGCACATGACACCTGTTTTAGAGAGAGCTCTTCACATTTAACCTGAGCCATATACTGTTAAAGGGAACTGGTGAAAACCAGGCAAAGGAAGATCACTTCCTTACTAGATGAAGGTTATTAATAAATAAAAACCCCTACTTGTTGATATCTTATCAAGTGTGAATTTAAATTATTGCAAACAATACCTCGTGACAGTGATATTAGAAACATTAGAGTGCAACGAGTATTTGCTATTTATATATTTCTGCTCTTACAGATCAAGAGCTGGACACTGCAGAAGCATCTTTGGGTCTCTCAGTGTTCCTCAGCTTCTCTACTAATATAAGCTACAGGAAGCACCCATGGAGGTCTGGCCACCTTCTGTGGACACTCTAGAGGATGCTACAATGCTTTTAATGGCTTAATGTGCTCGGTTCCTTATTTAGGGAAACCTGGCCTTAGTTTTAGGTGAGGGCTGAAATTAGGCTCCTAAATCTTCAGCCAGCAAGGGGAAACATTTTTTTGAATTAGGGGCTCAGCTCTTACTGTACCATAAATAAATAAATAAAGTGTATAAATACTTCAGTGCAGAACTTTCTGTCTCGTGTCTGCTCTTGCTTCTTTGTCAAAGCTGTCTTTATGTTCAGAAAATGCAATTGGAATGTCAAATGACTAATAATAATTACAATTAGAAATACCACTGAATGTACAACAATAAGCTGTTCAACCTTTTGACCTGCTATATTATAGATATCTGCCATGCACCACTCACAACACCTTGCTGCTGCAATGTGGAAACAAATAAAAACTAGGCAACCATCTCTTGCATTTATAAACAGATGTGTGAAAGTCTATCTTAAATATTGATACACTTAGCATCTTAGGAGCTGCCATTTATTCCTATGCAGGTGGCAGCTGGTTACCACAGGGCTTAATTTTAACAACAGTGAACATACTAGGTAAAGTGCGTCTCTCTCTCTCTCTCTCTCTATGCTACAATGCTTTTAATGGCTTAATGTGCTCGGTTCCTTATTTAGGGAAACCTGGCCTTAGTTTTAGGTGAGGGCTGAAATTAGGCTCCTAAATCTTCAGCCAGCAAGGGGAAACATTTTTTTGAATTAGGGGCTCAGCTCTTACTGTACCATAAATAAATAAATAAAGTGTATAAATACTTCAGTGCAGAACTTTCTGTCTCGTGTCTGCTCTTGCTTCTTTGTCAAAGCTGTCTTTATGTTCAGAAAATGCAATTGGAATGTCAAATGACTAATAATAATTACAATTAGAAATACCACTGAATGTACAACAATAAGCTGTTCAACCTTTTGACCTGCTATATTATAGATATCTGCCATGCACCACTCACAACACCTTGCTGCTGCAATGTGGAAACAAATAAAAACTAGGCAACCATCTCTTGCATTTATAAACAGATGTGTGAAAGTCTATCTTAAATATTGATACACTTAGCATCTTAGGAGCTGCCATTTATTCCTATGCAGGTGGCAGCTGGTTACCACAGGGCTTAATTTTAACAACAGTGAACATACTAGGTAAAGTGCGTCTCTCTCTCTCTCTCTCTCTATATATATATATGTATGTTGCTTGAATATAAATCATACATACATTTAAAAAAAAAAATGCCAAAAATCTGCCAATTAATTATATGAATTTATGACTGAGTCCCTCAGCAAAACTAGTGTAGCATTGTCTGGCTTAATAAGGCATAAAAGGCCCAGGTCAGATCTATAACCACTTAATCAGATCAATTATATTTATTGTATCATGAGTGTCTTTGCATAAGCAGAACTGAGCAGGGTTGTATCTTTGTATCCATTTCACTTGTTTTGAAGATATGAAGTATCCTCATATGTGCAAATTGCCCTTTGAAGAGTCCTTGAAAAGACAGTCCATGGAAAGTCTCCCTGTGCAAGGACTGGCTGTTTCAATGGTCTGGTGTATTTTCAAGGCAGAAAATAGGCTGGCACTGTTTGGAGGCAGGTTGGTTGAGACTGGTTGCCAGGTAAAAATCTCCTTGCATTTTCTCCCATTGATTTACTAGATTAAAACCTGTGTCCTATTTCTGCCAGCCCAGTGGAGGAGTTCTGTGTGGAGGAGGATGTGCCCCCCAGAACAGCTGTGCTCCCACAAGTCACTGTTCACCCACCTGCTTAAAACTAACAGCAGTGCTGCAGGGTTTATCTTCTCTCTTGCCTTCCCCAAGCCTCATTCCCTTCCTCCCTCAGCAAACAGCTTAGTTCTTCTTTCAGCATTTGGTAAGAAACTTACAAGATGTAATTTTCAGGCTGTAATGGCCAGGAAGGTCTGCCTTCTGTGGCATCCTACTTAGGCACCCTATGAAAAATTAACCCTCTCTCAACAAAGGAAAGTCAAGAAGTGACACAGATGGTAACACAGGAACATGTCCTGCAAACTGTCTTTCGTTACCATAGTCCTGCTAAGAGCAATTATTCCTTTTTACACACAATCTGCACCAGGACTCAGAGTCAGGATTTAAAAGCATGTTTTTGTGACATGACTTTCCACTTCATATCAAGTGATGGCTCCAAAGTAGGCAACAGCATCAGAGGTCCTGGATGTGACCATTCTTCACCATCTTTATGCCTTACAGACGCAGTTGTATGAAGCTGGGACATAGGGATGTCATCAGCATTTCCATGCTAATGGAAAACCTCAGAGGCAAATGCTCAGCACTTGAACAGATCTGTTACCAACTGCAACCATCCCTAGGGCTTCAGGCTTGCAATGTTAAGTTTTCCTGCAACTGGCAACAAAAAGATTATGCTAAATCATTGCTGTAAAACTATCATGTTGACTTTTAGCACCATTCAAATCCTACCTGGCAGATGAAGATTGTATTGACACGATTTCTGTCACCTTGCTGGGGTGTGAAAGGTCTAAAGCTTGTTCTGCAAGGCTACTAGAAAAAAGAAAAAAAAACAAACCCTACCTAAAATATACCACAATAAAGTAATGTTGACTATATAGTACATTACAAAATCTGTTGCTTTAAACAAACTGCTTTTCTAGAAGCTTTCCTGAAATTAGATGCGGTTGCCCAAACTTGAATAGCTTGGCCTAGATCTCAGGCAGTTTCAGGGGAGTGAACAAAAGATTTCACTGCCAAATTATATCCCCTGGTGCACAATGAAACCAACTGCCCTTTCTGCCCTCACTGCTTTCCAGTGAGTAAAGAAAACTTTTCTCAAAAGGCATGGATTTGTCTACACTTGAGATTGATTCTGCAGATTCAGCCAAACAAGTCAGGGAGTTTGGATGGAAGTAGGTGTATTTATGAAATATGCTTCAGCTT
Organism: Chaetura pelagica; assembly: GCF_000747805.2. Classification (NCBI taxonomy): domain Eukaryota; kingdom Metazoa; phylum Chordata; class Aves; order Apodiformes; family Apodidae; genus Chaetura; species Chaetura pelagica. The sequence goes on along the minus strand of NW_009952091.1, from coordinate 61,198 downwards.
TGAGTCCACAAAGTGATAATTTACAGAATATTAATGTAAATGCCCTTAAAGGTGCCTAGTTGTATTAATAATTATTGATTTATCTACCCAGATAAAAAAATAAAAAGTTAATTCATCTTTAAAAACCAAAGTGCAACACTCCTTTTCAGGACTTAGAGCTGCAGACATGTACACTGACCCTACAAAACCACCACTGGGGTTTAGCCACTGATTTCAATAGAGGCCAACTGCCACTCGAGTCAGTGGACACTGAACATTCCCTTCCTTTAACTTCTAGCCTTGCATTACCTACCTACTTTGAAGTGGTAGAAGTCTTCCAAATGTTCTAACTTCCACTGCTTTCCCTAAAAGCATGACTTTAAACTGATTCAGTTAAAGATGCACAAACCTAATATGGACATTCTTACCTGGATTTAAGTCTATTTCAGACTGAGAGTGGCTACTGATCACGTGTAACTTCATGAATGCAGGGCAGATTTAAATCCAGATAAGCATGGTCCACTGAGATCGATTTTTAAAGTATCTACTTAAACAAATTTAAAGCTCCAGTGGTGTAACTGAAATAGATAAACCCTACAGTATTGCATCTCTGAGTTTTACTTCAAAGGATTAGGGCTTAACAAAATTTTCATATAAGAAACATTTGTAAATTAAAAAGTTCTGGTTTTCTAAAAAGTCATCAACAATATTCAATCAACACTTCATCTCACAACTATTGATTTGGTTATTTGAAAAAGGCATAGAAAAATTCCTATTCTGACAGCACAAGATTATGTGTCACCCTCAGGTTGCTCCACCTACACTGAAGTTTGTTTTTCTTGCACTAGGTTGCTGTTTTTCCTGATTTGTTTTGTCAAGATAAAAGCCAGTCACGCACCTATCTCTCTGTTAAGAGCATGCATTCATTTTTCACAAGCACCAATATCACGAATCCAAAGCATGATAATCAATTCATTTCAATTACACAGATGAGGACAGAAAATTGAAAACTAAGCAGACAAATAGCATCATGGGAAAAAACCCAAAGTATACCAGCGAAAATCTCACCCCATGCACACATTTCAGGTTGGTGTTCTTATCACAGAGACAATCTACCAAAAAGTAGTGTACATAAAAAACAAACAACAAAAAAAAAAGGAGGGAGGGGGGTGTGCAGAAAGAGAGAAAGTATAAAATTCACCTTTGGTAGGGACAAAAGCAGTCTTTGCACCATGTTTTTAAACCTACTCCTATCCCATCCCATCCCATCCCATCCGCCTTTGAACCATGGTCAAAGGAAGGCCACCCACAGGTTGAGCAGAGCTGAAACTAGCAAGGGATCACATCCTTGAAATCAGGTCAAAGTCAGAGCTGCAGTGGAGCGTTCTCCACTGAGGAAAAGGCTCCTTCATCTCCCTTTGAAATACTCCTTAAGAATCATCTGAAACTGCCAGGAGTGGAAACAAAACCAGCTTGTTGGTGCAGCACCATAGAAGCCCGAGAGGTGAAGGTGACCCTTGATTTCAGAAGAACAAACCTGCAAATGAATCATGGTCAGATTCAAAAGCCCAAACCCACGTGGCTTCACCCGGCACCCCCGAATCCCCACACCCTGGGCCTCTCTCCCAGCTCCTTTGGGCCTCAGCTCCTTCTTCCCACCAAGCCCCATCTAGCCCTGCTGTGCTGGTCCTGTCCACCAGGACAATGACCCCAGCCACTGGCTGCTCCCAGGCAGGGGGGCACCTTCCTTGGTCAGGAGGAGGGAGCCCCACAGCCCCTGCTTGGGGTGTTGCTATTAACATGCACTGCATTTGATGTACCTGTCTGGGGAAGTCTGAAGGATGCTAAACACGGCTAAAGGTTTTTGCTTCGGGGACTTTCAAAGGCTTTGATTCTGCTAACACACTGGAGAGGCTCTAATTTGGAGGCAAACCCACGAATGCAAACATTCAGTTGGTCTATCCTGTTCCAAACCAGGTCTGCACTGGTTGATTTGGTTGCAAATCACAAGCACAACTTGCTTAACTCTAAATAGATTAAGTGCCTGTCAGTTCATATATGGCACAGGTAACGGCAGCTCAAGGTACCTTTTCCTTCTGCAGAGAACAAACAACTTGCAGAACATCCCTGCACAACACGCAAGTGTCAAAACAAGGTATTTCAGGTTTTACACACAATGCAAAGCTATGATAAACTACAGTATTTAATGCACACCAATAGGAAAAGTTCTTTAAAAATACTCATGCAGTTTTTGTGCCACGGGATAGGTAACGGCTATTTCGTAGAAATAGATCCAACTGGCTCCATTGGAGCAGCAGTATAAATATTCAAAATAGAAGTAATAATAGGCCCTGATGTGAAACTTTTTTTTTTTTTCCCCCCCCCAAATCTGTCCCTTCTGTCAGCAAGGAAGCACTCTGTTCAGGAGCAACTGCATCTTGCTGTGAGAGTACAGCTGTGTGTTGGTTGGGTGGAATTCAGTGAAATGTGCCACTTTGTTGCTAACGTTGTTGGATTTAAGGAAGTATTTTAGGCATTTTAGTGGTTGTTATTATTATTAATCTCATTAACAACAACAGAAAAACCAAACAACAGCAACAAAAACACAACCACAGGAAGGTACAGTGGGCTTCCTACCGCAACAGGACTTCCAGCGGGCACAGTTACAAGAAGGCTGCTCAAACAACAGGCTGCACAGCTCGACAAGCAGCAACGCAACTGTTCTCCAGATGGAAAATGATCAGGTGGACATGTCCTTGACTGTCCCTACTGCCTGCCCCTGGACCTTTCCTGCTTCTCGCCAGGGATCCATGGGCACATTTATTCCACCAGGGCCAGCGCTCCCTGGCTTTTTCCCGCAGACACACCCGGTGCCGCGGCTGCCGGTGCCTCTGCACCTCGAGTGTGACAGGGACAGACCCTGGACTGAGCAGAATGAAACCGCAGGGTGCAAAGAGCTTGATTTACAGCATTTTGCCCAAAGAAAATTAAACCGAGAAAAATCACTTCCAAAAGTGCGAATGAAACAGAATTGGGCTGTAAGAATGGGGCTCTCTTTTTTCTTCTTTTTTTCTTAGTTGGAGGGGTTTTTCCTGCTATAATTTAGGGTTTGGTGTTTTGTTGTTTGCTTGATTCTCCTTTCTTTCTTTTAGGTAGAGTTTGTGCCTTTACTACCAATATTTGCCACTGTTTGTACCATAGACAAAAACATTCACCTAGCTGGCAGTATCTTAATACATTTCATAGTAGAACACATACAAGAAAGAGGAAAAAACATACCATATGAATCAGATGTGATCAGTGCTCAAAGTAAATACAAGGGCCAGCACTGGCAAGAATCCACAGTATCAGTACATACAAATGAAGCTGTGATGGTGTTTCTCATGGAGTGGAATTTGCCTGCATATTAATACAGAATTATACAAAATCTAGCAGGGATATTGGAACAATGAACAGCTAAACTTTCACAATAACTTAAGATCTGTGAGCAAGTCTGCATTGAAGATATCCCACATTTTTAAAAGTGCCATCTCTCTCTCTGTGTCTTCCTCCCTCCCAAAGGAGGGGTGATGAATCCACATGATCTGTTATCAGATAAGTTCAACTGCTTAAGAAGACAAATATCTGGCCAGGTCCAGTGTATTCTTTCCAGAGTGGCAAATTACAACTTCAGTAATTATGTCTGTGCAAAATATGCCTCTTTCCTTTTAAGAAACCAGTGTCTGTAACTCATTTAGAAAAATTCCAACACGGACTTACGTCGTTCTCAAAACAAGTAAGACATGAACTATTGAATCCCCCCAAAACAAGAAATTGAAGCAGAGGACGTTCTGACCTTCCATTTCAACAGGCAGATCATGAAAAACCAGGACATCTCCTTGGTAGCCCTCCTGGACTGGCGATCAAACTATTGCTTGGAAAGACCATAAACACCTTAGTAATAAAACTCCAACATTAGTAGTAAAACAGTAGCAGTGTTTTACCCTTTGAATCCAGGTTTACATTGCCTTCCTCATCACACCTGTACAAGATTCATTATTTATCGTAAAAAGTAATTGTCTGTTGCCGTGACAGTCTTCTTTTAATATGCAGTAAATCCATTCATATGCTGAGTACCTTGAATTGTATTCCCATATTACACTGCCCTGTGACCTTTGGATTGTTACAGGAGAACCAGCGCTCTGGCAATTAAAAGAAAAAACAAACGAAAAAACCCAAACAAAACCCCCAAACCAAACCAAAAAACCCCACCTAAACAAAAAACAAAACAAAACCAAAAAACACACCCCCAAAAAAATTCTCATGGTTCTCCTTGAAAATCAGCCCCTGTACGATGTACCCTCTTCTGCATTGTAGCAATAGTATTAAATCATAAATTAGATTAGTCTTCCATCAAATAACTTAAAAAAAGAAGGAATTGTAGCAGACCAGTTTTGCCTGGCTTGATGCCAGTTAGCAGCCAGTTCATTTTTAGAGTCCCAGTCACACTGTTCAAAAACTGAGCTAGGAAATTAATGTTGAAAAAAATAATCTTCACATCGATGCAGGATTTTTCCAGGTTGTGGGGGCCAGGGAGAGGGCAGACCTGGAGGGGGCCACGGGTCCTATGAACAGTGGGACGGACGTCAGGACTCGGAGGTGCACCGCGCTGAGGAGACGCCAGCCGTTTGTATTGCACAGGTAAGAGGGAAGTTCCTCCTGACAGTCTGGCACCTGCATCAGTGTTCTCTGCACATTGGCAAGTTCACAAAAGTGAAAACATTGAATTCTGTCATGATGGAGAAACACAGGAAGATGCCATAAAGGGAAAGGCACACACACCCTAGCTTCTTATCCAGTTTCCATTTGTTCAGGTGGACACCAAAAACCTACAACAAACACAGAGTAAGCCACCACAGCAGGAACATTTTGAACAAAGTGGTAAATCCCCATCTCAACTACAGGAGCACAAAGATGACTGTTCCCTTACTGATCATGGTCCCATGGAAGCAATACCACTGCAAGTACTGCAACAAGATTGCTGAAGTAAATCAGAGTAGCCCCCTTGCAACCATTGAAGCCAGACCAACTTAGATCACCTCAAATCCTGTAATTAACGTTTCTGCAATTCTGTAATTATGTTTCTGTAATTAATTTTGTTCTGGCAAGAAATTCCATTTAATTAAATCAGAAATGTTTTCAGGATTCTTGATGCCTCCTTTTCTTCACCAGGAAGAAAGGCCAGATTCTTTTTGCTTCACAAGAATTATTCATGTGCCCCCACACCTCTGTCTAGAGCCACACAGTCCAAGGCTGTGCTTGACTTTGCTCAGTTTGCTTCCACACAGACCTCTGAAAAGATTCAAGTACTCATGTGCAGTGCACAGGAGGACTCCCTACAGCAGCTGGTCTCAGGATTTGGAAGATGTCACATAAATCCCCTCTCTCTCTATCATTTCTAGTCTCTGCTGGACCTGGACAGGTCAGGGAAGATGAGGCCCTGATTTCAATGGCAACACTGTCATGACCAGGCACTGTTTGTTCTGGTCTAGTTGTATTTCAGAAAGTTCCTACAGGGGGCCAAAGCAAACTGTCCAGCATTTTGTCTGCCTGTCCAACAGGAGAATGGATCTTATCAGGCATGAAGGGATCTGCTTCAACTCTAGCAGGAAAAACAACTAATGATTACTAATTGATCTCTTGGACTTCTCCCATGAAAACTATACAAATATGAGAGCCACAGCAACAGCTTCTTCTGCAAAGTGCCAGATTCAGGTCTCGGCAGGTTTACAATAGGAGTGACTGTTTCTATCCCTTAACAACAGATTTTGCAACCAATTGTACAGCTGGAGAAGAGAAAGGAACAGGTGAAGAGTCTACAGAAATCACTCATTTGGAAATGAAGAACAAAAGAACATATACATACTGTGACAAAAACAGATGCCAGCAGGAGACCAACAGAATAGATAAGTCCTCTGCTGTTTAAACGAATCTGTAAAAAGAAGAAAGTTCATAAAACCATGTAACAAATTCAAGCAACAATATTTCTCTCTTCTGATTAATTCTGTAATCCTAAACTGCTGAGTTGCTAAACACTAGCTTGCAAGATGTAAGTGCTAAGTCAAACCCTTGCATCACAGATAATTTTGCCTACTCCCTGTTGCCAAGGAAGAAGGAGTATTATTATAGTAGCACCCCTAGGACCTGACAGTATTTCAAACTGTTCCACCCTGATGCAGGCTGTGTCATCCTTGCACTGTTGTACCATTGAATTTTCTTTTGGGCAAGTAAGTCCTATGTGAGTCCTGTAAGAACAAATGGGAAAGGAAACTTTGTATTCAGCCACCAATTAATGCTTCACAGGAAAGGGCACATAAAGACACACACAGACACACGTAGTTTCTTCCCTATTCTTGTTCACCTCAGTGAAGGAAACCAGACAGAAACCTCACAGCCTGCATCTCAGCTGCTGAGGGTCCTCCATGTCAGTACATCATGCCCACCAGCACAGGCTGAACAGCACTTACCACTGAGTCAAGGCAAAGAGACAACTTACTGCTTACAGGGCTGTGTAGAAATGTAGTCACTAAGGTACCCAGGAGCACCAGAGGCTCTGATGTATCTGTCTCCATGGCAGAACCACAATTACATCCACTGTACAAGTGGAGAACCGAGATACAGATCCTCAAAGCTGTGGACCTATTTAACTGCCTTTTTTAGAGCCTCTGGAGTCTAAGCAGAGGCACTCACCTGCATCTTTAAGCCTTAAATACATTAAAAACCATTATTTTGTGTGACCTGAACCTACATAGGAAAGCAACAGGGAATAAAGCCACCTGTCCAATACTATTTCTCATCTAGGATTACACTTCTCCTCAGTTTCCCATTGTTCCACTGGGGAGCTTAATCATTGTCCCTTTGGGTCTTTTTATATGACTTCTCAAACAGTACCACCTGCAGCATCACCAAGGGAGCACCTGAGTGGAGTCTCTCAGGGTGTTTCTGCAGGGGCTACTGTGGAAAGAGATGTCCTCCGAGGGAAGGGCAGCTTCTCCAGGGAAGCAACAGGGTAGCAGGAAGATGGGGGGTGGGCACCATGGGTGACTGAATTGCAAATCTTTAGACCACCTAATATAAATTATTATCTATAATGCCACTATATGGCAACACATCCCACTCCATTTCTCCCTGCACCTCCTGTGCAATGAAACCCTATGTGAAGCTGAGTTTCCACTGACAGTCACAAAACCTGATTACTAATTAAAGTAGCAAACCACTATTCAAGCTTCCTGGCAGAGATCAATCTTAGCAGGAAATTATGAATGAGTATTTTTAAGGATCCTTTAGAAAAGGACATTGCTACTTTTTGTCTAGTAGACTTTGATTCCGTGCAGTGCAGGCATACTCTCTGTCCCACCATTCTGCTGCTGAGGTTAAACATCAGAATTAAGTGCAGTCGATCCTCTTCAAGCGGGCTAGTATCCAATTCTAATTGCTCAGCTTGTTCTACATTCCTCTGGTCCTATCATTATTCACTTGGGAGAAGAGGCCAACTCCCACCTCCATACAACCTCATTTTAGGCAGTTGTAAAGAGCAATGACTCCCCTCAGCCTCCTCTTCTTCAAACTATAAAACGGCTTTTAGTCCAATAAACAATTCAAACTGAACTTCTATGCTATTTGCTCAACTCTCAGCACCAACAATAATGGTACACAGTTTATCACGGGTCACTTCTCTGGGCTTGCATCCTTGTAGTCAGACTGTGAAGAAGCCCACTGACAAGAGAAAAGAGTGTTGCTTATTTGATGATGAGCAGCACTACAATTTGGTAAATGCAAGACTGCTGAGGCACTTGTATCATTGTGCATCACAGTCAGGAAAAACTTCTCACCCAAATATTGCTTCCAAATCCAGAGTAATAATTTAAGTCTCTAGGGCCTGTGCAGCTTCCATTACTGGCTCTGAGCAAACCTCAAAGCTTTGCTGGAACAAGAGCTGCTCTTAGGATGGGAGAAAACATCAGGTTCTGACCCAGAAGAGCTTTTTCTTTGATACCCTACAGGGTATTTCCCGCTACACTAAGAGCAAGACCAAGCTCCTCCAGGGGCTCTGAGCACACCTTGCTGCTCCCTGCAGAGATATACTGGTCTGCTGGGATTAGTTCCCTCCTGAGCACCCTGTCCTCTTCTGCTGCTTCCACTAATCTGAATGGCTCACAGACCACAGCTATCCTGGATTGCCACTTTGCTTACTCTAAAATGCTAAAAAACCCTAAACTGATTCTGTGTAACTACAATTCAAAGTTAAAGCTACCTTCCCTGCTACCCCAAAAAGAGCAGCAGATGGGTAGGAAAGACAAATACTATTTTACAATAAATTCCTGTCTGAATTTAGGTCAGGAATTCTGTTTGACCAATGCCAGTATCTGTAAAAACTGTCAGTATGAAATACTTCAATTGGAAGAAAAACTACAGGAAAAGGAAGCAAATTAAGCAGCTGGAATTATTTTAGCATGGAAAATGTCTAAATTCAACCTGAAGTGCAGACGGTGCTTCTCAGTTACATCACTAGCCTCCATAAAACCAGCAGACATTTGGAAAGACAGTTCCAAAGGCTTCTGTGTCTAATTTGCTGAGGACAGTGCTTCCAAAGAGGTGTTCAGGGCTGCTTTCTTTGGACTATCTGCAAAGCTCCTCTCTAGAGGTCATTCAGGGGAATAAAAGTTACTACTAAAGATTATTCAAAAGTGGAAAGCTTTATGAATGTAACAGTAGAACATGTGATGCTTGATCCCACATGGGCAAAGCAAATGTGGCAACCCCTCACCAGTGTAAGGAGCAATTTTCCCTTGCAGTGATACTTCGTGCAGTTTCCCACATGCACTGAACCACTTGAGCTTCATCCAGGTTAACAGCTCTCAGCTCAGGCTTGACTAACAATGCTCCTAGACTGGACCATGAAGCAAAACATTAGCTATTAATAAATCTAAATAACAAGAACATTCTTTTAGGAGGCTTGATTATTCCCATACAATGAAAGGATTTCCTGGGAGAGGTGAAAGGGTGTTTTCTAATGCAGTTTTCACTTTCCTGTGCTTTTCTGCTCTGCAAAAAATTGGACCATTTATTAGGGTCATCGCCTAATACCTCACTCTGTCATGGAACAGCAGGATTAAAACCCTTCTATGCACACAGCAAAGGGTGGTTTCCTTGGGTGAGGAAATGCTAGCTGTGGAATGCACTTTGTCAGGAAGCTCATTTGGCTGAAATGGATACATAACACAGCTGGGCTTTCTGGAAGAAAAAGTGCAACTCTTTGGGTAAAAAAAACTTGATGGTGAGCTCAAAGCACTATAAAAGCCATGCAGAATTCCAGATGTTTCCACTGCGGCTCAGGAGCTGATGCATGCATGGCATGTCATGCCATGCCATGCCACGGAGTAGGCAGAAAAGGGATAAAAGAGGACAGAGAAAGCAGGTGAGAAGAGTTCTAAAACAATGAGAAGCAAATGAAAACCAACAGAAAGACAGATGGAACAAACTGACATCCAGGTAAGCCTGTCCCCAAAGCAAATTTGCCCTTGGACAGCTGAGAGATGGACTCCATGGATTGGTGCTGGGTACAATGCCAGATGCACCAGACTTGCAGTATACAAGCTGTGCAGTTGCTCTATGTTCACACAATTAGCCCAGTTAATTTGTCCTGCTGCTTCTGCACAGAGCAGCTCTGCATGGAGCCTGCAGGAGTCCAGCTGCCTGCGATGTTGCTCTGCTGGCACAGTCTGAGCTTACCAGGCTGTCACACCTAGAGCATGGAAATTGCACTGTGCCCAAGGGGCAATGGGTTATTTAAGACACCCAGGGGCAAGCTGATTTACACTAGTAAGACACCCCCTCATAGGAGATAAAATTCCTGTTTCAGCTATTCATAGAATCATAGAATCTTAGGGGTTGGAAGGGACCTCAAGAGATCATCTAGTCCAACCCCCCTGCCAGAGCAGGGTCACCTAGAGTACATCACACAGGAACTCATCCAGGTGGGTTTTGAATGTCTCCAGTGAGGGAGACTCCACAACCTCCCTGGGCAGTCTGTTCCAGTGCTCTGTCACTCTTACAGTAAAAAAATTTTTTCGGATATTCACCTTGAACTTCCTATGCTCCAATTTACACCCATTACCCCTTGTCCTATCACTGGTCATCACTGAGAAAAGCCTAACTCCGTCCCCCTGACACTCACCCCTTACATATTTGTAAACATTGATGAGGTCACCCCTCAGTCTCCTTTTCTCCAAGCTAAAGAGACCCAGCTCCCTCAGCCTTTCCTCATAAGGGAGATGTTCCACTCCCCTAATCATCTTCGTAGCTCTGCGCTGGACTCTTTCGAGCAGTTCCCTGTCCTTTTTGAACTGAGGGGCCCAGAACTGGACACAATACTCCAGATGTGGCCTCACCAATGCAGAATAGAGGGGGAGGAGAACCTCTCTTGACCTACTAACCACACCCTTTCTAATGCACCCCAGGATGCCATTGGCCTTCTTGGCCACAAGGGCACATTGCTGGCTCATGGTCATCCTCCTGTCTACCAGGACCCCCAGGTCTCTTTCACCTACACTACTCTCCAGCAGTTCAGCCCCCAACCTGTACTGGGACATGGTGTTGTTCTTCCCCAAATGTAAAACTCTGCACTTCCCCTTGTTGAATTTCATCATGTTTCTCCCCGCCCAACTCTCCAACCTATCTAAGTCTCTCTGAATGGCAGCACAGCCTTCTGGTGTGTCAGCCACTCCTCCCAGCTTAGTGTCATCAGCAAACTTGCTGAGGGTACATTCTATACCCTCATCCAGGTCGTTGATGAAGATGTTGAACAACACCGGTCCCAGTACCGACCCCTGTGGGACTCCACTAGTCACACACCTCCAACCAGATTCTGCCCCATTGACTACAACTCTCTGACTCCTTCCTTTCAACCAGTTCCTAATCCACCTCACTTCCTGATCACCAAACCCATACCTGATCAACTTTTCTACAAGGATGCTGTGGGAGACGGTGTCAAATGCTTTACTGAAATCAAGATAAACCACATCTACCGCTCTACCATCATCTATCCACCTAGTAATTTCCTCATAGAAGGCTATGAGGTTAGTCAAACATGATTTACCCTTGATAAAACCATGTTGACTGCTCTTGATGACCCCCATGTCCTTGATGTGCCTGGAGATAGTGACAAGAACAAGTTGTTCCATCACCTTTCCAGGGATGGAGGTGAGGCTGACCGGTCTATAGTTACCCGGGTCCTCCTTCTTGCCCTTCTTGTAGACTGGAGTGACATTTGCTATCCTCCAGTCCTCAGGCACCTCACCTGTTGCCCATGACTTACTGAAGATGATGGAGAGTGGCCTAGCAATGACCTCCGCCAGCTCCCTCAGCACCCTTGGGTGCATTCCATCCGGACCCATTGATTTATGGATGTCCAGATTACTCAGCTGATCCCTAACCCAATCCTCATCTACCATGTCAAACTCTTCCTCTATCTTGACTTCTTCTGGGGCTATATGAATCTGGGGCTCATAGGGAGACCCTGCAGGAGTAAAGACAGAGGCAAAGAAGGCATTCAGCACCTCTGCCTTCTTTATATCCTCTGTCACCTGGGCTCCCACCTCATTCCTCAATGGGCCAATATTGCCTCTAGTGCTAGTTTTGCTAGCTATGTATTTGAAAAAGCCCTTTCTATTATCCTTAACCTGACTTGCAAGGTTAAGTTCCAAGGAGGCCTTAGCTTTCCTAACTGCCTCCCTACATCCTCTGACAACAGCCCTATATTCCTCCCATGTGACCAGCCCCAGATACCTCTTATTGTAAAGGTTTCTTGGGGAAATACAGTGCTTTGACATTCTTGCAGACTTCATAGCTAGCATTGAGAAGAGCATGAAAGCCATCTGGGTTTGTTCAGGTCCAAAATGCAATAGCAGTCCAGTTTTTGAGGAATGTTTTTTTGCTAAATATTCTCACTCCAACAAAGAAAGGTCTCCCTGGAGCTAGATGAAACTCACAGCCAAGCATTTGGTAAGGGGGTGTGTAGCCTGACGGCTTGGAGAGGTGTTCTGCAGTAAAGCCTGTGCTGGTGGTTAAGGCATTTCCAGTGTCAGGTCAGCCAGCAGTGACCTGCCTGACACACAGGTCACACCAGCAAAAAACCCACGTGTTTGGGCTACAAGCACACAAACCCTGCTATGAGATCAGCTACTGGGCACTGGGGTGTGTAATTCTTGCATTAAGAGTAATGAGAGCACTGCTGCCAAAGCTCTTGGCTATCCTGTGCCTAGCTGTGGAAGTGCTTCTCTGAAACATAGTGGAAACCCGCAAATATTAATGAAAACCAGACCATTTAATTCTAGCAAACACTACAATTACTTATCTATCACCAACAAAGAAAACATACTGTTTCAAAGAAGACAGGTTCAGATTTGCTCCAGGTCTGCTGGGACTCTGCTCTGTACTGCACTAATTGGTGCACATCAGGGGCTGCTCATCAGAACAAACAGGCAGGTGTAACAGCTTTTCTGCTCTATTCTACCTGCTCATGCTAAAGGTTTTCTTGCAATCCCTGCTGTTTGGCCCAGGTCCACGTTACAGCCCTTCTGTCCACAGCAATGGCTGGAATCACAAAAGCCACAGCAGTATATGTGCTCGTTCTTTAACCTCTCCAGCTCTGGTAGCCTTTCAACATTCTCTAATCTACTGCCCACCTTTTTATTTCAAAAAGTAATTGCACAGAACTGTGAATTGTTTTACGCAGTATTGCTCAGTGGTTCTGAAACAGTTAAATAGACACTGTTCACTTATTTCTCCTTTATCTCACTTTAGTTCTACACTTGCCTAAAGGATACTTTCCTTTTCTGCATTTGATTTTGGACTACATGCTGCTGATTCACAGATTTCCACTAAGTCTATAGCTCTGGAAATAAAATTTTAACTGACAAACTATTCCCACTTCTCTGATTATCAGTGCCCTATTTCTTATTGTGACTTCTAACTGTGAGCACAGGAGCTTAGAAGATTCTGAAATCTGGTACAAAAGCTTAAGAAAAATGTGTCCTTGATCTGTCAAATTAGGGTAGAAATCAGTCAAGCAGCTTCTTCATGAGACCTGTGGCATTTCCTGTGGGAGGCAATGGAATAGGTTTTCTCAAGGTTTGTAACAACATAGAAAAGTTCAGGGGAAACAAGGCTGCCAGAATGGTCAAAACTCACAGTAAGAGAGGAGGTAATTTCAGACCTTAGCAAAGAGCAGAAAAAGGGCCTCAGCTAGAGTCTTCTTAATTATAGAAGGAAAAGCTCAGTTTTCTGTTCCTTTAAGAACAGGGAATGTTCTTTCCCAGGAGAGAACTGTCTGCAGAGGAAGAACTCCCTCATCCTGAAAGGACAAAAAATTAGCATTCCCAAATTCTCCTTTGAGGTTTGGCTTGTATCTAGAGGCTAAAGCAAGCCAGAAGAATGCTCTGCTTGGACTGATCACACATGAAAGGTTTTCAAGTTAAAAATCTGCTCTGCCTGAACTTGAGAGGAAGGCTATCTCCTTGCTTCTGCAGCAAATACAAAGGTGCTGCCACCAGCTCCAGCAATTTCCATGCAGCTCCTGCAGGCAATAGGGTTCTGAGGCTGAAGCTAAGCAGCAGAGAAAAAACAATGGTAATAAAAGAAATACGATTCCATCCTTCAGTTCTTTCCTGGCAGTTGCTGAAGGGAAAACAAGGAGCTATTGCCATAACCCAAACTTGTTTTGCTCCAGGGTCCAAAGATGAGAGAAATTAACCTAATTCAGGATTATTAGAAAGACTGATACTTTTTTGGAAGGGACCTGGAAAGATCATCCAGTCCAACCCCCCTGCCAGAGCAGGATCACCCAGAGCACATCACACAGGAACGTGTCCAGGTGGGTTTGAATGTTTCCAGGGATGGAGACTCCACAACATCTCTGGGCAGCCTGGCCCAGGGCTCTGTCACTTTCACAGTAAAGAAGTTTTTTCTTATGTTTACATGGAATCTCCTGTGTTCCAGTTTGCACTCACTGCCCCAGGAGACTCACAGTCTATTTCCAGTCCTGCCACTTACCTACTTGTGTGACCTCCAGCAAGTCCATTTAGTCTCTCTTTGACAGGTCCCCTCTTGCTCTTTTCCTCTCCTATCTATCAGGTCACAAGCTGTATTTTTCCCCCTCAGGCACTATCTCATAAAGTGAACTTTTTTAAACAAGCAGTCCTGATTCTGTGGTTGCTGCCAGGCATGTGACAAAACTAGGCAGTAACCAGGTCCTTGTGGGACACGCTTTCAGTGTCCTGGTATCTCACAACCAGCCACAGCCTTGCAGGCTGCATCTCATCCAAAGCTCTCTGCTTACCTCAAATCAAAATGCACCATCTGTAAAACAGGCTCTGAAACAGCCATCTGCCCTTAGGGAGCTTGGGGAATTGCTCAACCTACCAAGGGTGCTGCAGCAGCTGAAAGCACCATTAGCAGTGAAAGTGCTCTGCACATGCTGAACAAAACCCCACAGATATGCTGGCTGGGAGCAGCTGCTGGGTCGGGTACTGTGTGAAGCCACTTTACTGCCTGTGGCTGAGCATGCACATCACAACAGACACCCACGCTGCCACAGCGCGCACACCGCAGCACACAGGGGGACAAAGGGACAGAAAGCAGGAGCACCATAGAATTCTAGAATGTCTTGGGTTGGAAGGGACCTCTAAAGGTCACCTACTCCAACCCCCCCCAGCAATAAGCAGGGACATCTCCAACTAGATCATGTTGCTCAGAGCCTATCAAGTCTGACCTTGAATGTCTGAAGGGATGGGGCCTCCACTACCTCTCTAGGCAACCCATTGCAGTGGTCCACCACCCTCTTATTAAAAAGAACTGTTTCCTAATGTCCAACCTAAATCCACTCTTTTTAAGCTGAGAACCATTACTCCTTGTCCTGTCTTCACTTCTGCACTGTAACATGCCAGAACTCTTTACACCAGCATTAAGAGAGAGCAAAACCTGGCCATAAGGGATCCTGAATCAGGCAGCCTGGAACAAGAAATACATACAGATTTCACAGAGTAAGATATTAAAGAAATACCATACTCTGGAGAGTGTTCTGAGCATTTAGACTTACAGAAAAATAAGGCTGGAGGGGGCTTCTAGGAGGCTCTTCTGCATTAAAGCTTAATTTTCAAATCACACAGTCTACTTTTTTTGGCTTCCACAGAAGCTCTCTGTTTTCAGCAAAAGCTTACCTTTCCCACAGTCCTATTGAACATCCTGGGAAAGCAATCACGGGTTTGGATAGCTATGCAACAGTAATCATGATCAAACTCTTTTTGTCTTTTACAAACCTCTCCTCTCTGCACAACAGGCAGGGGCATCATGACGGTTTTGAAGAGTTCCTCTTTTGGAGGAGATGCTACAAGGACAAATCTGCATCCTGCCAAACACCAAAGGAGCAGCACTAAATCGTGACTCTTAGCTCAGAGCTTACCTAGTGCTTCTGATTCACAGTCACACTTAGCAGTCAAGCAGGTTGGCCTGAGCCTGTGAGCCCCTCCCCAGTGCCCTGCCCGTGCCAGCAGCCCGAGGCTCAGGAGCAGGAGCTCCTTGTCTTCTGCTCCTGCTGACCTTGTGCCAGGCACATCTGCAGGACATCAGGCTACACTTCACCCAGTCTTTTCTGGCAACTTAGAAATACTTAAATAATTAATTACTAAAAAAAGGGGGGATGGAGTGGAGGCAGTTGTTTTGTTTTGAAGTTCAATTATCCAAGGATTTGGAGAAAAATCCAGGAACAGCAAATGAAAACTGAGGAAACTCTCTTTGCTAATTGTGGGGCCGTTTCCAAGACTGCTTTTCTAACCATGTGATCACACTGCAGTGAACATTCTGGGTGTGCAAAAACAGTAGTGACATTGTTATGCCTCCATGAAAGCTGACTGCTTCTGTTCAGCCACTTGTTTTCATCCTTTTCCACAAAAATATAGATGAGCTACAGAGAAGCTGCTCGTTAAAGAAAGGGATTTATTTTCCATGGCATTGCTTCCTTTTGGCACTCCTACATTCAAGAAGAGGGAAAATCCACAGAAGTACAGGCTGGTCATTCTGACCTTGATCGTTAGGAAGGTGATGGGAGCAAATAATCCTGGGAGGCACTTCTAAACATATGAAAGACAAGGAGGTGATTGCAAAGAGACTTACAAATTTATGAAGGTGAAATCATGTTTACCCAGCCTGGTGCCTTCTCTCACAAGGTGGACTTGCTGGAGGAGGGGAGAGCACCAGATGTTGTTTGCGCTGACTTTAGCAAGGCTTTTGACACTGTCTCTCAAACGTCCTCATAGACAGAGGAAGAACGACTAAGCAAGTGGACAGTGGAATGAACTGACAACTGGCTGAACCACTGTGCTTACAGCCCAGCTGGAAGGCAGGCACTGGTGGTTTGCCCCAGGGGTCAATGTTCCTTCATGTCCTTGTTGACGACCTGGGTGATGGGGCAGAGGGCACCCTCAGCAAGTTTGCAGCTGATACCAAACCAGGAGCTGTGGCTCATGCACCAGAAGGCTGTGCTGCCATCCAGAGGGATCTGGACAGGCTGGAGAATGCACAGGCAGGGAACTCATGAACATCAACAAAGGCAGATGAAAATTCCTGCTCCTGGGACACCCAGAGCACATCACACAGGAACGTGTCCAGGTGGGTTTGAATGTTTCCAGGGATGGAGACTCCACAACATCTCTGGGCAGCCTGGCCCAGGGCTCTGTCACTTTCACAGTAAAGAAGTTTTTTCTTATGTTTACATGGAATCTCCTGTGTTCCAGTTTGCACTCACTGCCCCAGGAGACTCACAGTCTATTTCCAGTCCTGCCACTTACCTACTTGTGTGACCTCCAGCAAGTCCATTTAGTCTCTCTTTGACAGGTCCCCTCTTGCTCTTTTCCTCTCCTATCTATCAGGTCACAAGCTGTATTTTTCCCCCTCAGGCACTATCTCATAAAGTGAACTTTTTTAAACAAGCAGTCCTGATTCTGTGGTTGCTGCCAGGCATGTGACAAAACTAGGCAGTAACCAGGTCCTTGTGGGACACGCTTTCAGTGTCCTGGTATCTCACAACCAGCCACAGCCTTGCAGGCTGCATCTCATCCAAAGCTCTCTGCTTACCTCAAATCAAAATGCACCATCTGTAAAACAGGCTCTGAAACAGCCATCTGCCCTTAGGGAGCTTGGGGAATTGCTCAACCTACCAAGGGTGCTGCAGCAGCTGAAAGCACCATTAGCAGTGAAAGTGCTCTGCACATGCTGAACAAAACCCCACAGATATGCTGGCTGGGAGCAGCTGCTGGGTCGGGTACTGTGTGAAGCCACTTTACTGCCTGTGGCTGAGCATGCACATCACAACAGACACCCACGCTGCCACAGCGCGCACACCGCAGCACACAGGGGGACAAAGGGACAGAAAGCAGGAGCACCATAGAATTCTAGAATGTCTTGGGTTGGAAGGGACCTCTAAAGGTCACCTACTCCAACCCCCCCCAGCAATAAGCAGGGACATCTCCAACTAGATCATGTTGCTCAGAGCCTATCAAGTCTGACCTTGAATGTCTGAAGGGATGGGGCCTCCACTACCTCTCTAGGCAACCCATTGCAGTGGTCCACCACCCTCTTATTAAAAAGAACTGTTTCCTAATGTCCAACCTAAATCCACTCTTTTTAAGCTGAGAACCATTACTCCTTGTCCTGTCTTCACTTCTGCACTGTAACATGCCAGAACTCTTTACACCAGCATTAAGAGAGAGCAAAACCTGGCCATAAGGGATCCTGAATCAGGCAGCCTGGAACAAGAAATACATACAGATTTCACAGAGTAAGATATTAAAGAAATACCATACTCTGGAGAGTGTTCTGAGCATTTAGACTTACAGAAAAATAAGGCTGGAGGGGGCTTCTAGGAGGCTCTTCTGCATTAAAGCTTAATTTTCAAATCACACAGTCTACTTTTTTTGGCTTCCACAGAAGCTCTCTGTTTTCAGCAAAAGCTTACCTTTCCCACAGTCCTATTGAACATCCTGGGAAAGCAATCACGGGTTTGGATAGCTATGCAACAGTAATCATGATCAAACTCTTTTTGTCTTTTACAAACCTCTCCTCTCTGCACAACAGGCAGGGGCATCATGACGGTTTTGAAGAGTTCCTCTTTTGGAGGAGATGCTACAAGGACAAATCTGCATCCTGCCAAACACCAAAGGAGCAGCACTAAATCGTGACTCTTAGCTCAGAGCTTACCTAGTGCTTCTGATTCACAGTCACACTTAGCAGTCAAGCAGGTTGGCCTGAGCCTGTGAGCCCCTCCCCAGTGCCCTGCCCGTGCCAGCAGCCCGAGGCTCAGGAGCAGGAGCTCCTTGTCTTCTGCTCCTGCTGACCTTGTGCCAGGCACATCTGCAGGACATCAGGCTACACTTCACCCAGTCTTTTCTGGCAACTTAGAAATACTTAAATAATTAATTACTAAAAAAAGGGGGGATGGAGTGGAGGCAGTTGTTTTGTTTTGAAGTTCAATTATCCAAGGATTTGGAGAAAAATCCAGGAACAGCAAATGAAAACTGAGGAAACTCTCTTTGCTAATTGTGGGGCCGTTTCCAAGACTGCTTTTCTAACCATGTGATCACACTGCAGTGAACATTCTGGGTGTGCAAAAACAGTAGTGACATTGTTATGCCTCCATGAAAGCTGACTGCTTCTGTTCAGCCACTTGTTTTCATCCTTTTCCACAAAAATATAGATGAGCTACAGAGAAGCTGCTCGTTAAAGAAAGGGATTTATTTTCCATGGCATTGCTTCCTTTTGGCACTCCTACATTCAAGAAGAGGGAAAATCCACAGAAGTACAGGCTGGTCATTCTGACCTTGATCGTTAGGAAGGTGATGGGAGCAAATAATCCTGGGAGGCACTTCTAAACATATGAAAGACAAGGAGGTGATTGCAAAGAGACTTACAAATTTATGAAGGTGAAATCATGTTTACCCAGCCTGGTGCCTTCTCTCACAAGGTGGACTTGCTGGAGGAGGGGAGAGCACCAGATGTTGTTTGCGCTGACTTTAGCAAGGCTTTTGACACTGTCTCTCAAACGTCCTCATAGACAGAGGAAGAACGACTAAGCAAGTGGACAGTGGAATGAACTGACAACTGGCTGAACCACTGTGCTTACAGCCCAGCTGGAAGGCAGGCACTGGTGGTTTGCCCCAGGGGTCAATGTTCCTTCATGTCCTTGTTGACGACCTGGGTGATGGGGCAGAGGGCACCCTCAGCAAGTTTGCAGCTGATACCAAACCAGGAGCTGTGGCTCATGCACCAGAAGGCTGTGCTGCCATCCAGAGGGATCTGGACAGGCTGGAGAATGCACAGGCAGGGAACTCATGAACATCAACAAAGGCAGATGAAAATTCCTGCTCCTGGGAAGGAATAACCCCATACATCAGTACATGCCAGGGCTGACCAGCTGGAAAGCAGCTTCACAGAGAAAGACCTCTTGATCCTGGTGGACTTCAGACTGAAGTCCACAATGCACCCTTGTGGCATGGAGCACCAACAGCATCCTGGGCTACATCAGAAGCATTGCCAGCAGGAAGGGAAGATGATCCTTCTCTACTTAGCACTGGTGAGACACAACTGGAACACGTGGTCCAATTCTGGCTCCTCAATACAAGGAAGATAAGGACTTCCTGGAGTAAGTCCAGTCAACGCCCACAAGGATGGTATTAGGGTCTGCAGCATTTGACATACAAGGAGGCTGAAAGAGCTGTTCAGCCTGAAGAAGAGAAGATTGTGGGGATCTTATCAATGTGTATAAGTACCTGATGGGAAAGGACAGAGAAGGTGAAGCCAGACTCTTCTGAGTGGTATCCATTGAAAGAACAAGAGGCAACACACAATTTTAAATGCAGAAATTCAATTTAAACATAAGAATGCTTTTTTTACTGTGAGTGGTCAAACAGCAGAGCAGGCTGCTGAGAGCAGCTGTGCAGTCTCCACAGAATGGTTATGGTTGGAAAGGGAATTCAAGACTCAGCTGGACATCATCCTAAGCATCCTGTTCTAGATGACCCTTGAGCAGAGGGCTGGGGACCAGTTCATTTCCAGAGATACTTGCCAACCCCAACAACTCTGTGATTCTTCAGTCTCTTTAACACTGCATGCAGTCAGTGATTGTAATCAAGAATCTTTCCTCTGCCCCACACTGCTGAGTGTTGTCCAGCTAACAACAGCAATAGCAACAGCGACTCCTCTCTAGGCCTTCATGGCATCTGCTGCTCTTCCTTCTCACAAGGGAGTTTGCAACAACTTTGGGGGCAGAGGTTGGCCCTTTTACAATTTGGGAAGTAAAGGACAGTTTCCTTGGTGTTGGGTAGTTTTTTCTCAAAAAGGAAAGCTCTGCAGTGTTTCCTGATGATGGTCAGGCTCTGAAACATCCAGTTACTTAACAGCTTCTTTCATGTTCCAGTGTGTTAACAGTTTAGTAATGCTATAATTTTTCTTACCAAAAGCTCTACACGTCTGCTCTGTCCTTTTTTTTCCATCTATGTCTACCCTCTCTGGCTTATTTAAAACAGCATTATTCTCCTCACATGGAACATACTCAACTGTGTGAAAGCTCTAGTGAGTTAGCTTATTTCAGCTAAGACTGTTGCCTTTCTCGAGGAAGTGGAAGCAATTCTCCTCCAAAGAATGGGGAATGTCCACTAACAACTAATTGCTACTTCTCCCAAATTGTAACAGAGCAAAACTATTTGTTTATCCGATTCACAGAGTTTTAGACTTTTTTTTTTTCCTAAACACAGCTGTTTTACAAATAAATAATCAAATACATAATAATGTGAACCAATGTAGTACTTACATATGATCCGTAATTCACTGCTAGGGTCTGCAAAGTCCATGGGACGCCTAGGCCAATTAAAATATCAAAAACATTGCTTCCAATGGAGTTGGACACAGCCATATCCCCCATACCTGCAGGAATGGAAACCATGTACAGTCAGACATGTCTCAGCAGTGTCTTTCAATTTTTAAACAGAAATACAACAATCTGAGCTAATTCAGACAATTTCCACAGATTAAGGTAAAGAACTGATGGAGATTCCCCTTGCCCCATCCCTTCCCTTTGCTGTTCCCACCATACAAGCCCAGCAGGGTTTAAGGAGCTGAATCTAGAATCACCTGAGAACTTCCCTCAACCAATCCTCTGCTGCTGTGGGGACCATGGCCACTGTCTCTACTGGCTTCAACCTGCTGGCATTCTTGTGCCATGTTCAGGAGGCTTTGATGCTTTACTGTAACTGTGACATGTGAGCTTCTGCACTGGTCTGATTAGATAAAGTCTTTAGGCAGTCTATTAAGTAGCCAGTTGTCTCAGTGAAGAGCCACTGTTTCTGTTCCCCAAAGCAGTACTGACAACTTCCTATTTCTCTTAAAACACCTGTTGCTGGAGTCAGAAGGAGGAGGAAAAAAAATAAGTTTTCCTTAAAAATAGTAGAACTTCCAGGCCTTACAACTGTGGAGAAAAGCCGGAAAGTGACCTGGAAATTCTGTAACATTGATATTTAAATTAAGAAAAATGTGACTTTTGGGGAAGGCTTGAAGTTAACAATAGTACCAAAACTTGTTCCACACCGTCATTAAGAACCTGTTAGCTGCTTTGCAATAGCAGCATGATTAATTTCCATCTCTGTCCTTGTTTTAAATTTCAGCTTCAGAAAAAGAGCTCTACATGTTTTCATATTCAGGACACATCTGTGCTACCTAGAGAGGAACAGGACACAAGGAAACACTTCCATAGCAGCTGGACATCTCTGTGGTGAACCTACCTTGCCTTGCCACGATGAGGCTTGCCATGCAGTCTGGCACACTGGTTCCAGCTGCCAAGAAAGTGATGCCCATGATCACATCCGGAATTCCCAGTGTGTAGCCAATGATTGTCACCTAAGGAGAAGAAATAAACTATGAAGCTGTTCAGAAGAATTAAAATTGGAGAGCACCTCGGCCCAATTCTGCAAGATGCTGAGAGACAAAGTCTACTGCTCAGTATAAATTCACACTTTCTTTGAAGAGAAGAGGTGACAGGCTGTTTTGGTACACTCACCACCTGGCAGAGGACAGCACTGACCTGCTATGTACCCTCTTTGGTTAGCCACTTCTTATCTTTCTTCCACAATTTCCCTGACACTAACCTGGAAAAGACACTGTATGCTGGACCATCCCCTATGTCACAGACTCCTGATCTTGGCTGAAGTTTGCAGACCTTGCTACATACAATCAACAGCTGAGCAGACACTAACACAACTCTATGGCTCATTATACTCTGAAATTGCTACATGTTGGGACAGATTCCCAAATGACTGCAAACAATTCCTATGGGTAGAGAGGAAAAACTTTCCTTTGCTAAGCAGTCTATGATTAATTAGTGCTATTCAAATTGATTACTATTATTACATTTTGAAAGCCTTTGTCAAAGGATGACCATTTCCTATTAGCCACATTTAATTGCTCTTCTGAACTCTCTGCAGTGTACTCCAAGAAATGTGAACCATATGCTGGAAGCAGCACAGTGATCCTGGGGTCTCCTGTATTTCAGCTATGGAAAGCTGGGACTGCCATTTCTCTTTTTCCTTCACCTCGTCCTTGCAGATAAAAAGCAGAAGAAAACAAGTAACGCTCTATTTCCTCTCCAGGGTAAGATGGGTTATTGAAAAGAAAATAAAATAAACCCCCCTCTTCTGTAACTACTTTGATTATTTTGCAGAGAGAAACCTGGCATAAATTTTTTGCATTTAGTACAAGAATAAACTGTGAAGACAGTGAAGATTTTTTGTTGCTTCCCTTTTCCCAAGCAGAGGCCAGTGCTTAGTGAGGCATCTCCATGCCCCCTGGGTTCCCTGCACAGACAGACCAGGAATCATGGACTCCATTCAAGTGCAGCAGCCCAAAACCAGGCTTGTTAGACCCTCTCCTGATGCCAGCGCCCCATCATTGTCTTATTCTGCTGAAGAGTACAGACTCCCAGAGAGACAGCCCCTGCTGCAGTGTTACTGCAGTCCCAGGGAGGACACCTTAGGCTTTTCATTTACTCATATCATGGAATGAGGCCTGCCCAGCAAGTGAACAGCCTCAGTGGCCCAGCCAGTGCACATAACTGTCCTGTGAACACACCAGCTATGCTTGGACTTTCTTCTGTTCATTTTCATTTACCTCCTACCTTGAGCATAATGAGGAACTCAAGAGTTCCTGTTGACTAGAGTAGTTGTGCAAGAATTTGGCCGAATGCCACACTTTTGTTCATGCTGAGTTCAAAGTGTTATCATTCACAGCTCTGTCCCTCAAGCTTGCCTGCTCCAAGAAAAACTGTTGAGGCCAGATTCTTAGTAGCATCAGGGCCTCTCTACATGGCCCTGCATGACAAAGAGGTGTTCAACTGGTGCAAGTAATTTTTTTTCCCATATTAAAGAATTTGGGTGAAATTCCAGCCCTGAGTCAAGTTCAAAGGCCATGGCTACTGACCCCTGATTTTCTTTTCTCAGTGTGGACAGATCTAACTGAAATGGAAGCAGACTTCAGGTTTCTCATCTGAAAATCCAGGTAAACAGAACTTTATACACATTTCTCCAAGCTGCCAAACCCAGTTCTGTTGCCTCTCCCAGGCTGTAGTTTCTGCTTTAGTTGGTACGTACCATCCACACCATCATGTAGGATAAAGCTGCAATCCAGAGGGTAGAAGAAGCAAAGGTAACCATGAACCATTTTTCCAAGTGGGGTTTGTTACAGTTGGGCACTGTGAAGTACAGGGCAAAACTCAATGGCCACGTGAAGAGCCACTTCAAGATTTCTATCTTGCCAGCTGTAAAATAAAAAAGGGAAACAATCACCACTCTAGTCTGCTTTAGTCTAGAATGTTATTATTTTGTTCATATTAATAAGCAAGATGCCAGGGTCATCTCCACCTCTAAGTGCTATTCAAATAAACGATGACAAGACATTCCTTGTTCAGATCACGGCGTGATGGCAGAGATGTTCCTGCTGCTTCCCAGTTTCTCTCATCTTTTACTTTTGATCAGGAACTACACTGCAAGGTGCAGGTTCAGGAGAGCCCTCAGAGACACTTCCACCTTAACCCAGCCTGGGATGCTTCTGGCACATCCAAACTGAGCTGTACTTTCTGCAATAAAAACACCCAGAAGCTTCTTACCAGGTAGGTCAAAAGGTGTGTATGGCCCTTCATGGTCACCATCGTTATCGTCTTCTTCCTCTTCCTCATCATTTTCGTTGTTCTCGTTATCCTCATTCTCGTTCTCATTCCCAGCCTCAGCCACCTCCTCGTCCCGCCGGGCGCCGTTCACGCCCCGCTCGGACGAGTTGCTGGGGCCGGTTCCATTCTCCACCACGTGCTTGATGGGTATTTTGATTGCTACTTCTGACTCACCATTGCTGTAAGTCCTGCTGCTGATCAGCCTTTGCCTCTGTAAATACAAGCACAAATTCTTACTGAAAGACAGACTTTTTAAAACTTTTTTTAAAAAGAGAAAGAAAGGAATAACAAGACAAGTGCTGAGTGCTTTAAAAATTTAGCTTTGAAAGAAAAAGGATTAATTTTTATCAGGTACAATGTGAGGTTCCTTGCAGATGACTAGATGACAGCTTTTATAAGAAGGACCAGTGGCTGCAGCATCCAAGACCAGGGCCAAACTCAGTGCAGGGTCAGTAGAGATCCCTGTTATTAAATATTGATATTAATGTCAGATCAATGCAGGGGGCAGCTCCTGTGAGCTACAGGTAACATAACCACAGAAAAACTTGAATCTTTCTCTGCTAAAATCTCCATCAGGATAGAGAGCAAGGGACGATCTAGTAAAGTCAGTGTCAGAAGGGTAAAATCTGGGAAAATCACAGAATCATTGTGGCTATAAAGGACCTCTGAGATCACTGAGTCCAACCATCAACAAAACAAAAGCAAAACGCAACAAAAAAATTGCTATTATAGATCCAGAAAAAAATCACAAGAATCCCATTTTAACCCAACCACTGCTATAGGAAAAGGCAAATGCAGCAGGAGAAGGGGAGGTGGGGGTGATCAGACCTACCTCATTGATCAACATGCGGCTGGCCATGGAGAGCCGTGTTTTGGGAGGGAAGTGGCTGGTGATCATGATCCGCAGCCCAGCCTCGGAAAACGAAAGCCGACGTGGGTAGGCAGACAGCAGCTCATCCACCATGATCACAGAGGCTTTGCGGTGGAAATTTCCTGCAGCCAAGGAACAAAGAGAAAGTGAGGTCTTCTTCCAGCAGTCTCTCTGCCCTACATGGCTCCCAGAAGAATAAACCTGTGGGTTCCAGAACTCCTTTGTAAGAACCATTCCTTCAGGTACCACCATTCAGAATATGCCTCCTTAATTTATGCCTTTACATGCCCTACATTTATGTCTTTAAATAAATCAACAACATGGTGTCTCCACTCATGCTAATTACAGAAAATTAAATCTGCTCTGCACAGCTCTTCACAGCTCTGCGTTAGGCAGATCACTGCTTCCACAGCAGCTACTCTACCACGGTAGCAATGGTGCTGCAGTAAAGCTGCTTTAATTCCACTGATACAGGCTGCATTTCTCTAAGGATCCTGGCCTTCCCCACCATCAACTGAACATGGGGGTGAGGTAATTGTCTCTGTGTTCCTGCAGGGTACCAGGGCAAATGAAGAGCAGGTTCCTGTATCCTCAGCTCACAGCTCATGGCTGGGAAGCACCACCAAATATGGCAGCAATCACACGTGGGTTCCTGGGGTTGCAACCCACAGTGCAGAAGCAAAAGAACAAAGAGGTGGGACAGGTACCTGAACGGTGTTCTAGTTGGGGCACGGTGCCAGCACCCGTGACCTCTGGGGTGGCACACTGCCACTGTCCCTCCTCTCTGTGCCTGGATGCTACCTCAGGCTGTGAATGTTGGCCAGGACTAGGACCCAGCAGGAAGGAAACCTGAGGTCTTCCTTGACATATCTCTGCTTTGGTTGCTGGACACCGGCAAATGGCTTGTTACCATCACTGCTAGTCTTACAAAGGAGTACCTCCTCAGCCTCAGTGTCACTTCTTTTTCTGACTGAGAAGGTTTCCATGGACTGGGGTAGACAAGTGTGGTCGGGGTCATCCACATTCAAAACAATCCAAACAGCCTGACACCTTTTCCTTGTGGCTTTTTCCATGCTGGCATTTCCTGCATGGCACTTGGGGGAACTGCCCTCCCCCCCCACAAATCCTTCAATCCTTCTCCTGGATTCTTTTTGGTCTGCTGTTCAGAAAAGACCCCAGAAAACAAACAGTAGTACCCGAAACTCTCAGGCAACCTTTTGCAGTGGGTACTGTTTGTGACATCATGCTACTGGCTGGTGTGCCTGTCTGGGCCTCTGGTGGCCCACTGCCAAGGAAATACAGGAACAGTCTGCAAGAAAATGAAGCAATCCTTTTGTCTTCCTTCCTCAGCCAGTTTGAGTAACCACAAGTGTCCAAAACAAAAAATGACCAGCAGCCGAGCAGCATCATTCCAAGATGCACTCTGGGGAGATTCACACCAGATGCCACAATCAGAACTGCTTCATTTGTGCATGACCCTGAAGCCACTGGGCAAACCAAGATGACTAAAGCCTGAGTTCATGCTTGCTGAGTTTTACCAGTCCAGCTTTACTGGTAGGGAGCACAATCATCCTACCAGCACAGTGTGGCTGTTGAGAGCCCCAGGCTACAGAAAGCTGTTCCCATAAAAGCAGCTTCCTCAAACCAGAGTGCAGAGCACTCAGAAATGCCTTCCCTCAGCAACAGGGCAGGGATACCATAGCTGGCCTCTGGCAGACTCAAAGGGTTTGATGTCAGCAAATAAATGCCTCTACATTTCATGTTTAGTTGCTTACTGTACACAGACTCTGTCTTTCAATCAGTTTTTGCAGAAAGAGAAAGATGTATTTTTGCTCATTTTTTTTGCCCAGTGAAACAAAAAGGGCAGCCCACCTGTAGTCAGAGACCAGGACTGCTTTAAACAAGACAGAATTCCTTCTAAAGTTAAACCAGTGACTGGGGGAGTGGTGTCATTCCATATAAATTCCAGTTACTGCATACGCTTGGTGACTGTTGCAAAGATTAAAAAATATCCTCTGTAAATACAGTTTAGCACATGCTTGCAACTGCCCAGGCCAAGCTTCTGCTGCTGACCTATGGAGCTGGTGAAATTTTTTAAGCTGAAGAAATATAGTAATTTTTGTTTGTAACTGTGACTAAAGACAAATGGGAACAGACTTCAGCCAAAGTGGAATCCACTTAGAGATCTTTTACATGGAAAAGTTGTGCACATTCAAGACAGCATGTGCAGAGAGCAGGCTACCTAGAACAACATAAGAGTCCCCATCTTCCCTTTACCAGGGGAAAGTGTACACCAGTATCAGTAGGGCCCTTTCTAGTCCTCAGCTTAGGTTACTTTGGAATGGAGTTGAATTTAACTGGAGGCACTAGATGTAAGTGGGCCTCTTTAGTGCAGACTAACAGTGCCCAGAGGAGGGCTTACAATGGCACGGCTCTAACAGCCTCAATGAGTAGCCCCTGCCTGGCAAGTCAGGCTTGAAGCTGGGTGAGTCATTTCAGCCAGGCACTTGTCCAGCCACAAGAACTACCCAAGGGAGGCCCAAGCTGCCTCCAGCAGCAAAGGATGCAGTGGCTGGGGTCATCATGCCATGCAGCCAGGCACAGTAGCCATGGCCTTCTGGGAGGAGGGTTATGAAAGGGCCACCTCCCTGCCTATTTTACAGTTGATAAGACAGCAGTCCACACTGCATAGCTGGCAGACAAACTCGTAAACATTCAGAATGATGCAAGCAAGCAGGGTGACTTACTGGAACAGTTACCTTTCTTTAGTAATACCACTGTGGCATCGCAGTTGCTGTTATCATCCATTTCTGTGCTATTTGCTAAACCGTTTACCATATTTGCAGAGTTTTTTGTCTTCCTTTCTAAGCAGTGATGTATGGTTGAGTTGTACCTGCAAAGAAATGAAACAAATTCCACATGTACCTTTGCTCCTTCTATGTGGATTTCTTGACAGTCTTCCCTTCCTAGACTCAGATCCCGTGTGATCCAACTAAGGGAAGGAGAATCCCCCTCTGTTTTTAAGGAAGTCTAGCCACAGTGTGCCAGAGCTCTAATTGAATTGCTGACAATGCGATCTCTCCGTACCCAGAAGGCTGAGAAAGATCCAAGATATGAGTCCTGAACTACTTGTATGGTTATGCATTATGTGCAATTAGTATTCTGCATAGCAAATAAAGATTACTTGTCATAATCTGAATTTATTGTTTACCACATATTTACACCTGAGCATGAGTATTGTTTTACCTGTGAAGATCCACCACAGAAACACAAGACCATATGCTAAGTTCAGTCTCAACTTTGGGGGAGAAAGATAATCTTTGTTTCTTATTTTATTTAGAGGAGCCAGGAGCTGACACAAAAACGAGTAGAGTATCTCACCATGATACTGAATGGCAGGGGTAGGCCACTGTGAAGATCTGGCCGAGGTCCCTAAGCAGGCCAACAACCTTCCCAGCTGTATCAAACAGGTCTGAAACATCTGTTCACACTGCAGCATTGCTTCCAAAAAAAAATAAAAATCCATTCCAGGTTCAGACATGACAACTGTCTGTTTTGCTGCTCAGTTAATTATTGCAAAGTTGAAGGTAACCTCCATGTGAAGAAGAAATTTCTGATTACTAGAAGTGAGATGAATTCTGACTTGTGTTCCCTTCAACTCAGCCTGAGTGTTTTGGTGTTCTCACTGAGAATTGCTCTCACAATATTTACTCTATTCATCATTTCAAAACAAATCTCTACTCTTTACTTGTTGAGACAAGACCACTGGTGTGCTTGGCAGCTGATTGGTTTTGTTGAATGTTCCAGTTTAAATCTGGGTTTCCTTTGCACTGGCTTTTAAAAACAAGGCAGGAGGAGGGGAACCGTAATCAGGGGCAGAACAGACTAGCTTTGCTAGCACAAACTTGCATGAAAGAACTTTTACAGGTCAGATGCTCAGAACATCAGTGCTGACTGTGCTGTAGCTTTATCATGGGTCTCCAGCAAGAACAAACTGCTGTGGAGTTCTCTACCCATAAAAAGCAGACTGGAATCTCCTGTGTGTTTATTTCTGAGTAGGTATGCTAAAGTGAAGCCAGGAGAGGCTGCTCTGCTGGGACTCAGAGATAGACTCAGTTCTCTGCTCTGCCACAGACTTGCTGCGTTAGCCTTGGTGGATTCACACTGGGCAAGATCTGTAAAGCATCATCCACCTTTAGATTTCTGATCCTAGGATCTGCCCTAGAGGCATAAGCAGCCCCTTCCTGCCTCCTCAGGATAAATTACAGGTAAGTACTTGACCAGGCAAGGCACTTTATCTCCTGTTATTGGGAAGCGGGGTGATGCAATGGCAGCCCTGCTGGCAGCCTGTGGCTCTCCTGGATTACCTTGGCAACCTCTGGAAAAGCACTGGAGCAGAGAGCCTTACAATTTAAGCAAGCCGAGGGCATGTTTGACTTACTTCATTATAACAATGTAGATGACATACATCAGCACTAAGACTAAGGACTCCCACCTGCAAACAAAAGCAACACAGTAAACACATGAGAGCAGGGCATGGGAGCCAGTGCAGTCACTCCCCCATCTGTCACCCCACCAACCTGTGGAAAGGCTTGACCCTCCTGGCTTGTCTTAACACACCTCTAGAAAGGACAATGTGTGAAGAAATGGTTCACACACCACACGTGCCTCCTTTGTTTTCCTGACTTTTGTTCCAATGCTACTTGGTCAAATCAGCCTATCAGCTAAGAACAAGTGACTAAACCCAGTTGTTCAGTGAAAAAATGGCACAGCCAAGGGACACTGACACCTCTGGAAGGACAACACCTGTGGGGGCTCTGGCAGAGGGAGGGGAGCAGCCATTCTGCTCTGCCTGCGTGGGTGAATGTTCTGGGCTTTCTAAGTGTGCTGAAGCACAGTGAGTGTGCCAAGGAGACCTGAACAAGGGGCAGCTGCTCCTTCACTGCTGCTGCTGCATAACCACTGAGAATGCAGCAGGCAGCAGTCTAAACTGCTGATAAGATAGTCAGTTTTTTTCTCCACTGTTTTTATCAAACCAATGAAATTAGTACAAAAAGAAGATAGAGTACCACTCTTAGAACTTGTTCCTAGTTAATCTTTTTAATTGACCAAAACAATGTGTTCCGCATACTTCCCTGCATCAAACTGCTACTCCTTGATAATGGAAATCATCCATTATCAAGCTGCTATATGCTGAAACTCATGGGCCATTTTATCTTTAAAGATGTTGAGACATTGCACTAACCATATCAGTATTTCATTCTCTGCTTCTGACAGTTCAACCCTTAGCTATCACATTGATGTGTTTTAGTTGAAGGGTACAGTCAAATACAATTGGGCATTAAGTCAAATTTTGTTAAAAAAACCAAACCAAAACAAAGAAAAACAAACCATTGCAAAACTCAGTGTTTCAGAAATCCTTCTCTGAAATTAAACATAAATCCTCCAGTGAGAATAAGTTTAAGAAAACACGCAACCCAAAAAGCCTGACTCCCCCTAGTGCTTGTAATCTAAATAATACCAGCTGTGAGTGAAATCAAAGCTACCACTGTCACTCTACAAGCCCTGAGAGGTGCTGAAAACAAAACCGTGAAAACAAAACAACTGGAAGTACACTTTTAAAACTGTTTGAGGCCCTCCTAGCCTACCATACCTATTGCAGTCCGTTTAAGCACATTAATGGGGATGTTAACGTTTGTTTTTTTTCTCTCCTTTCTTTAAACTGGCCATTCACTCTTAAATATTGCCTTAGGAGCTTTTTGGTTTTAAAATGACTAAAAATCCAAATATTGGAACACATTTCTTTATGACTGCTTCGGTTGCCCTTTCTATTCCCAGGCGACTGACAGCCCTGGCACCCCAGCAGCAGTCTCTGCCCCTGCCCTGGGAGCTGCAGGGTGGGCTGAGGGCACCTGCTGCCACAGTAGCAGGATGCAGCCTGAGGGACGCTCTCCTTGGCCCTCCCTTCTGGCCCAGAAAATGAGTTACTCTAGCCCATCTTATGCCAATGTTTCTCACGCAGCAGTAAACACTGCCTGAATTGCTCTGTAGAATTTTTTAGCTTTCCCCTCCTCTCCTGATGAACCCTACTTATTCCAGCATTTGTGGTATAACCAGAAAAAATTAAAGGGGATTCACAGCCGGATATACTTACCAGGAAACTTTTTCATCATAAATAAACTGTGGAGAGAAGATTAAAAAATAGGCACGTT
Organism: Chaetura pelagica; assembly: GCF_000747805.2. NCBI lineage: Eukaryota > Metazoa > Chordata > Aves > Apodiformes > Apodidae > Chaetura > Chaetura pelagica. The sequence goes on along the minus strand of NW_009952091.1, from coordinate 29,835 downwards.
ATACATGAAAGCACATCTGGAAACAGCTCATCACCTGAGCAGGGGACAGAGCAACCCAGGGCTGAGGGCAATGGGATTAAGCTCCGGCTGTTTTGGCACAGTCCTCCTACTCAGCCTTTGAACTTTTCAATTCCCCACTTCTCTGACCTAGCAAAGGCAGGCAGGGACTCCTTCCCAAACACTGCGGCTCCTTGCGTTACCCAGGCTGTTGCGGTGGCAGGGCAGAAATGGTTGCAGAGAAAACAGCAGTCAGGGAGTTGGAGAAAGGGCGTACCTGCCTCTGAACCACTCATCTGGTCTCACCAGAGACACGGCCTCTTCCTCTGACCTGCTCCTGGTGGCATCTGGGCGCCCAGTGTGCAGATTTACAGCCACCGCCGCTGTGAAACTTCGCTGACTCAAAACTGGACTGAGAGCCCATTATTTCCTCAACATCTTCTAGATATTTCCTCCAGATCTTCCACTATATCTCCTTAAGACTTACATGATCATCACACTAGCTGAGTGTAACTCCTGTGACAGTCATTTTAGCACACCTGTTGACAGGTGCTGAAGCTTTCACAACACTGTGAGGCCTCCTTGGGAGCCTCCCCCTGCCTGTGTGAGGCGCTGGGGAAGACACGGCGCTATGGCCGAGGGTGGAGGGTGTTTGTGCGCCTGTGCCTGGCTCCTGAGGGCTGGAGAGGCAGCTGGGGACGGTGACCGGCAGGTGGCTGCAGTGCTCCACTGCTGGGCCCTTCCCCAGCCCAGCACCTCCACGACCTCCATCACCACCTCCACCACCACCACCACCTCTACCACCTCCATCACCTCCACCACCACCTCCACCACCACCACCACCTCTACCACCTCCATCACCACCTCCACCACCTCCATCACCACCTCCACCACCTCCATCACCTCCTCCACCACCACCACCTCCATCACCACCTCCGTGGCTTGCAGCCCCCCTGAACC
>NW_009952091.1:4258-28720 GCF_000747805.2 Chaetura pelagica | reverse complement strand
TGGATGCAGCGGGAGGTCTGGCTGGGCTGCCTGGCCTGTGCCCAGAGTCCCTGGGGAGCTGCCCCTTCATGGTGGCACAGGCCCCGCTGGGAGGGGGGAACTGGGGCTGCTACAGGACCCATGGCCCGGGCAGCCATCCTGCCCTGTCAGCCCCGTCTGCCCCGGCTTTCTTCTCTGTCCCTCCAGGGACATCCTCAGCTCCACGCAGGGAGGCAGAAAAGCCGTGTTTGCAGCAGGGACACACACCCATGGCCGTGCACCAGAGACCAGGGAGGGAAAGGGAACAGGCCTCTGAACACAGTGATTTCTTTCCCTTCAGCTGCGCAGCCTGTGAACAGCAGCTCCTGCGACAACCAGCACCCAGCAAGAGAGACCTGGGCTTCTGGGAGAAAACACAGCCACAAAACGTCATGTGTGTTATTAGTTACAGCTCCCAGCCACCGTGATCTAATCTGACAAGGCCTGTTTTAGGCTACAGTGTTGGTGTGATGGGACATGAAAGCATGTGCATTGACCTTTGTGATTAAAAATAGCACCCATCCCACTTCTATCACTAATGAATCTGACCATGTCCCTTCAAATTAAGATCCAAAGGCATCTTTTTCCTTTCAAGGGAAATAAGGAGTAACAATTTTGCCAAGCTCTGCAACAAGATGAGGTAGCTTTGTTATATTATTTTAAAGTTAAAAAAAACCCATGTAGGGCTGAATCATACTGAAGTATGAAGTGTGATTTACCCACCACCTCTAACCTCTGTAATTTAGAATTCACTCATTCTTATCAAATGGCCTGGAGCACCAAGCAGGTGAGTCTATACTTGTTTGCTATTTATGACTGCAGCACTGCAGCTCCTTTGCTGGCAGAAATGGAAGGAGACAAAGTCACACTGATTTTCCCTGCAGAGTATCAAGCTTTTTAAAGTTGCTGAATCTCAACATTGGCAGGAATGTGTTTATTTCCCCTCAGGTGTATTTATGATTAGTAAAGACACTAGTGGAGTGCAACTTCAAATACAGCACCACAAGCTGCTGTTTAAAATATTGAGAGCAACCTTCTACAAGCAGTACCATTCCTGAAGAAAGACGATTATATTTCCATTGCAGCAAAGTCTCAATGCCCTGATATGGCAAATTATCCCTATATGGCAAAGCATTTAAGTGCCTTCTAAAATTTAAGGAGCAGAGCAATCTAACAAAGGGAGACTGGCCTGCAGGTCACACTATGCTCTGCATGGAGCCTGTGGCTTGTCTCCCAGCAGAGACATTGGGGACTGGAGAGCCCATATTTGAGTAACAATGTGCTGCCACTTAAATTTGATTCTGCCCTAAAAGGATAGGAAAGATCCGAGTCATTGTGAAGCCAGGGGTCCCTGGGTGAGTGAAAGGGAGGAGAAACTTCTCAAACTGAAGCACCGTTTGACTCTGAAAGGGGAAATCCTAATTTTCCATCAACTGGGGAGCATTACTGCATGTAAGAGAGTAAGTAAATCAGCTGGGAGCTGATTCTTTAACCATTTAAGGTATTTTTCCTTTCTCCCATCTTTCTGTTTTCCTCTAACAGGTGTTTAAAGGTCATTTGCAATGGTTGCTGTAGAGTAATGCTGAAGAGAAGCGGGACGAGCTCCACATCTCCCAAGCCACAATTAGCCATGTAGTGCTGTAACATGGGAATAAGAGTTTCGGCAATGCCTTCAAGCCTTCTCTAATGCCTTGAGTTGCACAGTCCTGCAGCGCTGGCTGCATGAAGGACTTGGCACCTCACAGCTGATGAGCAGAAGAGTGGTCATACATCTGGATAGAAGCTAGCCTGAGGCTCAGGAAAAAGTAACAATATCCTGATATTATGGGATACACCCTCAAAAGAAGAGGACTTCTTCAGTTCTGTAATTGTGAAGAACAGTTGATACAAAAATGTAGCATAGGAGAAAAGGCCTAAGGATAACAGAGATGGCTGTTCAATGAGCCATAGAACTTCCACATTATGTAGGATACATAGCCAAGAAATTCAGGGGTGCACTGGACACAATTCAACAGAGAATGGTTCTCAACATCCCGAAGCAGCTGATGACCACAAGGACGAAGCAGGCGTGAGAAAAATCTGCTTTGATTAAATAATTTAAAACCCAATGACATACTCAACAGATTTTTAACTTGTCTGCTGCCTTGCAACAAATGAAACACCCAACCTGAACACCAGGCAGATGCCCATGTCTGTGCATCTCGTAGTAACCTACGAGAACACCTGCTAGATGTCTTTGCATTCATTACATGTAATTTATTACAATTAGTGAGTGTGGCCAAGCTTGCTGTTTAGCAACACTGTTAGGTATGAGGTTCCTGTCAAGCTATCAAAGCAAAAAAATATGTTTTTTGTTTTGCAGCTTGTTGCTAATAATTATGAAGAAAAGTTATTTTTTGTCAGGTGTAAAAAGGCTAATCTTGCAGTGTGGGGAGTAAAAGTACAAACAGGTCAAGGCAAACCCTCTGAGATCAGACAGATACAGTCCTCTGCACCTACAGAGTACATACGGCACAGAGGCATGTGCAGAATCAAGACAAACAAACACATTGCTGAAACTGTGATTAATAATGGCAGCACAAACTTCAGAAATGCAACTGTTCATCTTCTGACCCCAAAGTTCCCTTCCTGCTTACATATGGAAGCTAACCTCATGAAATCACTCTTCCTTTCTTAGGGAATGTAGCGTCCTAGACTAGGTTAGAAAAAAAGCAAAAAACCCACAAAGTACCGTTACCAAGAAACTAAATTTTTCCATTTCCTAACTTTGGTACAAAAGTAATGCTAAACTGGTGGCAGTGTCTTTATGCAGACAGGCAGTACTTCCTGATCCTGATGGAAGCTGGAACAGGAGCAGCATTCAGAACTACTGAAACTGCAGCCTTCATTAAGAGGATTTGCTGCTAGCATGCACGAAAGTTGTTGAGGATCTCTTTCCTCTGGACACCACTGCTGCCTCCTCACAGGTCAGTCAGGCTTGTTTTAGGGTCGCTGTCAGGAGAGGACTGACCCACACATCAGCTCCAGAGCTGGTGCTGGGGCTGCAGCACATGGTGTCAGCTCTGCACCCCATGGCTGCACAGGGACTGGGACACTGCACCTCTCCCCAGATACACCTCTAGGCTCTCTGGACATTCCTCTATCTCCTACCCTTGGGCCAAGCTTTTCTACAGAACCAGGGAGATCAAAGTACATTCTTCCACAAGCAGAAAACCACATGATGCCTGGAGCTAGCACCTTAGCTACAAGACTACGATTGCCTAGCAGGTGGCTTTAGAAGTGGCAGTAGAAGTGGTCTCGCCCAGAAAAATAACCTTCAAAAACTTACCACAATGAGTGCAACAACAGACAGTGTATAGTAGATCGAATCTCTCAAGAGACTCCATGATGACAGTGCCACAACCTGGGAAAACAGGGACAGAGAGGACGTCAGCCAGGCTCTCACCATTACAACTGCCACGCTAACAGCACGTGACAGAGGTAAGGCTGTCACTCTGTGTAAGCTCCCCACACATGTCAGGACACAAAGAGGAGACCCAAGCCAGGACACGCACTGCCTGTCTGCAGCTGCTTGAGGAACAGCCAACAGGGAGGTGGGGATGGACAATTCTTAAGAGTAAAAGGTATAAGGTCATGGGCAGCAGATGACTTCTCTACAAAGTGGCAGACATGGTCAATCACATCAGTCTTGTCAAAGCCATGGAAAAGGGAATCAAGGCCCAAGTATCTGTGAACAAGGGAAAGAGAGGACGTCAGCCAGGCTCTCACCATTACAACTGCCACGCTAACAGCACGTGACAGAGGTAAGGCTGTCACTCTGTGTAAGCTCCCCACACATGTCAGGACACAAAGAGGAGACCCAAGCCAGGACACGCACTGCCTGTCTGCAGCTGCTTGAGGAACAGCCAACAGGGAGGTGGGGATGGACAATTCTTAAGAGTAAAAGGTATAAGGTCATGGGCAGCAGATGACTTCTCTACAAAGTGGCAGACATGGTCAATCACATCAGTCTTGTCAAAGCCATGGAAAAGGGAATCAAGGCCCAAGTATCTGTGAACAACAGAGAAGTTTCCCAGGAGCTCAGCAGGCTGCTGGCAGATCCCCAGCACGTTGCCTGAGCCTTGGCAGAGCCACGGCCTCACCCACCACACTGACAGCTATCACTACAGGTCTGGGTGCATTTGCACAGGTTTTGGGACAAATATGCAGATTAACACTTCAGGAAAATGTTAAGAGCAAAAAACCCAAGCATTTGTATGCAATAGAGAATAAAATGGGATTGCTGTGTAGTTCATTTCACTTGACACCTTCCAAAGCCATGGAAATGAGATGGAATTGTCATTACAGGTGAAGGAGCCTGCAATTCAGATCTTATAAGAAAAAAATAACACTGATTAATTTAGCCTTGAACTTCATTAACAGTATGCAAAAGGGCAGATTAAAAGCAGTCATGTGGTGGTAACATCTTCTGTATGATTACATTTTTTGCAGTACCAGAAAGTCCCCTCAGTAGAAGGTTCTCCCTAAATCTTTATTTTCCATTTCTGGAGGGCATTTCAAACACAGTGGGTCACATACTCCACAGGTGTAAATCACCACAAGGCAGATGGGAGAGGGCTAATTTACACTGATTTGGATCTGGTCACTGAACGTATAAATTGCATTTTCTGACCGCATCCTCCAGTCATGCTTGTGCATGTATTCAGTGAAACAAACAGGAACTTCATTTTCATTTCTATGATATCTAAATAAAGGTCCTGTATCAGAGTGCTAGCAAAAATAGTTTCCCATATTGCTCTGCATATTAACTCTTACAATATTGGAATTTTCCAGAACTGCTAAAAAAACAAATGCTGTTAAAGTATTCTGACAACTATACTTAAAAAACCCTCCAGCCTCTTAATACTATGGCTTTTTAAAATGAATGTTAATTTATGCCCAGTGTAAAGTGTCCTTATGCAATCACTGACATGTAAGAAACTCCCATTTAAAAGAGAAAAGCCAGCCTTTGATGTCCTTGAGCCAGATTAGATTCATACCAGCTCATGATACATTTCAATGCACGTAAGGATAGATGAATGGAGATGCTTTATGATGGAAATTTCCAAATGTAGAAACCTGGAGTTGGGTTCATAATTCTATTCACAGATCCTTAATTAAATCTCGTATCTTATAGATGGTGGACCCCTTCATTTTGATTAAGTAATTTTTTAAAAAGAGTTTGTAAAATAATTTGACATTATTCCACTTAGCTCTTATGACACTGCTTTTAAGGTCCTATATACTCTTCTCAGCATGGATGCTGGTAGGAATTCCACAGCTGTAAATGTAAACATTTCTGAAGCAAATGACAAAGCCCATCTGAACAGGCTTGCTGGCAACTGTTGCTGTTCTATCCAGTAAACTCTCTCCTGAGTACAAGGGGTGTCACCAAGCAGCACTGCACACCTGTGATGGTAAGTCCTGGTTACTATGAGCCGTATGAATTCCCTCTCCTGTTCTTTGATATTCAACAATCATCTTGAAGGTAGTCTGCAATTTTGTTCCAGGGAATTTTTCTCAGACACCTGAATGAGCACATTAAGATGCAGATGCTTAAGTGCAACTATCTAGCAGGGACCTAGTGCCCTAGAGTCACAGACAAGATGCTGTGGGAACTGCAGGGACTCGTGTGTTGATTTCAGGTTGGATTGAATGGAACATGCTTGTGCCTGGGACTTGTACAGGCTGCTTACATTTCATAGACATCCTACTGCTAGGTCTCCCTGATGCAGCAACCACAGGGCAATTAAATCACAGCTCTTCATACAGTGAGAGTCATTTAACTGATGTCTTTGAACTGTTTGATCACTGGGAAGACCAATCTAATACAGGAAGCTGTGCACATAAGGTAAGCCTGAACAGAGGGCAAAAGGAGCTAATTAGCACTGAGGCAAATGGCAATCCTTTCAGCCTGCTGACAAGACTCATGTAGCCTAGTTCTAATCGCCAGGACCTTGAATGCCTAAGTTGTGCCACAGTCTTGCAGCAACCAAGGACTCCACATGAACCTTAGAACACTGGAAACCACTTAAATTACAGATTATCAGACTAAGGCAGAAAGGTAATCAGGGAAGACACCAGCTTAAGTAAAATCAGCATAAAACTTGAGTTTTAAATCAGCAATACTGTAACTCAGCAGAGAACTGGTCCATTGGGAGCTGAGCCTAAGGAGGCAGCTGCAAAACCACTGACTGTCAGGTGACACATTTCTTCCATTCGGTGGAAAGACCCAAAATTCAAACCCCAGACAAGTGCCCATTAGCCCTCTCTTGACTACAACACTGGGGACTGAATCTGGCATCTCCAGAGCTGACAGGAAGAGCTTGTTAGTCCAGGCTTCAATGAGAGGCAACCCCACCGACAGGTCCAGAACAGAGGACCCACAGTGCCTGCTCACCTGCAGGCTGCAGCATCACCCTTGTTTACAAGGACTTGTAGTGAGAGGTCAAGGGGGAATGGATTAAAACTGGAGGAGGGGAGATTGAGGTGAGACATGAGGAGGAAATTCTTGAGTGTGAGGGTGGTGAGACCCTGGTCCAGGTTGCCCAGGGAAGCTGTGGCTGCCCCATCCCTGGAAGTGTGGAAGGGCAGGTTGGATGGGGCTTGGAGCAACCTGGGCTGGTGGGAGGTGTCCCTGCCCATGCAGGGGGTTGGGACTGGATGATCTTGAAGGTCCCTTCCAACCCAAACCATTCTATGATTTTATTATTTTAGACATTTGATTTCTCACTGGTAAACTTTTGCCCTGCAAACTCTTATGTATAACATCTACTACTCAGAAGGCTTATTTTCCTTTTTGAAGGTCTGGGAAGCACAAAAGTCAATATTTCATCACTTGCAGTTTGATTTCTGTGGTCCTTAACTCAGGAAGCAGCAACCTTGTGCAGCACACACTATGTCCTCCATCCAGCTCACACACAGAGATAAGCCACCAGGGAGAAAATCACTGAAAATCAGACACTGGCACCTGCTGCTCTTGGCACCCTAGTTAGCTCAGGGCACCCAGGGCCTCAGTGGCAATATTCTCCATGCCCATACTAGGGCTTCACCACTTACCGTCTATAAAAGTGACCTTTCTCTCTTCCGCTCTTACAAATTAATTCTCTCCCCTTAGCAGTGCAGAAGCTCCTCTTCCAACCAGAAGAGCCCTGGTGACAGAGGCCATCCAGCTGGCTGTTCAAAGCCTGCTACTCACCTGCTCTCCCCACTGCAGCACCGGCCTGAGATGCAGCATGTGATGCACAACAGGCTGCTGAACTGCTGCTGCCCAGGCCCGAGGCAGTCCAGAGGGGCATGCCTGCTGGGTATCTTTTCTGAGTGTTATCTAAGCACATTCATGTTCTTCTAAGGATGTTTTTCACTCTGAATCGCTCCAGGGCTTTTTCTCCTCTCATGGCCCATTCTTTGCTTGACATTCTTGGGCTGAATGATCAGCTACAAACACTGCTCAGAAATGTGAGGCTTTGGAAACAAATCTTCCTAATCTTGTCTGTCTGACACCCTCTGGCACAGAAGCTCTAGATTTTCAGGTATTAAGAGCTAATAACTTAATTTGTTAATGTGGAGCATTAACCAAGGAATGCTCGGTTGAGGGTGTCAAAAGATTACAGCCAATCTCCACAGCAATTAGCCTTAAGACTCCGGAGTTAACAGAGACTTTCTGATGTGAATCCACTGTTCAGTGCCTCACAGCTGGAAGCATCTCCTGCCTGACTGCACATGGTGCTGCTGACTCTTCATGTGTAGTTTGGTTCACTGATCTTGACAGAGAGACAGCCGTTCAGCAGAATATGTTTTTGGGCAAAGGTGAAGGCTTTGCATGAGTTTTAAAGGGAAGAGGTAAAATATCTCTAGTTCATTAGACATAATTTTATTACAAACCTATGTCCTGCAGCACTGCACCACAAGCAAATGTTTCTTAGATCATGGTTGCTATTTTGGGTAGGTGCAGCTCTAGGGTCCAAAGGTGTTTCCAAATTAATCACTGGTCTGGAATTTTACTCCATGAAGTTTGAATGAGGCTGTACTGAGAGACACTGTGGACTGCACAGAAGCAATTAGGGAAGCCTGACGGAGGCTGGGATCTGGTATGCAAATCCAACCAATCACCCTGAAGTCACAGCTGCTCAGCCAAACTAGGCAGAACATTCAAGTATTTTTCATGAAATGGCTGAGACTTTCTCCACCAAGTACTTGGCAGAGAGAGCAATGACTTGATGGACACAGAAAACCTGCCTACAATACATCTCACGGGGTGAGCACCAACAGTGCTTGACATCCCTCACCAGAGAAGCCACCAAGCTTCCTCCAGCGCCAGCAGGGGACCACAATACACCAGGGCTCACTCCTAGTCTCACTCCTCATGCCCTGCACTTGTGTGTGAATACATGTGCTGCTGAGGAATTGCTCCCGTATGTCAGGCAACAGCAGGCAAGTCTTTGAGCCTTTGGAAACTGGTCCAGACCTAGAGTTGGTGGGTGTCCCTCAGGATCAGCTCACACTTCCAGGGACAACTGGCAAGTGGGTCGCGAGTCAGATGGATCACTGGGCTGGTGGCCACAGCAGGCTGCTTTGGACAGTCCATACCTTGACCCATGACTAATGCACAAGTTCAAACACCCTGCATAAGACAGCAGCTCAAACCAGAGAAGTTAAAAAGACCCCTCAAGGTTTTGTGCTGTTCCAGCATATGTCAATTTCAATAGGAAAGCAAGAAAAGCAATTTTTTTTCTGCCTGTCTTGACAGCCTGGGAAAATCCTGACTTCTGAGCAGCTGAATATCCCTGACTGCCTCTGGTGGAGCTGTCAAGGGCCTCACCCTCTAGGGCAGCCCTGACAGTGACTGATCTCTCAAGGTTCTTCAGTTTCCGTTGACAAGGCACAGGCTCTGCCTTTTAACTTCGTTGTTTATTATTTTAAGAAACCCTTGCTCAGCTCAGGTAATTACAAGAATCCTGCCACCTGCCTGTTCATCCTCACTGATGGGGATGTCAGCGAAGTACCGTTAATGTGAGAGTGACACTGCCTTATTTGTGTTCATCTCTATATTAAATTAGGCTGGAGATCCATCTCCAGTTTGAGAAAGAAGCCACTGCAAGTCTCTGCACACTTCCTGGGAGCCATGGCCACATGTGTTATGCTAAAGGAGAGAGTGTGAGGCATTCACCTGGGACTGAAGCAGCCCTTGTTCTGCCTCCACCCTGTGGCGTAAGCTCGGGTGAATTAACTAAGCACTCTGCCTTCCTTCTACAGGAAAGAAAAGATTTTTTTTTACCCAGCAGCAGCGCTGAGGAATAAGTGAGGGACTTACAGATGTCCCAGATACACACTCACCAAGCTAGAGCACAACATTCACTTCTCATTCACACCCACCTTGTCCACACACAACTGTTTTTCTCTGTTTATCTCTTTTTTTGTCCTAGTGTTAAGCAGCTTACTAGCATCCATTTGTTTTGTTTGCTGCTGCAAAATATTCATATCCTTCCCTGCCCAGCAGTACCTGGGGTCTCACTTTCACCAGCATCTTTCCCACAGCAGAACACAGGGCTGTGCCTGAGCTAAAAGCATGGCTAGAAATGCCACATCCAGGACTTGATACAGTTTGGAGTGTGGTGTGCTCCTGGTGGCATGTTTGACTCACTCCATAATTCAGATGCTGAATCAACCAAGGGGGTCCAGCAGGACCTCAGAGGCTGCCCATTGGTCCTCAGTCACTGGAGGCTCCCAGCCTTCATCTGTGGGATGTTTTCCCTGACATCTAAAGTGCATCTTCCTGGCTGCAGTCTGCATCCACGTCTGAAGCACAACAAGTCACACCCTTCCACGCTTCTGGTCCTTTGCGGATACTCTTCAAATGTATTTCATCTCAACCAAATCTCCCTCATTTGCTTAATAAAATGTCCTATGAACCTGGCTCACAATCCTTCCTGTCACTGACAAGTCCTGCTGGAAGGGATGGGAGCGTTTCTGCTGGCTCCAGGGGCAGTCCCTCAGAGATGCAGGGAGATATCCCCCATCAGAAGGCAGCCTGCAGCAGCCAGCAGTGTTTGGCTACTAGGAAAGACAGCAAAGCGAGTGCTAGAGGTAACACCTTTGGTTCAGAGGCTGCAGAGTTGGTGATGTTTGAAAGGTCATGGCCAAACAGAAGGTGGGAAATGGTAACTGCACATTTAGTATTCTGCACACACTTCATCTCTCGCACCGGTAAGTGTATCAGTCCTACAGTAATTGCAATAGAGACATAAGGCAGAAAGGAATTCCTTAAGAAAATTACTGCAGTATTCCAGCAGTGTATATAAAAAGAGGAACTGCAAGTTCCACTGGGACCTGCAAAATTAATTTTCAGAAAACTTCCCTTGCTATAGACATTGTTACATCCCACCTGCAATGAGCAAATCAGTCAATCAGAAGCTAATAATAATTAGCTGCAAATCAAATACAGCAGAGGTCACAGGGTGATCTCTCTTCCCCCTTGCAGCTCCTCCAGTGACCATCTGCCAGACTTGGAGATGACCTTATGAGTCAATCACACTTATTTCCACTCTACAGTCCCTGGAGGGAACAGAAACACGGGCCAGAGCAAGGTCCAAACACCTCTGGGTCTTTCCCAGGGAGCTGGGGTCAGGGCATTGCAGGGGCACGAGAACTTGCTCCAAGGGGAAGGTCCTGGCGCTGTCTGGAGCAGCATGCTGCTCCCGCTGGGACAGCCCTGTTGTGCCCTTGAGGGACAGGTGAGGCGGCTCCCCAACGCCAGGAAAGTGTGCCAGAGGCTACCTTGTGAGAACACAGGAGGAATCCCTGATCCCACATCCCCTCCTGGCACGCTGAACCACCCTGCAGCAGCTGAGACGTCAGACAGATTCCACACAGCAAGGCCCTGCCGCCCGTGCAGCCCTCCTGGGAAGCTGCAGTGGCATCAGCCAGAGGCTCCTGCGCTGGCACCAACGGCACAGCAGGATGTGCTGGAGCCAGCGCCAGGAGCAGACAGAGACGCTCCCTCTATATCCCAGGATGATCTTCCCATGCTGTTGGCACACTGGGGCCCAGGACACCATGACTGTCCAGACCATAACCTTGACTGAGCAAGCCTGGGCAAACACACCGAGTCCTGCAATTCGGGCTCGCCCAGGGCTTTGACCAATACTAAACACCTCTCTCACTGAACTGAAGTGAAACACAAAATGTGAGCGTTCAGGCCAAAAAAGAAAGAAAAAAAAAAGGTCTTAAAATACATGTCTCTAAGCCAGTAATTGCCAAGCAGCTCTGATCTAATGGACTGGCTGGGAGGAAAGCTTCCTTCCAATTACCACCCCCTAATTTTACCGCTGGTTATCCAGTCTTTGCAGAGTTCAACAGTCACCCCAGCTCCTAGTCTGTACATTGCAGACCAACTCCATTTATTCTCATTATTTCCCCAAGAATACTTGCTTTTTTTAAGCAGCTCTTGATATTTTCATTACTGCGGCAGCAATCTGTCTCTGTGACGTTCTCAGAATGGAAACAGTGGACACTCTCCAAACCTCAGGACAAAGCCAAAAATATTTCCCTGCTCAACTGGTACTCATAATTGTCCATGAGTTATTCAGATCAGACGTCTCTTTAGCTCAGATTCCTGCAGAGGCAGCAGGACGCTGACGACCTGCACTTGCAGATGTCTCCTGGACTGCAGGCAACTCCCTGCAGGATCTGCAGCAGAAACCCAGGACAGCTGTAGACATGGTACAGAAAGGCATGCACAGGGTAAACACTTTTCAGTCTCCTGAGACTGGCCAATTCTCATCAGATATAAAAACAGATTTTTATATATATGATGTAAGAAAAAAACACCTCCCAAAGTCAGTCCACATCATCAATCTGTGTGTGAATTCTGACAGAGAAAACTTGACCTCAAATGGTGATGGTGTCTAGTGGCAATTGCAGACTGGACTTGTTTTGGTACTGGTAGGAATCCATTTTCAACTCTTCTGCTTACCTCCCCTATTTGTGTCCTGCTGTTGCATGTAACTCTGTGAATGCTAATATAAATAAACACTGCAACTGTGACGACCAGACCAGTCCTGGATCACTCACCATCCTGGCACCTGACCTGCCCAGTACACCAGTCCCCATCACATCTTCCTGCAGCAAAAGACCAGTGGTCACAGACCAGCAAAGAAAAAAAAGCCCACAACATTCCAACTCTCTCCTCCCAAAACTCCTCCACAATTCAGGGGAATAATAATAATAAAAAGCCAAGGAATGCAACCATAAAGTCAAAGGTTAGTGAGGACTCCAGACTGAATTGCCGTCAGTGCAATTAAAGTTCAAAAGACTAAGACACATACAAGCTAACTATATGACAGAACTAGGTTAGAAATAGATTATGAAAGTCCCAGTCTCTTCAATAAACAAAGTTCTACCTGGTTATTCAATCTCTGTTCAGTCTCCTTGTCTCAGCTCTTCACTATGTGTAGCACCTCTCTCTCAGGTGTGCTTCCACCAAGCACAAGTCAGCAGGGAGCTCCCAGAGGCACCTCCAGTTTCCAAGGGTTTGCCATGACTTTGATGGAGGAGACTCTCCTGAATTTAGTTCCTTTCCTCAGGTAAAAGAGCACTGCTGGGGCAGAAGGTGGCAGGTCAGATGGACAAGTTAGTCCTTTTTTACTGCAGTGTATTGAGAAATGACACCTGGCCACCAGCTAGACCCCTTGAAACAAGAAATAACTGCAAGAGCCTCTCAAAAACCAAGAATGTTTCTGGCACAACCCAGCAACTAGGGTGTCCTGCTCCACCTTAAGCAGCCTGTCTTGTTCTGGGTACAGGTAAAACAAACTAGAACTCAACTGAAAAACATACCAGTTAAATGGTAATTAACAATTAAAGCTATGCAGATTAGAAATTACTCTTTAATGCTGGAGTGACTTGCAACTCATGGTTATACTGCTTTCACTTCAGCACTTCTCACTATCCTCATCCTTCATCCTCTGCAACACAGCAAAAGGCTGCAGTTTAGTGCTGGAGTGGGACAGGGAGGACTGGATGACATGGAGCAGGGAGCAGCAGAGCTGCAAAATAGAGAAGAATCTGGATGGGAGAATTTTCAAAACTGAACAAACTCTGCTTGTACTGGCTTGACTGAGAGCTTAATTAAGCAAGCATTGACTGTTCCCAGAATCCCACCTCATTGCTGCCAAGGATGATGAGGGCAGTGGATGGAGGGGAGATCTGTGTAGCACCAACACGAGTGAGAGATGATAGGACAGAGAGACTGACGCCTGGAGGGGACCCTGGGCTAAGGTCAGCCTCCCCACACACAGCTGGTCTGCAGTGGTGAAGAAAGCCCAACACAGCCCATCACACCCCAGACAGCAGCTACACTCCTGGATTTCTGCCCTGCTATCTAGTATGCATCCATGTGGAATGTTGCTGTGCTTATGTCTGAAGGTCCGCATCTGCTACCATGTCATCTCTTGCAGCATGCTCTTACCTTCTCATACCCTCTCTTTGCCTGCACAAAGCACAACAGACACAGCAACTGAATCAACAGAGTTTGGGTTATGTGACTTAGCTGCACAACTGGAAGAACGTGCATCGGTGTCACACGTGTACAGACAACTGAGGAAACAGCTACAGACACATCCAACCTGCACTACTTCAGTATTTGGGGAATGGGGACAGTTCTTAATACATTTCCACATACTAAAACCAGCTACGGCTCAGAAATTGCCCTTGCTGCCTAATTAAATAAGGCTTCTTTTCCTTGGTGTGTGCACACGTCAGACACCAGCAGAACCGCAACACAATGCCAGGAAAAAGAAGGAAAAGCTTCTCAGGCTCATTGCCTCAGACAAGTGGCTGCACTCAAGCCATCCACAAGGGTAAATTTTATCTATCTCTCCGAACATGCCTTGGTCAGATTTCAAAAACGCATCAGAGGTCAAGTTCCTCAGCTTTCAGAGGCCTAGTTTAAGATGTTTTAAAAAGATCTGATTTTCAGCTAATTTAGAAAATCCAGCCCTTGCAGGTGGTTTTGGTTTGGCCATTAAATGCAGGCAGCCTGCACTGATCCTCAGCTTTTGAAAACTGGTCCTCCTGTGCCAAGGGCAAAGACCTCAGGAGATTTCATTGCTCATATCAGTGAGCAGAGACAGAAATAAAATAAAAATTCCTCTGGACCAGAATCCTCACTGCTGATCTGTAAAGTGTCATCAACACTAATTGGAAGAGAAAATCAAGTCACTTTCAGACTACTTAAACACACTTTCCCACTTGTCAGTAACAAACCACGGCACTAATATTTTTTATATAAACTAGAACCACCCTGGTTTTGAAATCAGTAAGAAGCTCCCTCACTCTTAAGAGTCTGATGGGCAGAGGTATCTCTGACATACTGGATTTGAGACTTCTTACCATTTTCATCACTGTTAAAAAAAAAACAAAAGGACACAAGGGATTTATAATACTTAACACTTTCAGAAATGTCTTTATGGTCACTTATAGCAATTTTGCTTGCTTGCTTGTGTTAATCCTTCCCTAGAGCTAGTAACACACAAAAGTTCAGCTCTAGGCTGCTGCACGGCAGCCACATGGTTAATCTCCTGAATCTGCTGACATTCAAACCAAGCCATTTTCCAGCCCAACCTTGTAATTTCTGGCTGGGACACAAAGAAAAAAAGGAGCACAATGATACATCAATGCTGATTTTCTTCTGAATTGATTGCTTTTTAGCACAAGAGCAGCTCTCCAGGCATGTTCTGACACCACCTTGGTTCTTTGGGAACCCTCAAGCAAGTCACAGCAGCTGAACAAGTTGGGTGGCTTTTAGACACCCAGCCTGCACACAGCTCAGCCTGCAGAAATGAGCTTGGCTGCAGCTGCTTGCAGGACCGGGGCTCTAGCTACTAAGGTGATACATTCCTTACAATTTCAAAATTAAATACATAAACAGAGAAACAAAGTGGAAGCTTTGCTGATTATTGCTTTGCTGGAGGGCTTCTGGCAGCCTGCTCCCAAGCTATTCCAGATGGACTGCAAAGCATGAAGCACTTCTCCCTTCACACAGCAGCGCCCTCCCTGGTGAGCCAGGCTCAGGCAGCGTCTGCTGGGCAGCAGGGATGCGGAGCAGGGAGGGCAGGATCCCCACAGCTCTCAACAGCACGTCCTGAACCTGGCTGGGGAGGGCTCCTGCTCCAATGGCAGAGGTGACAAGCACTGCAGGAGTGTGTGGAAACAAGAGGCAGGGCAGCCTGGGACCTGTTGAGCTCATGGAGCAAGGAGAGTGCACAGGCACTGGGGGGCTTCCCATTTGAGACTTTTTGAGGTGGGTAAGTGGCCTTGTTAGAGGGTCCAGAAGGAATCTTCTCCCAGTGGCTTTGTCTCTGCTGGGATGACAAAACAGGGGCGTGGGGGCAAAGTACAGGCAGATATGTTGCAAGGCTCAAACATGAACTGGCCGTGGAGTACATCAAGTCTGCAGCTGGCAGAAGAGATGGAAACACTGGAAAATGGGATTGCCATGGATCTAGAGCAGGCTCCTGAACCTCCAAAGGTGCCTGCCTGGCATGGACAAAGAAGGAATCAGGTAAGAGCAGAGGAGGAGGGAGAGAAGAAGGGAGCTAGACCACTGTGGGCCTGGCAGAAAGCTGCAGAGAGAGCTACAGGGTGGATCCATGATCTGCAGGGCGAATCCATCTGGAGAAAGCTTTTCACTCAAGCCTCAAGAAATAGGGAGGGGTGGCCTGGGAGATAAATGAAAAGGGAAGAAACCTGGACTGCCTGGGTGCTTAGAGGAACATCATCACACTAGCAAAAGCAAGCACTAAATGTTAGGAGAAGAGGCAATTGAGTAACTTGCTTAATTGACGTCAAGAATGATCCCAGGGATGAAGCCAGGACTCATGATGACAGAGGTGTTTTGTGTGTCTCCTTTGCAGAAGGTGGAACATGAGACGGGAACATGATCTAGGAGAAGAAAAGAGGCTCACATGGCCGAAGCAGCTGAATGGTCTCAAGGAGAGCTGGGCTGTATGGACACTGAGATGGCCACTTAATCAAAATCCAAGGGTCAGCCCATCAAGAAAGTGCTTGTGCAGTGCTGAGGTGGAGCAACAGGAGCAACATCTGAGCCAGAGGGAGATGAACAAAGAACATGCCACAGGATGGTATACTTCCAGGGGAAAAAAAAGGCCTGTGCCAGCTCTAATTGGCCCCTAAAATGACAAGTTATTCTTTTGTATTTCATCTCTCTGTGCTTTGTTTCCCCATCTTTGAAACATCCCTTCATCTCACAGAGGTTTGGAGAAAATTAATTAATTGTTCATCAACTTCTCAGATACAATAGCAATGAGATTGGCAGAAGTTCAAGAGGAAATTAATAATTCTGCCTCTAGAACAGGGCTTGAATAGACCCTAGTAAATAAGGCAGAAGGGTACAGACTGAACAATGAAGAGAAAACAAAATAAGGAATAGCTGCTCATTAAGTGAGCAAAGTCCATTCTGTGCACTGCGGGAGGCAGGGGCCCTGTGGAGAAACCAGCAGGGGATCCTGTAATTAAAGACTGTATAATAATACATACACACCAGGGGGGCAAATTAAGGTTGCACAAGGAACCTCAAGGCTGCCATTTCTAACTTTTCAGTGTTTGACTTTCAGCCTTAACAATGCTCTTCTGACACAGTTTTCAGGAGTGTAGTGTCATATGGAGGTGTGGGCATCGCACTTTCCTTCTCCAGTGCCAGCGGTGGGATGTCTGTTCTGATTTATTCTGAGAAGTGTGCATTTACCACCCATTAAAGGCTTAGAAAAATAATCTGAGTTGGTGTTCAAGTAAATGCATTCCAAATTTTGGGGGCTGTGGGTTTGTTCGTTTTTTTAAACAAGGTGCATGTAGCCAAACCCAGTATTTTCTTAAGCCAAAGAATAATACATCCAACATAGCACATCCATACTAGAACCTATGTTTAAAATAAAACACATCCTGGCGAGAGCTGGTCAGTATTCTTCAATTCAACCTTTTACTAGTTAAAGAAAGCTGAACAAAAAAAAAAGGCTTTCTCATGATACCAAACAGTTCTGCAAAACTTAATGAGTGCCTCTGGAAAGGCTACAGAAGACCCCTGCAGGTTTCAGGTGTGGGCTTCCCAGCCCCCACCACAGGTGATGCCACACTCCCCAGCCCTCTGCCCCCAGGCAGCTGCTCCACAATCCCCAGCACGGAGACAACTCCTCACCCCGCTATGAGCCCAGCACCTCGGGGGGTGGAGCAGCCCCAGGGCTGTGCCCCACCACATGCTGCTGCCCATGCTGCTCCCCAGCCCCAGCCTGGCTGTGCTGCATCCTTCAGAAACAAGCATCTCCCACCTGTAATTGGTCTCTTGAGAAGACTGACATTCTCTGTCAAACCCCAAACTCTAGCAAACCTTTTCCCCTGAAAGCTGTGATTTATGGCTATTTTTTAGCAGGTTTCAACCATGCAATCAATGCCATGGAGAGTAAAAATTAGAAGAATGAGCTCCTCTGCCATCGTGCTAGAGTTAATTGTCTTCACTTGCTTCAAAAAAGCAATCTGCACAAAAAGTCCTACTGATTGTAGGAGAACACCTCTGGGGAACAAAGATTCATGCCCTGGGAAAGCTTTGGTCATTAAAAACTGGCCTGAATCAACCAGGCTTTCAGAGTAGGAGTTACAGTAGAACCACTAATGTATGGAGCCTGTGTTGCTTCCAGCTGCATTTTCCCATGCAAGTCAAGGGAGCTTAGGGAGCCAAAAAGTACCACTGTGGGCTTTTCCTGAAGCTTCCCCACACAGAAAATGTTTGGTTTCATCCTGAAAAAATGCACAGCTAATGCAAATAAAATTGGATTACAAACTTTCCAGGGAAAGCCCAACCTGTCTGCTTGGGTTCTCTATACTGATCAAGCTATACAGGTCCTTTCTCTCAAGTTCTTCTGGGGCCAGTTACCCTCTTGCCCAGCACTGATGTTATCCTGCTTCTCCTCTTTACACACAAGCCTTCACAGTAACACTTCAAAAAACACTTCATGAGGCTGTAAAAATACTAGGCATGTTGGCAAGTGCTGAGGTGAATGCAGATTCAGATACTTAATTATACAGTCAATCGTGTCTGCAATTCAGATCTCACAACTTAATTAATTTCAAATTAATTGCTTTCAAATAAGCAGTTTGACATGCTAGAAAACAGAAAAAATTATACTAGGAATGGACAGCCTTACTGCTAGTGAGTAAAAAAGTTGGGGCACCATTGGAAATGTTCAAAACCTGACTGGACAAGGCCCTGAGCAATCTGCCAACTTTCAATCCACCTCTGCTTTGAGGTGGGGGGTTGTGGTGTGAGGGCTTTGGATACTCCGCAGGTCCCTTCCCACATAAACCATTTTGTGATTCGGGATGCAATTAATGTGATAGACTACAAGCAAAGACTGTGTCTTTTCTATACAACTTCAGAAGTCATGCCAGTCACCAACAACGTTGTGCCAGCTCAGCACACGTCTGAAACCACCTTGCACAAAGGCAGCATCTTTTGTGATGCTCCTGAAGTGTCATCACTCTTTCAGAGGCATCTTGCTTGGCTCACCAGCATTTTTACCAACCAGAGGCACACACACTTCCTGGCTCCTTTGGTCTAAACACAATGCATTTTTCAATAGCTACGAAGAGGAGGTGTTAAATAACTAACTTTTATTCTTTTGACCACCCACATATCTTGGGCAGATTAGGATTCCTGAGCTGGCATTTGCTGTTCTTTCAAAAAAGCAAGAGGAATAGTGCAGGACCCTATTAAAAAGAACAAAGCCAGATAAATTTATGGCAAGGTTGTGAACCTGGCAGCCTATTTCACAGTACAGCCAAGGCACAGGATGAAGCAAGAATTGCTAGGAATCATAAAATGGTCTTACCTGTCCTGCAAAAAGCCCACACACGCCAATAATACAGAGAATGTTAAATACAGCTGAGCCTACGATGGTTCCAACGCCTACATCTCCTTTTGTGATAAAAACACCTGAAAAACAAGTTCAAGTCAAGTTGTGTAAATTGCAAAGAGCAGAATTTTTCCACAAAAAACCTGCAGACCTCACACCCTATTAATGAATGTAAAGACACATATCTGTTCTGCTTTTTCTCATATTTAATAGGGCAACTTGCAGAGAATGGTACCAGGGTGAATAAAGGTGGCAGAACTTGAGTTCTGAGGGAACCTGGATACATCGTCTAATGAAAACCAAATACCTTAGACGTGTCTAAGTCACCAACCTCCTGGTCTTGTGGTTCAACATCATGGTATAGATATCATAAAAAACAGTAAGCTCCAAGGGAGCAGCTGGTCAGACACAAATCTGCAGGAAACTATCTCCTATAAGATGCCCCCTCACTGGTACTCTGCTCTTCCCCCAAGCCCTACTGGCTTCAACAGGCAAGCAGAAGCTTGAGCTGGAGCTGATTCAGAGCTGCCTGGCCACTAGCTACTTGCAAGCTCAGGATACCTCTCAGGATGAGTTATGGGGCTATGTTACAAGCTCCTTTCAGAGCTCTTCTGTCAAATTTGGTTAAAATTGGCCAATGAGGTTAATGGTGAGGGAGATGAACTGACAGACACATGCATCATGGTACTGCACAAAATTCTTTCCTTAGGAAGTCAGCCTAAAAATAACACTCCATCTCCTGCTAGCTGTCAGCCTGTTTAAATTCAGCACTTGCTTTTAAGGTTCCAACAGTATTTATCCAGCCAGTGTAGTTTAGATTTTTTTCCCACTTTATCTTTTGCAGAAGCATGTTACACAGAAGCAGTCACCCACCAAGTGACACTCAGTATCTGGTGGATTACACCACAGCAAGATAATGATCTGACCACTCGGGCTTCTCAAAGCTGCCTGAAGGAACTGGGTTTGATTTCCACTCTGCTACTGCACTATCCTTAACAATACAAACAGAATACAGACCCAACTTGGTTCAATTTAAGTTCCGATGTTTTAAGTCTTCGCAAGAGTTTGAAGCTTTGTGTGACTTAATTTGTGCTCTGCATCTGATAGATGTGATTGACTTAGAAGTATCTTCTGGAGAAAGTATCTAAGCTGAGAGTAATTCTCCTTGGTGATGCAGAACCCACCTTAACCTCCTAACCACTGCTCTGATGGTCACCCACCAACAGAGATGTGGATGAGTAAAACCGCACAAACACTTTCCCCTTGCGCCAGGCAGCATCTGCACAACATCACTGATCACACTTCCCAAAAGTGGAAAGTTGCTTTGGCACTCTGATGCTCTGACTCGTTGCTATGAGAAAGCATGGCACATCTTCTTCTCCCCACTCTGGTGTTCATACTTCATCTAGTGAGAACTCCCCACAATTAGCCCTACATGTGGCCAGGTATGATATAGAATGCTACAGGCATTGAGCAACCCCATTTCAACTCTGAAAAACAGGCAGGGACATGTGGAGGTTTCAGGAAGCAGCAAGAGGTTAGTTACCTATGACAGATGTAAACAGCTCAGGAGCAGAGCTTCCTGCTGCCATGAAAGTTGCCCCAGCCACATCTTCGCTGAGATGCAAGCGCTGCAGAAAAACAGACCAGAGTCACAATTACAAAACTGAGAGGCTGAAGGAATTCAACTAGGAACATTAAACTGTCTGCCAAAGGTGGGAAACTGCTCACATGTATAAAGTTTTACATTAATAAAGTTTGAGTGTAGTGGAAAAAGGCACCATGAGCATTGGCTACTCAAGTCAGAATCTTGTAGAGAGGGCACGTTGTGGCTGCGACAGCCTTTAGAGGGGGGAGAATGAGCAGTGCCCAGACAACAGTGAGGCAGCTGTACCTATCACGGCTCTTTGTATCCTCCACAACCCAATACTACAGATGTCCTCTCATCTGCTTTAGCCTGTAAAGGGTAGGGATGGGCTCAGGCTTGGTTCACCCCCAGCCACCTTCCCTGGCATCATTTCAGCCTTGGCCATTTAACGTCTCCTCACCCACTTGGATCACCATCGACAGATACCTCCTACAGCTGCCCCCTAGCAGTGTCCAGGGACTATCTAGAGCAGGGATTTCTGGAAGGGGAGAGGTTCAAATACTCCAAGAAAACTTCATCAGCATATGCAGTTTCCAAAGATTTACTTGGTTAATCACTCCCTTTATGCTTTCTGCATTGTCACTGCTCCATCTGCACAAGTTGCTGCTCAGTGAACACAGGCTGCTAACGACCACATGCCTTGCTGGCACCTTCCCCGGTTTAATGAGTAGCTAAACAAAGTGTAGACTGCTGAGCTGTCCCCACACAAAGCCAGGTTGCTCCCATATGTGTGGGACAGAGGCTGCCACCGGGTGGGCAGGGGCAGAGAGCGGGGGGGGTGCTGCCCCAGCACAACTGGCTCTGCACCAAAGGACATTTGCACAGAGACAAAATTGCAGAAATCCTCCCACCAATCTGATCTGAGGATCCCACAAGGATCTTAGGCCCGTAAGAGCAGGTAACTCTATCCACTGACTGTACACAGATAATGAAAAATACTGTAGGTATGTTACAGCGACAAGGAAAAAGGACAAGATGGGCCCTGACCAGCCATACTTTTAAAACAGAAGATCACAGTATTGCTGCGCTGCTGTAAGAGCTTGTGGAATCTGATTAAACACAGCTTTATGTAAAATTATTCTAAATAGGATTAAAACAATTGTAGAAGTTCATAGGATCAGAAGTAGATCCCCAAAGGCCAGCTTCCTCTGCAGGATTCTCTATGGAAATACAGACACAGTCATCCCACAATAGTCTGCCTGCAACTCGATGGTGTCCTTTGAAAGAAAAGATCATGAGCCAAGGAAACCAGCTGTGCTTTCTGTCGGGATGGTTTTATTTAAAGCTATAGTCAGTTCCCTCGAGAACAGTTCCTAGATAATTTATTGCCATGCATATGATGATTAAGCTAATACAATAGAGCAGAAAATAGAGCACACGAGGTAGGAGGCAAAAATGTGTTCTCTGGTATTTGCAGACAAATGCTTGCAATTGACAAACGAGGTGGTTGTGTCATGTAAACACTCCAACAGCAATACCAGAGAGTAGGGGGCAAATGCAAGTACAAGCTGTTTTAGGAAACAAATTAAAATCAGGGCTTTATTTTAAGTACATCTGAACTTAAACAGAACAAATTTGTGGAACAAATTATCATCTCAACACACCCACTTGGGAGCGCAAATGCCATGTTGGTTTAACTCAACAACCACTATCCTGACTAGATGAAATTAAGCCAGAAAAAGGGCATTTATTTTAGATTTAGGGAATCTAAACTGTGAGCAACAGTAGAATAACTAGCAGTTGATCTCCAGGACAAAAAAAGCCTCCGGGCAAGAGGTTTGAAATTTTTTTTGTGCTGGATATGACAAGTAGGTGGTAGTCAGATGGTAGATCTCATCAAGTGATGGAAGAGGACTCAGGTGTCCTCCTAAAGTAGCCTGGCTCTCCAGGTCAGCCTGCTCATTTCACAGGCTCTTTAGGTGGGGAGTATTGGTTGGCGGAAGCAAGGGTGGCAGCACCTGCTGTCATCAAGCAGACATAAAATCCTCTGTTTCCTAGAGAAACAGGCAAAAGTGGACATTACCAAAGGCTCCAGAGGTCTTTGTGAAGTGACCCAAGCCTTTTCCCCTGCCTTCTTGAGCATTGGGCAAACCACAAAAAACTGGATGTTTTGAAGGCAGGCATACATAAATAAAAAGGACCTGAATGCCCCTCAAGGTCACCTATGGGGTGAGAAAAACCTTTTTTGGGAGAGAACTGTAGTGTTGTTGCCTTTCAGTTACCTGAATACTTATGTGCTGAAATACTAGGAGACTTTTTGGGGACTTATTTTCTGATGATGCAAAAAAGGCCTTTATGGCAAGGGTGCTGAACTCCAAATATCAGGTCAATTTAGACTGACCATCAGAGCTGTCAGCACAAATGATCTCTACTGCCAACTTCCACACCTCCTCCCAGGGCCAGGCGCAGCTTGTGCCCTGCTGAGTGACACTTATTGCCAGGCAGATCGGCACATGTCTCCTCCAGCTGACAGAGACGTTGACCTAGCAAGACCAAACCATATTTACATCGTCAGAGACTGACACTGCAGAGAGCCTGCAGGCACTTCGGGCACATGGTCTGTGTTCACCCTGCAGCTGTCTGAGCTGATTTAGGCTAAAATGTACTCGTCTTCTAAAATTTCAGTGTGCCAACCTTAGCCAAAGAGGGATAGAGCCCCATGCAATTGCTGGAAGTGTTCAAGAGCTTCTTTACAGCTGCCCTCGCTCTCCCTGCTGCTTTGCACCTCACAGCAACACAACGCAAGGTATGGAACTCCTGACTTCCAAGGTAAGGTACAAGATCCGTGATTTCTGCCAGGGTTAATCAGCAGGGGTTTCAATTTATATCACTGAAGGGGAGGGCCTAGTGTTTTTGAAGAGACATCTGCAAAGACACACAAGGGCAAGGCAACAGAAGCTATCCCGGCGGGAAGCGCCAGAGCACCTGGAGAGCCCTCAGTCTGTAACCCCTGTGCCGGGCGTGGCAGCAGCTGTGCTGCAAGGCCCCGCAAGTGACCTTGCTTCTTTCCCAACCTGATGCTTGGGAGGGTTCCAAGTTTTAAGGTATATGAAACTCAGAGACATGCTCTGGATCAGTACGTCCACATGGAAAACAAGAAATAAAAGGTTATCATCTTCCATGTCCCAGGAGAACTGAGTGACATGCTCGAAGCCTTAACTGAACCAAAGCACTGCTCCCTGCCTGGACAATGAACAACACTCCAACCCTTTTGCCATCTCCGATGGCTGGATCCTACCTCCAGTACAGGGCTTCTCAGCTGGAGAGGCAGGAGCACATCAGCAGCAAGCAGCAGAGCACAGGACAAGCTGACAAGCTCTGCTGGGCTCACCTGGAAACCCACACTGTAGCCAGCCCCACCGGGGAGCTGAGTTTGGGAATTACTGCTCTAGAAAGCGTGTTCTTCACTATGTTATACACTGCCTCAGTTTTTATAAGTGGTATGATGCATTTACAGGAAACGTTATTTAAGGTAACTGATAGCTCTAAGGGGAAGCATCAGCCAAGTTTACCCCCACCAGCAGACTCCCAGCTCATCTCCTGCAGGCGAGAACATGAAGCTGAGCCAACGTACACAGGCAGTGTTGAGCAACTGAACAAGAAGCATGGGGAACACTCTAAGACAACAGTCAATACACCATCATCACCTTCTGAGGCTCTCTAGAACTGCTGCCAGAGCAGGACACAGGCTTAAGTAACATCTTCTAACACTTACTTCACAAATCTTCTCCAACGAAGGGACAAAAAAATCATCGCAGACAATTGCCAAAGCATAAAACATATACACAGCCTGCAAGAGAAGAGAGAAAATATTGAGTCTGGAGATTGTCAAGC
>NW_009952091.1:3232-4201 GCF_000747805.2 Chaetura pelagica | reverse complement strand
GAATGAACTGCAGTGTCCCAACTCATCTTAGGTTTGTTTTGATATACACTGTTAAAAACCTGAAATGCTCTTACAAGAATCCATGGGGCTCTCTGGGATTTAATAGAAAGATTATGAAGTATTTATCCAAAAGTTCTTACAAGCTATCAAAAGCTGCCAACATTCTATCATCGTCATAAAGGCTACTTTTTCTCTTTTAATTCCCTGGATTCTGCTAAGCCACACTTAAATATTTTTGCTTTCCTTTTTTTTCTCCCTGTTGCACAGCACAAGGCTTTTTTTATGATTGCACTCTGTGAAAATCTAGACCCTAGAGGAGTAATTTTTTAAATGCTAGCGTTTTGAAAATGGGCAAAGGAGCTTGTTTTCTATGATTGAAGTGCCCTACCATGTAGCCTGGGATCCCACTGGTAATTCTTGCTGAACTCCACATAGGAAAAACTTCCAAATTTCTGGAACCCAAGGGGGAACACGAAACCTGGCAAATCAAGTCTTCAATTTCACCTCAAAAGCATTTAATCTGTATTTCTGTATTATTAAGCAGAACATGCTGGGGCCCAATCTCTGCCCTGACAAGCAAGCAGCACAGCGTGGCTTACGTCCCGCAGCCAAGCACTGGTTCTCCCAAGGGAGAACAACCTTCCATACTGCCTGGAGGGAAGGATCTCTATCCCTGCCTCAGTGCACATCCTGGAACTGGACAGGGAAATCCAGAGTGCCAGCTACCCAGCCAAGCTCACCATGTCAGGCAGGCCGGTGCTGGCGGCCCAGCCCACTCCAGTTCATCATCACCCAGGCTGCTCTGGCACCACCTCACACTGAGCCAGTCCCGTGGGAAGGCACAGAGCCAGAGGAACCACCTCCAAAGGGGGCAGCCCTGCCTGTGCTGTCCAGAGGACATGCTGCAAGGAGCAGGAGAGCAGTCCCAGGAATGCTGTAAATAAAGCCCGGGGACCTGGGCAGCAGGAA
>NW_009952091.1:0-2857 GCF_000747805.2 Chaetura pelagica | reverse complement strand
CCTGGGCAGCAGGAAGGGGAGAGGAGAGAGAAGTGCCCACCCTACAGCACTGCTCGGCTCAGGGGCAGCTCCTGCTGGTGTCCCCTGGAAACCAGGAACAACCTGTCTGCACCTGCTGCCAACAACCTGCCACACACAGGCCCATCCTGGATCTCAGTCCCAGCAGATTGCAGCACCGGCAGGAGCTGACCTGTTGCTGTGCACCCGTGAGAGGGCAGGCACGGCAGTGCGGGCAGGGCTGGCCACGGCAGCAGCGCCGGCAGCTCACACCCCTGCCTGCCCTCATCACATAAATCCCACTCCATCCTATTTTGCTAGGTTTTCAGTACATGTAGTTGGGCTTTTTTGCTTTCTGGTTTTAAAGATAAAGCTTCTTACCCGTAGAGCAACCTGCACTGGGTCTGAAAGCCAACAAGCCCACAAAAGAAGGGAGGTTGTGGCTGCTGCATCCCTGGAGGTGTTCAGGGCCAGGTTGGATGGGGCTTGTGCAGCCTGGTCTGGTGGGAGGTGTCCCTGCTCAGAGCAGGCTTAAATTTCCCAGCCCACCCAAACCCCAGATTCTAACTTGCCAGAATTTAATTACAAAGTGCTGGTAATTTCTGTGAAAATCTTAGCCATGAAAACTTCAAGCTCAAAAACAATTCAAGTACATGTTTTCAGGATTAGAGATTGGAATTTCATCATAATGGATGATTCTTGAAGACTCAGTGCTAGACTGTCACTTTGGACAGATTCTGTGCTCCTCTGCCACTACTCATAAACATGAATAAATGTTAACTTACACTTTAGAAAATTCTTGCACTACAAAATGGCCCAGAGGACCAGGAATGTAAGCCAAATTCCAGGTCTACAACTCTGCTGTGTGCAGCAGGGACCTCAATCTTGCAGAGGGAGCACGAGCCACTGACACCATAGCAGCAGATCCCTGTATGAACAGAGATGAAGGAAGCAAGTGGCTCACAGACATTGTGCATCATAGAAAGAAGGTTCAAAAGCAGCCCCAGAGAGTTACACGGCCAAATCCCATGGAAGTACAATGGATAGCAGGTGCCCAGCTTCAGCCTGGGTTTTTGATTTGCTAAACATATTGATCTGCACTGGATCCTGCCATCACTTTCCCTTCCAAATACACAATAATGCCTTTCAAGAACACTAATCTGTACATCATCATGCCTATAAATTGCACACATCCTCTATGTAGACTTAACCTGCAGTTACAGAGCACGGGGCATCATATGGTTGTTTGGGCCTCCTGCAATCTGCTGCTGGCGTGGTTGCCAAGTCCTCCCAAAGGAGGGCAAGGCAATGGGGACAGAGAAGACAACAAACCAAAAAAAGCACAGGCTCAAAAGCCAAACCAGGTCACACCTGCCTCCACACGTGGCACACACTGTGCGGAGTGACTGTCCCATATGCCCTGCTCACCAGATCAGCAACCCGCCTGGACAGACATCAGGCGCAGGACCTCCCTCACATCAGCTGAGGAAAATCCTTCTGAGAGTTTTCAACTGACTATTCCAACAAGACGAGGGGTGTGTTTGCACTCGCCAGTGAAACAAGAACAGCAAGGCAGACTCACCTCCTGGTATCCACAGGCAGGTACCAAAGCTGCATCCCATCACCTTTGCAGTTTTAGAGGACGCAACCACAATCCAAAAAGGTGACAAGCAAATTTTCTTTTGTCTGCCCCTGCTCACACATTTGTAGGATCAGGTACAAGAGAAAAGGCCAAAAGAGAACTGAAATGAGTAAAGAGTAGAAAGTGAACGTGAAGAAACTTGCCATCACACTGGTCCTCTCGATGGCAGCACCGGGCTGCTATGTCTGCCAAGGAATGAGTTTCCCATGCCAGTCTTCAGACACAGATTAAAAGTTGCTTTACTGAGTTACAGAAAGAAGTTTTTCCTAAGAAACGTTAATTGCTGTAGCACCCAGCAATTCCCACAGCCCTGCTTTTTTCCTGAGAGCCAGGGAAGGAAATCACGCTCTCTGGATGCTACCCTCATAGACCCCGGTCGCAGC
This sequence comes from Chaetura pelagica, assembly GCF_000747805.2. Classification (NCBI taxonomy): domain Eukaryota; kingdom Metazoa; phylum Chordata; class Aves; order Apodiformes; family Apodidae; genus Chaetura; species Chaetura pelagica. The sequence goes on along the minus strand of NW_009952091.1, from coordinate 835 downwards.
AGCACAGCTGAGGAACATGACTGAAACCACTGTAACAGAGCAGAGGGCTCTCCTCAATTCCAACTGCACTACAACACCACTGAAAAATCCATTATTGAAGAGAAATTAAAAGAAACTCAACCAAAGAAGGAAGCCCCAAGCCCCATGTCTGCTGGGAGCAGCAGCCTGTGGTCCCACGAGGTGCTCAGCAGCAATCTGTCCACACTGTGCAGCACCAGTACAGCCAGCATGTCCAGGGCACTGGGAACTCACCACCCTAACAAGACATCTCTGTGCCACAGAAAGGAGATGCAGCAGTTTTGGACTCCCTACAGGAACAGAGAAAGACATTCTGGATTGGCTATGAGAAAGCGGGGAAAAGGGGAACCGATGCTGTACTGTCAGAAAGATTGGAATAACACAGGGATTGGGACAGAGTCTGCAGCTGGGCAGATGAAGGCAGTAAGGACAGTGTCCAACCCATCAGGCTTTTCCAAGGAAACCTGCAGGGATACCCAAGCCTCCCTTCCTCTGCTGTCAGTAAAGACCTTACAAACTACTGGGCAAAGCAATTTCCCTCCCAGCCTCGTGGAGATGATGGATCTGGGCACAGCAGGGCTGGGGACCTGCATGGGCATCAGTACCATCTGCTGGGACAAATGAAACACCATTAAAATGCTATGAAAACACCTGGACATCTGCACACCATCAGGAACAACACTCATATTGCAAACTGAAGCTCTCAAGTGCTGGGAAACTCCAGTCTGCAGGCTGCATGCTTGAGCCTCTACCAGGAAACAGCTCCAGACTCTGAAAATCCCAGATATGGCTCCCTCCAGGCTGAACATCCCAAACC
>NW_009952090.1:0-745 GCF_000747805.2 Chaetura pelagica | reverse complement strand
AAATAAGGTGGAGAAGAGCATGGGAGACCTTCCAAAAACCCCTAGCTGAAAGGCTGGATGCTCTGCTCTTCATAGAAGTCTTGGAATGTGTGGTTTCCTATCCAAACAATGCCTTTAATTCAATGGCTTAAAGGAAAGCCATTGAAGAAGAGTATCATTGATTTTATTTTATTACTTAAGTTAAGCTCTTCATCTTTCAACATCCTCAAGGAAGTCTCACTGAAAATCCCTTCTTTGTGTTGAGATGAGATGGAAAGGTCTTCCAGCACTGCTCATTCTATGCAAGGTGAAGACAATAGCCAAGAAATGTTGTGGCTACATGTTTATAACTCTCTGAAACCAACAGAACTCAGGTTTTGTCCCTGCATTTTAGGTTTTCCTTCCAATTATTAGAGGAACAAGAAAGCTGTTTTCCTCCAAGTTGTGTTTTCCCAGACGTTTTTCATTTCAATTTGGATTGTTGATCTTTGAACTTCAAGATTTTTAGATTGGATATTAGTTTATCAAACACTGGAAGAGGCTGCTCAGGGAGGTGGTTGAGTCACAATCCCTGGAGGTGTTTAAAGACCTGTGGCTATGGTGCTTAAGGACATGGTTTAGCACTGGACTCAGTAGAGTTAGGTCTATGGTTAGACCCCATGATCTTACAGGTCTTTTCCAACCAGATCTATTCTGTGATTCTGTCATATCAAGTGCTCTCCTACACAAGCTGTCACCCACCAGAATCTGACCTGCAAGAAGCACC
>NW_009952089.1:0-492 GCF_000747805.2 Chaetura pelagica | reverse complement strand
GGATGGACTCTTGGGTGGTTGGGATGGACTTAAAGTTGGTTGGGATGGACTCTTGGTTGGTTGAGATGGACTCTTGTTTGGTTGGGATGGACTCATGGTTGGTTGGGATGGACTCATGGGCTCCTTTGGGGTTGGGGAAGAGCTTGGAGATGGTCAAGGTTCAACCCAATTTGGCCAACTGAACCATGTCCCTCAGCACCATCTCCGTGGCTTTTAGGTACCTCCAGGATGGAGACTCATGGACTCACTTGGGTTGGAAAAGGACTTTGGAGATGATCAGGTCCAACTGTTCGACTCAACTTTGACCAACCGAGACGTGTCCCTCAGCACCATCTCACTGGGTCAACCACAAAATGGTGGGTGGGGATTGGAAGGGACCTCTGGAGATCATCTGCTCCATCTTCCAACCAGAGCAGGTGGCACAAGATGGCGGCCAGGTGGGTTCTGGGTTGTCTCCAGAGATGGAGCCTCCACCAATGCTCCCATGGACTC
>NW_009952088.1:0-4233 GCF_000747805.2 Chaetura pelagica | reverse complement strand
CCTATGGGAGGGCTGCAGATACGACTCTCTTCCTCCCTGTAGCAGAAGAGGCAGCAGAGCAAAGAAGCGACCTTGGCATCTCAGCAGTAACATAAACATTCCAGCATTATCAGTCTACTAGCTGGAAAACTTGCTGCTAGTTAAAAGAGAGCTTACTGAGGGGAAAAAAGAAAATTGGCTTCATCCTAGGCTCAAACCAGAACAAGCAGTCACACATAGCCTCTCATTAAAGATTGAGGGTTCCTCACCACATTCCTGTCTAACCTTATATAATTTTGACAAGTTTTTCAGTTTACAAATCCCATCCTGAACCCCAGAAAAGATTATTTGCTTTTATTGCTTAAGTCTGTCCAGGTCCTTCCCAGAGTTAGGATCCCAGTCTCTGTTCTCCCTGGGCCTAACCTGATAAATGTCATCTTATGGATGTTTGCACTCCCCTTCTCTAGCTTTCTTCAAAACTATTTTCTTTTCCTCAGTAGTGAGGAGGGTTTCTTAAAGTGCTTGGATATCCCCCTAGGTGGGGTTATGTGTCATCATGATTGTTTTGAGTAGCCCATACATTCCTTCCGGATTAGCCCAATATGACCCCCACAGACCATTTCCAGTTTAACAGGTCCAATGCTGTAAAAGGGACATAAGGGACATGCACATAAACAAGTTAGTCCTCCAATCCCCCATTTGCCCCCCTTTCACTGCCCTCATGTTATCTGAAAACATGGATCTGTTGCCCAGTGCCGCAAGCACAGTGAAGCAAACAAAAGTGACGAGGTCAGGCAAGTCATATATTCGTGGTAACATGACTGATTTTAATCACTGATCAATGTTTCTTATATAGGATACAAACAGTATGACATCATGGTAATCTTGATAATACAAAACAAGGGATAATAGACTATAATTATTGTTGCAAGCCGATGCCAGGGGGGCTACCAGCTGTCAGGATGCTTTCGCAACTTCCCCCCCAATTTGGAGAGGTTGTTGAGTAAGACCGAGGGCTCACACATGACGTTCACCTCTCACAGAGGAGCGGCCACTGTGGGACCGTATTTTAGAGTGGTAATTAGAATACCCCCACCACGCCCACAAATTGCTACTGAGACCAATGTTTAGTTTACGAATCAACCGGTTTATTAAGGGTTAACATAAACTGTGGGATGAGGTTTAGGGAAAATGTAGAAATGGCAAATGGCTACCAGGGATATATCAGGGAAGTAATGGGTCCTTTAGGGAGGTAATGCAAAAAGTACTGTGCCCTTAAGATGTTCTCTCCGAGATAGGGTTGTGGATCAAAGGAGAGGGAGGGAGGACTTCAGCCAGCAGGACTGATAGAGAATGTGTGTGCATGTTTACCCTTCCGTAGCATGTGGCTCCTGAGATGCGGCTTCTTTTCCAGCTGGCAGGGCTCGGTAGGAGGTCTGTAGGGGTCCGGCTTCCCAGTAACAGGGGCGACCCCACAGCAGCAGGTGGGCGCACGCGGCAGGCAGCAGGATCTCGAAATCCGTGGTTTTGGGGGGGGGCCTCGCGGCTTGGCAGCGGTGGCAGCGATTTGGTTTCCCTGGCAACTGGCAGCAAAACGGGGCGGTGGGCTCCGGCCCCGATGGCTGCAGGAAGGACCCGGTGCTCCAGAGGTCAGAACCGCGGCACGTAGGGGTCAGAATCCCAGCACGCTCACCGCTAAGGCTCAGGCTCGATCCCCGGGGCAGGCAGGCAGGCTGGCTAGCAGGCCTGGCAGAGTCCCTGCGCCAGGCTCCACAGCAGGGGGGTGTCCCACGCAGGAAGTGTCTGATCAGGCCTCGGTCCCACCTACTGAACTCGCCACCTTTTTATACCCCTGTGACTCACTTGTCCGGCCAGTGTCACTGTCCAGAGCCAAATGGCATCCGTGAGTCCCAAGTTAGGGCAGTAACTAGCAGGGGCAATGCATAACTTGTTGCCCATCCTTCCTGCTTTGTACCATATCTGTTGTTTTGCTTTTGTTTGTCCTTGAGCAGCAGGCCTGGTTTTGGTCTGTTAGCTGGGTAAAATCAGGAGAGGCCTTCGCTGACTTAAAAGGCATTTTGTTTAGACTTATGTGGGGAAGAAGAAGAACTGTTTCCCACAATTATACAAAAGCATTTTAAATTTTTTTTATTTTTTTTTACCAACTGCAAATTATAGTTACAAGATTTATTTTTCTCCTAAATGTCCAAAAATTCATTACACAAATAGCCCGGATAGATTTATTAGTCTCCTAATCTCCAAGTATCCATTAGTTCATTATACTAATATCCTGAATAGATGTGTTGTTTTCCAAGTATCTATTAGTTCGTTACACAAATATCCTAGATAGATATATTGTTCTGCAAATATCTCCAAATATCCATTAGGTCATTATACAAATATCCTGGACAGAGTCAGAAGTTAATAGAGTACATTATCCAAGAGCTAACAGGATAATTATCCTGTTATCCAAGATATATATCATCCAGCGCTCTCAGCATCTGCCTGGCAATGGGCCTTGCCACATCACTTGTCCTTTGAATGACCTTGCCTTGCAAAGGCCTCAAGCTGCTGAGCTGGTTCTCTATATCCCGGTGTACAGAAAAGCCAATCCTCACATGCACAGGAGAGAGATTGTGTTTATTGCGGGTTTGCGCAATACTGGGTGCTCAGTGGATTCCAACAAATCACACACATGAGCCAGGAGGAAGGTACCAGTATTTATACAAAATACTACTCAAAATCCCACTCAATAGATATGTTGCCAATGTCCGACGGTGTTAGCAACGGAGCGCCGGAAGCCAGGATGCTTCCGTGACGTTCCTCCATTCCTCTCCTACATAGAGGGCTTTTTAAAGGGACCGAGGACACACGCGGCACTCGCCTTGATTGAATCTTAGAGTGGAGACTAGAAACACTGCCCTCACCACGCCCACAAATTGTTACTGAGACCAATGTTTGGTTTACGAATTAACCGGTTTATTAAGGGTTAACACAAACTGAGGGACCAAGGTTCAGGAGAGGTATCCACCAAGTGGTCCATCTGTTAAATCCATGTCTTGTCATTTTGGAGACCAGGATGTCATGTGGGACAGTGTCAAACGCCTTGCACAAATCCAGGTAGATGACGTCAGTTGCTCTGCCACCATCCACCATCTCTGTAGCCTTGTCGTAGAAGGCCACCAGATTGGTCAGGCACAACTTGCCCTTAGTGAAGCCATTTTGACTGTCACCAATCACCTCTTTATTTTCCATGTGCCTTCGCAGACTTTCCAGGAGGATCTGCTTCATGATCTTGCTGGATACAGAAGTGAGACTGACCGGCCTGTAGTTCCCTGGGTCTTCCTTTTCCCTCTTTTTAAAAATAGGGGCTATGTTTCCTTTTTTCCAATCAGCATGAACCTGACCAGACTGCCATGACCTCTCCAATATGATGGACACATGCTTAGAAACTGCATCCGCCAGCTCCCTCGGGACCCATGGGTGAACCCCATCAGGTCCCATAGATTTATGCAACTTCATGTTCTTTAGATGATCATGAACCTTCTCTACTTCTACAGTGGGGGGTAATTCACTCTCCCAGTCCCTGGTTTCACCTTTTGTGGCCTTTGTGTTGAGGCTGGAGCACTTGCCAGAGAAGACTGAAGCAAAGAAGTCATTGAGGACCTCAGCCTTTTCAATATCCTGTGTTGCTATCTCACTATTTCCTTCAGGAGAGGGCCTACATTCTCCTTGGTTGTCCTTTTCTCCCCAACAAACCTATAGAAGCTTTTCTTATTTTTCTTAACATCCCTGGCAACATTTAATTCTAGCAGGGATTTGGCTTTCCTAATCTGATCCCTAGCTGCTCGGACAACCTCTCTGTAATCCTCCCAGGGTATGTACCCTAGCTTCCGCCCCCTGTATGCTTCCTTCTTCAGTTTGAGCTTTTCTAGGAGCTGCTTACTCATCCACACCTGCCTCCTGGAGTTTCTACCTGACTTCCTCTTAGTCGGGATGCATTGCTCTTGGGCCTGGAGAAGGTGATTCTTAAATATCAGCCAGCTTTCATGGGCCCCTCTTCCCTCCAGGATGTTATCCCAAGACACTCTCTCGAGCAGATCCCTCATCTATCCATCTAGTTATGCCGTCATAAAAGGCTATTAGATTGGTTAAGCATGACTTCCCCTTGGTGAATCAGGTATGTGCAAAAGCCTCTCGCCTCCTGTGGGGAACGGTCCATTTTCTCTCTCCCCACATAAGACTAAACAAAAA
>NW_009952087.1:0-2995 GCF_000747805.2 Chaetura pelagica | reverse complement strand
CGGACGTTGGGACTTGAGTGAAGGGGTTGGAGGGGTTTGGGGACCCCAAAAATGCAGCAGAACCTGAAGTGGTGAAGAGTTGGAGGGGAAAAAAATCCCAAACGGGGCAAAAAAATTGGGGTTCAAAAGGCTAAAAGGCAAAAAATTGGGTTGAAAAGTCTTAAAAGGCCAAAAAAATTGAGTTAAAACGTCATAAAAGGCCAAAAGATTTGATTGAAAAGTCTTAAAACACACCAAAAAATGGGTTGAAAAGTCTTAAAAGGCAAAAAAAATGGGTTAAAACGTCATAAAAGGCCAGAAACTTGAGTTAAAAGGTCATAAAAGGCAAAAAGAATGGGTTAAAACATCATAAGAGGCCAAAAAAATGGATTGAAAAGTCAGAAAAGGCAAAAAAAAATGAATTAAAAATAATAAAAAACTCAAAATATTGGATTAAAAACTCTTAAAAGGCAAAAAAAATGGGTTAAAAAGTCATAAAATGAAAAAAATGGATTTAAAAGTCATAAAAGGCAAAAAACTTGAGATAAAAAGTCATAAAAGGCAAAAAATTTGACTTAAAAATAATAAAAAGCTTAAAATATTGGATTAAAACGTCATGAAAGGCAAAAAAAGTTCAGTTAAAAAGTCATAAAAGGTAAAAAACTTGACTTAAAAATAATAAAAACCTAAAATTATTGGATTAAAACGTCATAAAAGACAAGAAAATTGGGTTGAAAAGTCTTAAAAGGCAAAAAAAGTTGAGTTTAAAAGTCTTAAAAGGCAAAAAAAAAGAGTTAAAAAATCATAAAAGGCCAAAAACTTGAATTAAAAATCATAAAAAGCTAAAATTATTGGATTAAAACGTCATAAAAGACAAGAAAATTGGGTTGAAAAGTCTTAAAAGGCCAAAAAAAATGGGTTAAAAAGTCATAAAAGGCAAGAAAATTGAATTAAAAATAATAAAAAGCTCAAAATGTTGGATTAAAACGTCATAAAAGGCAAGAAAATTGGGTTGAAAAGTCTTAAAAGGCCAAAAACTTGAGTTAAAACGTCATAAAAGGCAAAAAAAAATTGAATTAAAAATAATAAAAAGCTAAAATTATTGGATTAAAACGTCATAAAAGGCCAAAAAATTAGGTTGAAAATCATAAAAGGCAAAAAAAAAGGGTTAAAATGTAAAAAAAGGCCCAAAAAATTGGGTTAAAAAGTCTTAAAAGGCCAAAAAAATTGGGTTGAAAAGTCATAAAAGGCCAAAAACTTGAGTTAAAAAGCCATAAAAGGCCAAAAAAATTGAATTAAAAATCATAAAAAGCTAAAATTATTGGATTAAAACGGCTTAAAAGGCAAGAAAATTGGGTTAAAAAGTCATAAAAGGCAAAAAAAATTGGGTTAAAACGTCATAAAAGGCCAAAAAAATTGAATTAAAAATCATAAAAGGCCAAAAAAATTGAATTAAAAATCATAAAAGGCCAAAAAAATTGAATTAAAAATCATAAAAGGCCAAAAAAATTGAATTAAAAATCATAAAAGGCCAAAAAAATTGAATTAAAAATCATAAAAACCTAAAATTATTGGATTAAAAAGTCATAAAAGGCCAAGAAAATTGGGTTGAAAAGTCATAAAAGGCAAAAAACTTGAGTTAAAAAGCCATAAAAGGCAAAAAAAAATTGAATTAAAAATCATAAAAAGCTAAAATGATTGGATTGAAAAGTCTTGAAAGGCCAAAAAATTGGGTTGAAAAGTCTTAAAAGGCAAAAAAAAAAAGGGTTAAAATGTAAAAAAAGGCCAAAAAAAAATGGGTTAAAACGTCATAAAAGGCCAAAAAAAAGGGTTAAAATGTCAAAAAAGGCCAAAAAATTGGGTTAAAAAGTCATAAAAGGCAAAAAAAAACGAGTTAAAACATCATAAAAGGTCAAAAAATTGGATTAAAAAATTCAAAATGGCCCAAAATTGGATTAAAAAAACATAAAAGGCCAAATAATTGGATTAAAAAATCACAAACGGCCCAAAAATTGAGTTAAAATGTCACAAAATTTGGATTAAAAAATCATTCAAAGCAAAAAAATGTGGATTTAAAAATCCTACATGACCCCAAAATTTAAAAATTGCTCCAAATTTCACTCAAAACATTTCAAATTTGGGTGAAAATTCCTTGAAATGTCACAAAAACGCCCCAAAAAGAATCAAAATCTTTCAAATTTGCCCCCAAAATCGAATTGAAATCGTTTCAAATTCGGTGCCAAATTGAATCAAAACCTTTTTGAATTGAAAACCTTAAGTTGAAACTTGTGAAATTGGATCCAAATTTGAATTGAATCCTTTGAAAGCGACAAAAAACGTCAAAATTTTGTCGAATCGACCGAAAAAAACGCGAAAATTTCGAATTTCGGCGGAAAAAATTGAAATTCTGGGGAAATTTTGAAATTTCGAGCACAAAAATCAAGTTTGAAGCGTGAAAATTTAACCCCACGTTGGACTTTTCCTGCCCAGGGGAGCAGCTCTCCAGGATTGGTGGGTTGAAAATTTTTTTGCAGCAAATTAAAATTTTCCCAATTTTAAATTTAAATTTTAAATTTTAAAATTTAAATTTTTTAATTGACATTTTCCCTCCCTTTTTTTTTTGCCCCTTTTTTTTTTGTCTCCCCTCCCCAGGTGACCTGAGCGCCGACGTGGGTGAGTCTGGGGGGTCCTGGGGGTGGGAAGGACGGTGGGAAATAATTTATTAGCACTTAATAATATTATTAATCTCCAATAAATTCCATTAAATTCCATTAAATTCCATTTAATTCCATTTAATTCCATTAAATTCGACTCCACTTAATTCCACTCAATTCTCACTTAATTCCACTTAATTCCCACTTAATTACAATTAATTCCACTTAATTCCCACTTAATTCCCACTTAATTCCCACTTAATTCCCACTTAATTACAATTAATCCCACTTAATAACATATAATTCCATTTAATAACATGGAATTCCACTTAATCCCACTTAATCCCACTTAATTCCACTTA
>NW_009952086.1:0-230 GCF_000747805.2 Chaetura pelagica | reverse complement strand
TACAACAGCAGAAAGGAATACATCTGCACCACTTCCAGTTTGCCCTGTGTCCAGAATTCAGAAATGGACATCCTGCAAAGACCAGCGACTGCCCCATGTCTGGGGCCGATGCCGGGGGCTCCCGGCTGTCAGGTGCTTCTGGGACTCCCCCCCAACGTGGGGGGCTTTGTGAGTATTTCAGAATAGAGTATTTTAGAATACCCCCTCACCACACTCACAAATTGTTACTG
>NW_009952085.1:0-508 GCF_000747805.2 Chaetura pelagica | reverse complement strand
CAACGAGGGGACCCCCAGAGTCACCTGTGGGAGGAGGGGGTAACTGGGATGAACTGGGACGTACTGGGATGGACTGGGATACACTGGGACACACCAGGGGCAAACTAGGATGGACTGGGAGGGCTCTAGGACAGTACTGGGACATACTGGGATGGTCTGGGACACACTGGGCAGCACCTGAGGGGCACTGGGAGGGACTGGGGGGGCTCTAGGGCAGTACTGGGACGTACTGGGATGGACTGGGACACACTGGGACACACCAGGGCAAACTGGGATGGACTGGGAGGGCTCTAGGGCAGTACTGGGACATACTGGGATGGACTGGGACACACTGGGCAGCACCTGAGGGGCACTGGGAGGGACTCGAGGGGGGGGGGGGTCCTGGTCTATACTGGTCTATACTGGTCTGCACTGGTTTATACTGGTTTGGTCTATACTGGTCCATACTGGTCTCTACTGGTCTGTACTGGTCCATATTGGTCTCTACTGGTCTGTACTGGTCTGCACT
>NW_009952084.1:0-586 GCF_000747805.2 Chaetura pelagica | reverse complement strand
GCTGGCACAGCATCTCCAACCTTGTAGCAGGACCCAAGGTGTGAGCATCCAGTCCCACTAAACATCAGCTGTTTAACTTACAAGTGTGACCAAGGCTCTTCAGAAAAGGTAATTCCTGAACCACAAAGGTGGGTCCTGCTTTGCCTCGCTCAGGGCTGCTTCTGGAGGCTTCTTCTCTTCCTGGAGATCACTAGAGAGCTCACCCACGAGGCTGTGATACATCCTGCCCTCTGGTCAGTCTGGTTTTCAGAGCCTCTGAGTGATCTTTTTTTCCCCCCCCCACTGTGTGAGTTTTACAGGCAAGGATCATCACTTAGCTCTGCTGACTCTGGGCGGCTGGTGTTTCTCTGGCACTTCACCCCTTAAACTGGCTGCAATAACAGCCCAGCCAGGCAGGATTCCTGGAGGTTCATCCACAGGGTTTTCACCTGACTTCCCTTACAGGAAAATGTACGTTTTCCTGCTAACCGTGAGAACCTCTTGGGTTAAGTCAGCCTGTGGGCTGGCTGGAGTAAATCCTTTAGGTTGGAGAAGACCTCAAAAATCATCAAACCTAACATTTAACCCCACTCTGCAGGTTCACCCC
>NW_009952083.1:5271-37008 GCF_000747805.2 Chaetura pelagica | reverse complement strand
CAAACACTAAATATACTTCAGAATACACTTTTACAGACATAGGACAAATGTCCCTGTAATCCTTGTATATTCATGGCACAACTTGTTAAGCTAATTTTTTGTTTGTTTGCAAGGCAAGCAAAAGTTTCCATTAGATTACAGGTGCTCCTGGGCAGGTATTATCTTAAACTAATAATGTTACTTTCTGATACTGTAATAGGAACTGTGATTATTTTCATTTCTCTAGTTTTACTGGTTTCTTAGAGGACTCATTCAGTGTATTGGAATAGCACCTGATCAAGATGTAAATAAACACAGCTTTTCCTGACACACTTTGTTGATATTCCACCAAGCCAAGGCAAAAAATATAATGCCTTTGGCTGACATTCTTTTCACAATAATACACTGATATGCATTGTAAACGGCAAAGACATATTTGGGTGCTCTCACAGGCTAAACGACAATGCCAGTCAGACTGGGATGCTTAGGCAAATGAGTCTGTCACTTAGCCCATGGCTCATTAAACTCTGAGGGGACTTTCTAGCATCTGTCCTGTAATTTGACTATAAGTCAGTTCTATTGGCAGCAGAACAACAATATTAAGAAGGCACTGATCCTGTAGGCAGTGAACTGTGTGCTTTATTTCATGCGGTGTACAGTCATGCCATTGAATTGAAGCTTTCAGTGAACAAATCTAGAGATCTTCAGGACTTAAAGATCAGCTGGGTGTCAGCTTTTGAGGTGTGGGAAGCAGAGCCCTCCTGTTTGGCAATCTGACCTGTGACAGGGACCTTCTCCAGCACCTGTGAGACAAAGCCTGGTATCCCAGGATTGATAATGCCACACAAAAGGCCGGTTGCTGCACTGTTCAAGAGATAAACATCATCCCATTCTTTATCAAAGGACTCTCAGTGGGAAAGACTTCTCCATATGCACAGCTTAGTCATAAGCTACTGGCTTCTATTTCTGCAGGACCTTGTCCTGGGCACGCTGGAGTCTCAGCTGCTGTGGTTGCTGAGGATGGAGAGGAATAATGCATGGAACAAAGACTGCAGAACTAGTTCATCTCAATTCACTCTTTGATTTCTGAGATACAGCCCCACAGGTCTCTAGCAAGTAAAATGCCCCCTTCTCTGAGCAGAAGATTCAGTGAAAACAAAAGCTGAGGAATATTCCTGGACCTGGAGACTAAAAAGTCCTACCAATACACAGGAGAATCAGACAGCTTCATGGGCAGAGAGCAGGGCTGAGACAGGCTCACTGCACTGCTGTTACCAACAGAAACTGGTCACAGAGGTGCCACTTGTGTCTTGTCACATCCATGTACAGCACATGAAGAAGAATGGCAGAAAACAACCCATACAAATAAAAAGGTCAAAACAAGCTAAACAGAATGTCAATGGCAAGTACTATTAAACACCGAAGAAATCAATGATGTAATTTCAATGTTTGAGATTAATTTTATATTAAAACCTTTCAGTAAGTGGTTCTTTGGTGGGAATGTATTGATTGCCCTGGAAGAAAGGCAAGCATGCACCTGTGGTGATTTTCCCCTTGCTCTCCCAGCACATTACATTATTACAGGTGCAATTTGCACATTTAAGTGTGGGTACTGAAATAAATCTGACATTTTCATTATCCTGTGAAAAATCTAGAGCCCATAAACAAGCAGAAGCTTGCATGAGGATCTACAGAGTTTTCAACTGTCTGAAGAAAGGAAAGAGAAATGTCATGGAAAGTAGTTCTATATGAGGAAAGAAATTTGCATAGTCATAAATTGCAGGTATCTGTTTGTCACAGTTTAACACAGGACAGACAATTAAACCAATGACAATAATGCTCTTTATCCCTTCTCCCTTCCAGACAGGGAAAGGAGAGAGAGAATAAGGAAAGAGATTCTGAAGTTTGAGAATAATTCCAAACCCACTCTGCACTTCCAATTCAAGTGTAACTGGGGACTGCAAAGGAAAACAGCCACTTCCTGGGAAGCAGGACAAGCTCTAATTCTAACATCTGGAGATATGCACTTGCTCTGAAGGAAGAGGTGAAAGCCAAAGAAATAACTCCTCCCTCTGTGTTCACTGTCTTCCCCAAGAGCAAACCCTAAGATCTGACCGGGCTCCACAGCGACGGTTGCGGGGATGGTCACTGGTGTGTCCCCGGGCAGAGGGAAGGTCTCAGGCCTCTGAGAGACAGGATGGAAACAGGCATCTGCTCCCTGAGGTGAGAGAAGATTCCAAGGATCAGGATTGAATAAGTAAAAAAGATATTTTTCAGAATAATATAGAAAGTGTGAGGGTTTTGGTTGGTTGTTTTTTTTCACTGAATCACAGAACATTAGTGGTTGGAAGTGACCTCTGGAGATCATGGAGTCCAACCTCCCTGCCAGAGCAGGAACAAAAACTAGGGCAGGTCACTCACAGAGGCATCTTGTTGGGTCTTGAAAGTCCCCAGGGAAGAAGACTCCACAACCCCTCTGGGCAGCCTGTTCCAGTGCTCTGTAACCCTCACAGTAAAGAAGTTCTTCCTCATGTTGAAGTGGAACTTCCTGTGCTTGAGTTGGAATCTGTTGCCCCTCATCCTATCACAAGTTAAAAGTGAAAGGAGCTTTTCCCTGCCTTCTTGATGCCCTCATGTATTTATAGACATTAATTAGATCCCCCCTCAGTCTTCTCTCCAGACTAAACAGCCCCAGGCCTATTGGCCTTTCCTCATAAGGCAGATGTTTCAGTCCCTTAATCATCCCTGTAGCCTCCGTTGGACTCTCTCAAAACCCTCTTGAGCTGGAGAGCCCAGAACTGCACACAATACTCCAGATGTGGTCTTATGAGGGCAGAGGAGAGGAGGAGGAGTTGTTGTTGCTTTATTGTTGTTATTGTGGTGGTTTTTTTAAGAAAAGCAAACACAAAATTAATATGCATCAGAACATACCCTTTTACAGCCTGATGGCAAATGTTCCTGCAATCCTTTTTAAGTGACAGCACAATTTGTTGAGCTAATTTGTTTGCTTGGTTTTTTGCAAGGCAAGCAGCATTTCCATTTGGCTACAGGTGTTCTTGGGGAGATACCTGGAACTAATAATGTTACTTTCCCATGAAACAACATGAACTGTGATTATTGGAATTAGTCTAGTTTTACTGCATTCAGTCTGCTGCCTAAAAAACCTGTTTGTTGCACCTCGGTCTACGTGACTTAAAGTGTCCCAGCCTATCCAGGGCAGCTTCCTCTGAAGGCGGCTGCCACCAGACAAGCAGGATGGTGAATGCTGGAGTCAGCAGACACAAAGCTTTGCTTTTGTGTGTTTTAAACCTTTGAAAACCTCCAGTGTCTTTCTCTTGCTTCAGTTTGGGGTTTTCCAACACAGAAAACAAAACATCAGTTGGCATCCTCTGCAGCAGATGACATCAATAAGAGGCATGATTCTGACCCGAGAGAGATTCTCCCTCAAGTCAGGTGGCAAGTTGTGCTGAGGTGTTCTCCAAAGTGCTGCTTGAAATGGCTGGGATACATCACCCTGTATGAGACCTGACAGCTGTAAGGGTGCATGAGCACAGTCCTTCATCAGTTGTAAAGAGCAAGTATGAACACTGAATGGAAATTACCAAAATGGCAGGAAACCACATAAAACCAGCCTGCAGCTGCACAGAAAGATATGCATATAAGCTAAAGGGAAAATCATGCTAATGAGGACCAATAAATGACCCTTCAGAACCAAAGAAAACAAATTCTGTCTCCATTGTGTTTCTCCATTAATATACATCAATAGACACCTGACCTCTTTCTGTACTGCACTCCTGGATCCCCTCCCTTTTTGGAGCAGCCAACCCTGCTGCCCCCTGTCAGGAACTTGGTGGCAATTGTGCTTAACAAGCCCCAGCTTCTGCAAGCAGAGTGGAAGCCATTTGCTTCTTTCAGGGTGTTCAGATGTCCTCACTTGCAGGTGACCACCTCACGGATGGTCGTGTTGAATGAGTAGAAGTGGAGGTAGAAAGCTTGGTTGGTGAGTGCAGGAATGTCTTCTTTCTTTGCAAAATCATCTGAAGATTATTAGCATGAAATAGGCTGTGGCCTTGGAAAGAAAGTTTTTGCAAAAGTAAAGATGGACTAGTATAAGCTTCAATAGTGGTTTATGTTACTAGTGTATGTTTATGTTTATCTTACACAGCAGCATAGCAAAAATGGAGTATTAGGAAGATGAGGAAAACAAGTCCATCTGGAGGACTAGAGGCAAGGATGAGGAAAGTACTGGCCACCTCTGTCCTATGCATTATTCCTCTTCCCATTTGCCTACAGAAAGATTCAGTTTTTTTCTACAGGGTAGGTGGACTTATGTTCCATTTCCAGATCATTTTGACTATGAATGAAGGAGAATTGTGATTTTAGAGCTGAACTGTGATCTGCCTTTATGCTGTTTTTATATCTGTGACAAAAAAAACCAAAACACTTTGACTTTTGCATGGCTTCTAAATAACACGTGCCCATTACTGTTCTGGTCCCTTGAGCTTCTGGAGGGACTATGTTGTGTGGTCATTGTCTGCATGACCTAAAATTCCCTTATCTCTTATGTACTTGGTGAACCTTTTGCTTTGGGCAGACAGGCTAGATGTATGTATGTATGTATGTACTTATGCTACATATGCTAGATGCTACATATGCTAGATGTATGTATGTACTTACGTACATAAACTGCTCCTCAACCTGTTGTCATTTGCAGACTTTGGGAATATGACTGCCAGGAAACTCTACTGTGGTAAATAGAGGTCTTAATATCATTTATTGTTAATTTCAACATTGTTAAGCACTAGTCTGCCAAAAGAAATGGCTGAAGGTGAAATATCATGCTGGATGTGTGCTGCAGGGTTATTTTTGTTTTATTTTGAAGAAAGAGCTGTTTAGAGTCACAGCTGACAAATGCTGAAGAGGGAAGTGCTTCTTCAGCTGCCTCTCCCCTTGAGTCTCTGCTGCTGATGCCTCTGCTGCAGGTCCCTGTCTCAAAGTGTGACTGCAGCCTTTTGAAAAGATTGATAAAGATCCAGGACCCCCCAGATAAAACAAACTGATTTTCCAGGACCTGTTTCCTGCAGAGGAATTTCACACTTGCCTCTCACTTCACCACCAGACTCTGAATTGCTGAAGAGTGAGGGCAGTCCTGATAAAATTGTGTCATCTGCTCATCAGAGAGTGAGTAGAAGAAGCAGAAATAAGTGGCAATGGCTTCCCCTCCATCAGGGTTCCTAGTTATTTTCCAAGATCTCTTTGGACATTTGTCCTCTAAACCCTTAACACTAAAAAGGAGTCTTCAGAATTGGCAGCTCAGCTGTGTCTCCTGAAGGACAGCAGCTCAGCCCATCCCATGTTTGCATTGGGAAATGCATGGCCAGGACACACAGACCGGATCAGGAGCCCTTTCCCCCATTCCAGCTGTAGCACCAGTTCTCAGCTCTCCAGGTACCTCTCCTGAGCACATGCAGCATCAATGCTCGCATGATAGAAGGAGCTTTGCTGGCTTACAGGCTTTAAAAGCTGGGTTTAATTCCCTCGACTTACCTGATCAGAGGCTGGGCAGTGAGCTTAAAAGAGCTTGTCTGGGCTGGTCCTCTTCAGTTAGAATGGTAAATGTTTCTCTCAGACTAGAATGAACAGCTGTCTGGATCAGTCTCTGTTAGGGCATGGAATGACCACTGCTCTTAGAGAAACACCTGCTTTTTTAACAGATAAAACGGAGTGAATCAAAGCTTTCTATTTGTTTTGAGCCTCTCAGCAAAAAGGATCTGGCCTTTGCAGCTTGACAGTTGGGCAAACATCTAAGGATGATTGACTTTGCTGTAGCTCTTGAGAATCCTTTGATTCAAAAAATATACATTAGTTAGAGTAGCTGTGTTTGCAATCCTGGAATTCTCTTTAATTTAAACCTGTTAAAAGAGATCTCAAGTGTGAAGTGACGTTGAATTAAAGATCTCTACACCATCTGTCATGCTGCAATGATAAATAAAGCCAGGCAAGACAGAAACATATCTGATAAGATGTGCTGAAGAGAGTGGTTCCCTTTGTTCATGGGTCTTCAGGTTGCCATAAAAGAAAGCAAATTCTTACTAGTATAATAACAGTTTCCAGGGTCCTTGAACAGAGTGAGAATCAGGAATGAGCTTGCAGAAGGCAAATTTTGTAGACATGCACAGATACGTGTGGCGTGGAGGAAGCCAGATGAAGAGACTCAGATGAAAATGCTGAATATAGCTTGTTCCAGGTCATGGGGAAAGTCAGCAGCAGAACTCTCCCAACCCCTAACATGAGACTTCACTACTTTGTTGGAGGATTAAAAAGCCACTTTGTCCCTGCAGCATTCCTAGTGCAAATTACTGTACTGGGTATATGACCTTATGTTGAGAGAGAGGAAAGAGACAAGTTTCAGACAATTAAAAGGTTCCTTGCCATGGACACTGTGATCTCCAGTTAGAGTCAGGCAGGAAACACTTTTCACTAACCAAACTGCAGGAATAAGGATCTCATCTGAAGGCCTTTATCTCTACAGCTGATGAGTACGTGTCATTGCATGATACATTGTGAATTGTTAAGCCTTGAAAGTTTTGTTGTAATGTGACATAAAACCTGGGGAGTGCACAGATGGCAGCTGTGCTGTGCCTTGTGTGTCTCCTGTACCTGCTCTGTCCAGTCTTGCTTCCTTCTCTTTATTCACATAGTTCATTTCACCTGATGTTTCCATCTCCTCTTCCTTCTTGGATTAATGAAGAGCGTGTGTGCTCTGTGCTGAGGGAAACAAGCCAAGAGCTTGATTCAAAGTCTGTTTCAGATTTGTAAGAAGACAACCTTGTAGAATATCAATGAAGCAAAAGGAATGGTGAAAGAAAAAGGGGGAAGTGGGAAAAATTGATGAGAAGAATTAATACTTTAGACCTCATGTTTTTGTCTTAGAAAATCTACATTTTGCTGAGTGCAATGAAAAATCCCCAAGAAGGGCTTTGAAATTGGTACTTAATGTATTTTACAGGTAGTAGAAATGATGCTTTAAGAAGTTTGATCTCAATTCCTCTCCTTTTTCATCTTAATTTCACTGACAAGCACATAGCAATGGCCACCTTTAGTGCTGGTAGTACTCCAACTATTATTTCTTCCTCTCCAGGTATGAATCTGAGCCTGCACCACAAACAGTCTCTGGAGCAAACTGGTTGGTACCCAGCCAGCTCCTTGGCTGTCTTGGCATGGGAGCCAGGAAGAAATTGGCTTTGTTGCTGGTGGCTCAAAGGAGCTCCCTGCATTTGGCTGCCTTGAAAGAAGGAGATGTTGCTTCCAGCTGGTCTAGACCAGTAGCTGATTTCTCTGTTGGTTTTGCAGAGATTCAGCCTGAATGTGACAGCTGAGTTAGTGGAAATACACCAGCAAACCTACTGCTATGGGCAGTGAGAGTGTCAGAGAAACACAGGTCCCTCTCAGTCTTCCCAGAACCAGCAAGTTCCCAGCTGGAACTGGAGATCAAAATATAACACAAAATATCAAGCACATCTAGTCCAGCCCAAAGCCTCCATTCTTATGAACTGTTTTAATTCATTGTCAGAATGGGTTAATACAGGGCAATTTTAAGAAGGATTCAGTGCTCATGTTTTATTTGCAAAAGGTTGTTCAGGTGTAACTTCTGTTTCAAAATCAACATTGTTACACACACACACTGCACAGTAGCTAAAAGCAAGTGGCTTTACGTGTATTTACAAATGGTAATATTCTAACAAATGATATGGCTAGAAGAAATCATATCAGGAATGAAATTAGAGTCCGGAATAAGCTAGAAAACAGTCACTTCACTATTTTCTCCACAGCTCTTAGCAGACAAATAAACATAACCTAAACTGAAACAGAGATTTTCACTGATTGGAGTAAAATTCTACCTACGAAGAAAACCCACGTATTCTGTAAGGTCTCACCATTAAATTAACAGCTCGAGGTTAAGCAGACTTGAAAGTGACACTTCAGGTAAACGCTGAATTGATACAGTACAAGCTTTTGAAGTATCAGGTTGAATAATGAATCTCTATACTTTCTGAACACAGCAGTCAGACAACTTCTGAACCATCCAAATGACCCTGAGTAGCCCTGCCAGTCTGGGGCTGTTTCTGGGTTGTTAAGTCAGGCAGATGCAAAGTAACTGAGTGATAACACACAAAAAGATCAAGACTCCATAAAGCCACAAAAAGGCCAATGGGATGCGAAGTCCGGAAACGAAGGTCAATGTTGTGGAAATGATCTAATAAGTCAGATTTCAGTGGGAAGGAATAGATATTGAGTTTTGATTTGTCTTTACTTTGATAGAGTCTTGTTCAGTTGCAAGCCCTTCATGAGACAGTTTTCCTGCGGGTGTCATGTTAGAATTTATTTATCTAACAGTAGGAATCAGGTGGTGGATTCCCTGGGGACTTCCTTTCCCATCCTACTGTGGGGCAACTCCACAGGGAAAGGGAACCCACAGTTCTACAAGGCTTATTTAATTCATGGAGCTTCGTATCTGAAGTGCTGGAAAAATTCTAGTCTGGGGAAAGAGAGATTCAGAGTCATCCAGGATTTTCACTGTTGTGGGTCATTTCTTTTGGGAACAGCTTCCCTCTGGAAAAATGGAGTCATTTACTGGGTGATCACAACAGCCTGTGGTCAAGAGATCCCTACCAAGATCAAGTTATCACCTACTTAGAAGTTGGGGTTGGTTTTTTTGCCCTTGCTCTGTGGACTTCCTTTTTTATCCCACTAAATTAATCATATCTTGGGTAAGATTATAATAGACTGGTGTTTGCTAAGTAGGGAAATGTCTGAAATGCTGAACTTGACTGAATATTATTGAGTACTGCTTAAGGTTGTGGTTTATTGCTGAATGTCATGTACCTTTCCTCTCTGTTTCACTGCTCTTCAGTTGAGGTGCTTTCAGTCCTGCAATAGGAAACGACCTCAGTATGTGTTAGGAAACCCATTATCAACTTGCCTAACCTCTCCATGCTGCAAACACTCATCTGTCATCTCAGCAGCCAAATGTTAATGTGACATCTGTTCTAGCCAATTCCAATCACTATCTAGAATCTCTCTGCACACAAACAATTTATCCTGCTTACCGTATCAATTTATCTGAGAATATGCCATTGCCATAAACATAATTAAATTGTTTATAAGAAGGAAAAACACTGAAGGGGCAGGGGTAATAACCTTGCTTCCAGTCAAGATTTGGAATATCTGAGGCCTTTCTCCCATGTGTTTATCTAAATAATTCCCCCAAATATTCAGAGAGATTCCTGACTGCAGCTCTAAGAATGAGCTTTGAGTTTCTAAATCAGCATTAAACAGATGGAATTACAGTTGTGTCTTACTAATTGCAATGTCTTATTACAGCAAAAATATTACCTGTGGTCACTAGGGAGCCAGACATTCCTCTTTGCCCTATTTTACTCATTATATCTCCTAATTAATATGAAGGGTGCTGGTAGCATATTTAATCACTCGCCTTTCAGGATGAAGTTCTGCCTAAACTGTACTAGCTCACCTAAATTCATGCACCAGCTTTTCTGCATAAATAAGGGCATCACCAGCAGGGATAAAGAAGTCATCACCCCTCTCTGCTCAGCCCTTGTTAGACCACACCTGGAGTATTCCATTCATTTTTGGTCCCTGCTCTGCAAAAAAATGGGACAGGCTGGAGAGCATCCAGGGAAGGCCCATGAGGATGATCAGAGGACTGGAGAACCTGCCATATGAGGAGAAGCTGAGAAAACTGGGTTTGCTCAGCCTTGAGAAGAGAAGGTTAAGGGGAGACCTTGTTCCCATGTTCCAGTACTTAAAGGGGGGCTACCAAGAAGATGGAGACTCCCTATTTACAAGGGGTCACATGGAAAAGACAAGGGGTGATGGGCACAAGTTGCTTCTGGGAACATTTTGACTGAACAAAAGAGGTGAATTTTTCCCCATGAGGACAGTCAAACACTGGAATAGCCTCTCAAGGGAAGTGGTAGATTCCCCCACATTGGACAGTTTTAAGTCTCAGCTGGACAGGGTGCTGAGCCATCTCATGTCAACTGTGGTGCTACCTAGAAAGGTTGGATCAGGTGATCTTTGAGGTCCTTTCCAACCTGCCATTCCATGATTCCATGATTCTATGACTCTGAAATATGCAAAGACTACTGGCCCAGCTAAGCCACATGCCAAAACTGAGTCTATCAGCACACCTACATATTTTTCCACATGTGTATCGAAGAAGAAATACATTCTTCCAAACTTCAGATTTTGTCTTTTCCTTTGGCTGCTTCCTCATCCCAGTGAAATGAGAGGATGGCATCAAACGTTTTCTGGTGAAGCATGACATTCTTTTCCATAAACGTGTTTTGACTCAGCTACAATATCTTGGAGCCACTCCCTACAATGAGACACCCCAGCTGCTGTGCAGACTATGGTGGGTAGAACTGAAAGTGGGTATTTTATCTGGGGGCAGGGTGAGAGTCTCCAGTTGTTGCTGAGAGGAGGTAAGTTCAGGAGAAATCTCCACTGACAGCATCTGCAAAGCCAGGAGCAAGTCTAATTAGCATGTGACACTTTGAGACACAAAAGATTAGTGCACATAAGGCAGAAAATCTCTCTCTGAACATGCAAACTACTTTCCCCAAGCTGTCTGCCTCTGATAATTGTCATCACTGCTTGGCAGTGCTGGGGGTAAGAACAAATGTTGCCAGCTGCTGAAATCTGAAAAGAACTCATGTGTCAGTCACCTACATTTTATTGGTGAAATAAACACAACTGGTTTTCTTTCAATGTTGTTTATATTAAATGAATCAACAAACCCTGTGCCTGTCAATACCAAAACTGAAACAAATTTTGAAGGATAGCACTGTAATATTTTAATGAATTTTGTAATAATTTTTCATGAAATATATAAAATGTTATGAAGATGTGCTTAATATATGCCTAAGTTCATGCAATTTAATGTTAGAATTGCTTATGCAATAATTCAAAGCTATTGAAGGACCTGTTGTGATCTTTCCCCCATTTTAAGCTGTCATTCTGTCTGGCATATTTGTGGAGAACGAGTTTTTTGTAGTTTTAGCTCATCTGCTTTCTTAACAGACACTGCTTCACCAAAACCAAATTACAGGTGCTAGTAGATATATCTCTGCCTTAGAAAAGTGCACTAAAAAGAAGAAGAAAAATTCCATTGGTAAGCTATTTCAGTGCTTCTTTTGCAGACAACATCAAGCTGAGTGGGGAAGCAGACACTCTAGGAGGGAGAGCCACCTTCCAAGAAGACCTGGAGAGGCTGGAAGAGTGGGCTAACAGGAACCTTATGAAGTTCAACATGGACAAGTATAAGGGCCTGCACTTGGGAAAACATAACGCAGGAGTTCAGCTCAGACTAGGATCCTCCTGGCTGGAGAGCAGCTGTGTGGAAAGAGACCTGGGAGTCCTGGTGGACAAGAAGCTCAACATGAGTGAAATGTGCTGCAGCAACAAAGAAAGCCAACAAGATCCGGGGTTGCATTAACAAGGACATCACCAGCAGAGATGAAGAAGTCACCATCCCACTCTACTCAGTGCCTATCAGGCCACATCTGGAATGCTGCATTTCATTTCTGGTCCCCACTATACAAAAAGGATGTGGACAGGCTGGAGAGCTTCCAGAGAAGGACCACAAATATCATCAAAGCACTGGGAAGCCTGCTGTGCAAGGAAAGGCTGAGAGACCTGGGTTTGTTGAGCCTGGAGAAAAGAAGGTTTAGAGGAGACCTTATTGTCATGTTCCAATGTTTAAGTTCCAAGTACTTAAACGGTGGCTGCCAAGAAGCTGGAGAGTCCCTTTTTACAAGGAGTCAGATGAAAATGAGGAGTGCTAATGGGTGCAAGTTACTCCTGAGGAGATCTCGGTTGGACACCATAGGAAAATTTTTCACTATGGGAAGAGTCGGACATTAGGGAAGCAGTGGATTCCCCAGCAGTGGATACTTACAAGACTCATCTTGACAAAGTGCTGGGCTGTCTAATCTAAACCATGTCCTGACTTAGAAGGGTTGGACCTGATGATCCCTGAGGTGTCTTCCAACCTGGCATTCTATGATGCCTTATTTATAGATCTGTCCTGGTTTGAGCCAAGACAGAAACAATTTTTTTTTTTAGCAATTTCATTTTTGGTCAGGTCTCTTCTAAGTGGCTACACTTACTTAAATTAACAATATATTTTTCAGTCAGTGTTTGCTTTAAGGTCTGACAATGTTCAGTGTTTATACTTACTGCTGCAGAGTGGTATGCAGGACCAAGATCACTGCTTGATTCTGAAAAACATGTTATGCTCCAAAAACAAAGGGGAGTAAAGACGTCACACCTGAGACCCTCCTGGGGGGGAGAAGCAGAGCAGGCAGGTGTCCAAAAATGACAAAACTATGTATTTCATCCTATATGTGTCATACTCAGTATAAATCTGAGGGATTATGAGGGTCAAGCTCTCTTTACCCATGTCAGGCATCCTGGGAGAACTCTGTCTTCTTGTCTACCTTTGATGAGGATCTGCATGTTCCTGAACCCATGTGTTCCTGCATCCAGCACCTATTGCTGACTCCAGGAGCCCCCTCTGGGACTTTCCCAGGTCCTGCCTTGCAGCCACCCTGGGTCCATGAGTGTTACTGGGGGGAAGCACAGGAGTGGCTTTGTGTATATTTGTATATATTTCATTATTTTCTTTTTCATCATTACTGCTTCATTAAATCTGTGTAGTTCAATTTGCAACCCATAAGCCTTTCTCCCTTATACTCCTTTCCTTCCATTTCTGGGAAAGGAGAGGGATTAATACAGACCATCTCTCATTCATACGATTTCCTGCCCAGCATTAAACTGTGACAATATCTTACACTGGATTTTTAGCCAGACAGAAGACAATAAGCAATGCACTGTTTACTACACTGTGAAAAGGTTTTCACTGATAGTACAGGTTGCATGAAATCGTTGTCTCTTTGAGGCCATAGGTACATAATCAATTAAATTTTTCCTCATTGACTTTAGTAAGACAAAGGTTTCTACTGTGATTATTTCTTTATTTATATCACTTTCCTGCTAAGAAAGAATCAGTAATCTGAAGTTCATTTATTTTAATGAGTGTTTAATGACAAAGAAGAAGCCTCATTAATCTATGCTGGTTTAACCAGTGAATAAAGGAGTGAGTCAGGAAACAATCCCAGAGGTTAATCAGCCAACACCTTTCTGAGTCACAGCTTCTCATGTGCACTTCTAATCCACATTCAGTTTCAGCCTATTCCTTGTACCTACGACAGCCTTGAGTCCAACACGGGCTAAGCCAAAGCAGCTTGAAAGACATTTCTCTGGGCCTTTCTCTTACTGGGGAAACCACAGCTTTGGGCACTGGAGGTTATTCTGCAGCACACTCCTGGAACCATGTCCAGCACATGTTTTGTGTGATGGAAAATGGACTAAGGTGACCCTAGTCAGGGTTGTGTATTTTAGTGGGTGTTGTAAATAGCTTGTAGAGTGGTGCTCAGCTTAGTCATGGACAGGCTGTAATCAGGCAGGGAACTGCACACCAGTCATGGTTCTCCTGGGTGTGCAGAGAAGTAATGGAAGATAATGAATCATGAAGCAGCAAGAGCTGAGGCTACTTTTTTTTTAAATATTTGTAATATCATAAAAAAAAAAAAAAAAAGGGGGGGAGTTGGATCAGGGGGAGGTCTGATCCTATGACTAAACTACATTTTTGGCTTCATGAGAAAGAGAGAGTCATGTAGCCTTAATGATGAATGCCATTTCTTTAACATGGACTGTTTCAGCTGCAGGCTGTGCATCCATTTTGAATCCTAAACCTTATTTAATCCTAAACCTTATTTACATAGCGGGGAGGTTTTAACTCAGATGGACACATGAAGTGCAGAATATAAATGCTTCCCCAATTTGGTTTTCTTTATTAGACTGTTGGTGTTTTGAGAGACCAAAGATAACCAATGGTGCAGGGGATGCCAGCTCAGCAAAATTGAGGCACAGATAAATAGAAAATGGAGGATGGGAGAGGGAGGGATTCCATGAGTGCTCTAAGTGGTTTAGGAGTGGCAGCTCCTTTAAAAATTGATTGAGTTAAGCTCCTAAACCACTGATCTTCAGGAACTTGGAGGCTTCTTAGGGAATAGTGTCTTCTTGCACTTTCAATACTAATGATATTTCCCTGTTCCATCTTGTAATATGGCATTACACCTAAGGAAAAACACCTAAGGTTTCTCCCTAAACTCTAAAGCCTCTCTTTTTTACAGAAGTATAAAAGCAATTGTGATTTCAACCAAGGAGACAACTAGCCACAGGATCATTGAGAAGGTGCACCACTTAGGTGAAAAAAGACCAGACACACACAGCAGGTTGTGAACTTGTCTGCTGACCCAGAAGCATCACTCCAGAACATTTCCACAGGAAGGTGGGGAACCTGTTAGCCTAGAAGCCTCAGCTGAACAAGTGTGGCCCAGGTAGGCAAAGTAGTTAAAGGAAAATGTGGAACAGCTTCAAAGAGTCCATGATTATACTTGGAGTCCCAAAATGTCAGGATTGTTTAGCCAACAACACAATAGCCTGGGGGAGACATTAAAACATTCAAATATTTCAAAGTTTGCTAAAAATAATAATTTAATAGATTGCTCTTGGTGTCCCACAAGAATAATAGGAAGCAATAAGTTTAAAGTAGCAAAGGAGATTTCAGGTAGTTGGACTTGAAGAGTGGAGGAGAGTTAAAAATGGAGTAGGCTGGAGAGAGGAGGATCTGCAGGTGCTGAGGGTTCAAAAGGAAAGACCAGGCAAATGCTTGTGCTTTCTGCTTCATTATGGTACTGAGCAGCCTCCCAGTGCTGTGCTTCCTGCTTAGCCATAGATGACCAATGTATGGCTTTGTGAAATGTAAAGAACTGGCAAATCACCTAGGAAATAGCTGAATCCTACCTGTGCCTGATGACAGTATTTTCACAGAACTACAGAATCGTAGTGGTTGGAAAGAACCTTTGTGATCACAGAGTCCCACCATTAACACACACACAAAAAAAAACAGAACCAAAGAAAGACACACAACCACACACACCACCAAAAAACACCCACAAAATACCCCTACAATCTTGGCCACTAGAGCACACCCTGAAGTTTCTTGAATACCTTCACGGGTGGTGACTCAACCACCTCCCAGGGCAGGCTGTTACAGTGTCTGACCACTCTTTCAGGATAGAAATTCTTCCTAATATCCAACCTAAACCTTCCCTGCCGCAACTTCAGGCTGTTTCCTCTGGTCCTGTTGTTATTTACACCTCCCTACAACCCCCTTCCAGGTAGTTGTAGGGGACAATGAGCTCCCCCCTCAGTCTCCTCTTCTTCAAACACCCCCAGTTCCCTCAGCCTGTAACACTGCCTGCAATTGCTGTGACCAAAATGCAGGAACCTCACTAAGGTTCAATAAGGTTTTTGTGCCTATGTAGTCTACCCATATTTCTTTCTTATTATCACCCTTGCAGCAGACACTGTACAAGAAAGGACTTGACCCCAGAATAAGATCTGCTGACTGTCACCCTCCCCACATCTGTTGGAAGGTCTGCATGAGCTGAAGCAAGGGCAGAGAGGTGCAGGACATCAGTGCTGGATGAGCTGTACCATAATGCAGTGGGGAAAGTGACTAATCAAATGACCATTGAAGAGCTCTAGCTGACAAAGCCCAGGAGGGCTTTAGGACAGGCAAACATCACTGCCTTGCTTATTTGGTAACAGCAACCAAAGGGTATGATGTATAGAGGGTCAAGCACAGAACAGAGTGACAAGGTGCAGACCTCCTGTACCCAAGCTCTGGTTCCTCAGTCAGATCAGCTCTGTAATAATAAGAATCTGAGGAGGGAGAATACAATTGCTGCTATGAGATGGCCTAACTTTATAAAGACAGACCTGGCAGAATGTTTACATCCACAGTTCAGTTTTATAGCTGAAACATTGCTGCTCTGTGAAGACAGGATAATTTGTCATTCCCTTGTGGGTACCAGACTTTACTGCAAATCTTCCTTTTTCCCTGTACAGTTAACAAAAGCCAAACTTAAAGAAGGAGAAAGAGTGGAAATATTCTTCATTGTTCACAGGTTTTAAAATGGAATGGAAGATTAGCAAATTACTACTATTATTACCTTCTGTCTCTTTCCCGTTATGCTGTTGCTGTGACTAACCTCTTGCAGTTGCAAATGAAGCCTTTTTTATTTTAAAACCAATAAAATCAATAGCTTATTTGTAAAGCAGCACATAGAGGCACTGCTGTGTTAAATTGCTGTCTGCCTTTGTGTGTGGTGCACTCTGGGGGATAATTTACAGGGCTGGTGATGTTGGCACTGTCTGGTGATGTTGTTGCTATTTTCCCCTTTCAAAAGTGTTTACCCATACAATGCTGTAGTTCTTTCCTAAAGTGCATTTTATAAGCAATTTGCAGACAAGGAGCATTTAACAACAAATTTACATAAATACTGGTCCTTCAGCCCTCCTGTTCTGAAACTGTGTTGTATTTTGTTAACTGCCTGTGTGAGAACAATACCAGAGTCATGAAAAGAGGCAACCTCCTGGGTCAGAGGAAAACAGCACTCCTACTGCATTCCCCAGATATTTCAAGTTTCTGCACATCTCCTTCCTGAAAACAAGTCCTACAGTTTTAAGGAGATATAAATCTTCTAGCTGATAAACCACTATTTTTGAATATTTGTTACAGACTGGTCTAGAGATACATCCCATGAAATGTTTCAGGAGCAGGTAGCCTGGGCAGCTGTGAATGATGACTGCTGGAAACTGAAGTTGATAGAAAGCTGTGCTAAGTATGCCTGAAATTGCATCTCTTGTGGCAGTGACTGAGAGAATTGCTCAACTGTACACACACCAGACCTAAGCACTTAATGAACGAACTCTGCAATCTACAGCTTGGCAGACAAGATTGCAAGAAGAGCACAGCTCAACACGTAGGAAGCACAGCATTTCTCACCATTGTTCCATCCAAGAAGCAAAGTGTCCATCTGAGATGACACTAGAGAGAGCACCCACTTCGGCAGAACAGGGCAACAGAGGAATGGCCAAAAGTGGTTTGCATCATGGAGGAAACATTTTTCGTCCTTGATAGGCGTGCCATGAACTGCTTTGACTCAGGGATCAGAGCAGGGAAATTGTTTTTCCTTCTTAGAACTGGATTTCACAGGAGTGAGCACTCAGAAGTGCCTGAGATCAAAGGAGCCTTGTGTCAGCCTGTGACTGAACTCTGCCAGGAGCCATCACTAATGTGACCATGTAAGGATGCTCCAAAAACACCTCCTGAAGGTCTCGTTATCTCAAGTTCCACTGCAATTCAATGAGATTTTACATGACTTCCCAGAGGAAGAGAAGGCCACCTCAAACATGTCAAACAGCAGGAAGACAAATGTGGGAAATGGGCAGGAAAACAAGAAGCAAGATTGATGGAGGAAGGAAATGAGAGTGAAGAAAAGGGAAGAACAAATCACAAGAGAAGACATTAGGAAGGGAGTCCAGGGCCAGTGTCATGTCAGAAGTGAGTTTGCCCAAGAACCTGGTCTTGGAACTGGGTTGTGTTTGGGATTCAGGGGAGAAGCTGGGTCTAACTACTTTAGAGGTCTTTCTTCCTCCATTTCCTCTAAAGAACTGACCAGCAAACCAAGCATATTTTTCATACTTATTAGTTAATTTGCATATTTAAACACAACCACTGGCCCTGATGAGCAGACACTTTCCAATGCCACTCTTATCAGTGGGAGAAAAAATAATACTCAGTAGCCATTTTATGTCTAATTTCTACTCTGACCAACTTCTAAGAAAATTTCCAGCTCAACATGGTGTCACAAAAGACTGCAGAAAGTAAATACCATAGAGTGGATTTCTCTTCCCTGGGAATGTTTACATATTTGAACATTATTCCAAATGCCAACGTTGAGCTGAGACTTGAGGTATTTTGTGATCCATAACATTTGAATGGTTCCCTGCAAGAGATGTAGTTTTGGTGCTTCATGTTTAAATTTTCTTCTAAGAGACATGTTTCTGATTTGAAGAAACTTTCATCAGTTCCTGAAGGTCATCCTTTGGTCTTTCATGCAGGCAACTGTATCCCAGTGTTCTTGGCAATTATGTGGCTTATTCTGCCTTTCCATAATAATAGGAGTCAAAGCCACCTAATTGTGGTTTGCAGATGGCTGAGAAGTGCACGTTTGTACTGAAAAATAACAACAACCCAAAACCTAAACACAAATAATTTTCTGGTTTTTTTCAAAAGGTAAAAATATGAACAAACAAAATTTCTGCTGTTGTATGTTTCCTACTATATGGTAGATAATGCTAAAATACAAGTTTTCTAGAGAGGGATAATTTACTTACTTTTTACCCAAGTGTCCCCCTGCCTTTGATACTCACATTCTCAATGGGGAAACTTCCTTACAAGCTCACACACAACATACAAACCACCTTGTTCTTACAGAGCTGAGGAAATATCTTAGTTATGTTCCTATACAAACCTTCCTCACCATAGCCTCTTGTTTTTTGGTTGGCTTTTTTTGGTTGTTTGTTTCCCAGGGAAGCAGTTTGTTGCTGAAATAGCATCTGAAAATCACAGTCCAAGAACAAACCAGCTCTAACATTTACATCCCATCTGGGAGCTACTGCTGTTGTGTTTTTGTTTTCATTTCTAGGTGGTCATGGAAGCACCAGGGTATTTTCTTCTAAATGCTAGAAGGAAAGAGGCAGGCAGGCCTTCATTTACCAACAGTGGCTCAGTAGGATTTGGCTTTCAGAAGGGAGAGAATGAGAAAACACCTCAGCAGAAAGCTCTTAAAATATGAAAGACATCTTAGGTTCATTTTCTGTATCTGCTAATTTTTTTAACAGGAAAAAATAATAAATGAGAAAGAAAAATCAAGTAGGGACAAGTCACTTTTGCTGCATCTAGGCCACCAGCATTTCTCTGAGGCTGTTTCTGATGCATCTCTCTAGAATCTATGAGAGGAAAAGTTGGAAACTCTGCAACCCTCAGATTCAGGCTGAGATTGCATTGACCTCTGCAGATACTAAACCGGTGTTTTATATCTCTGCTCTTTCTCAGAAATGCAAATATCTTTGCCCTAATGACATTACACTAAATATCAGAAAAATATTTTAAACACAGAAAAGAAAAGGAAGAAAAGAAAAGGGCTTCAGAGCAATTTTGAGTGTGAAAAACCCCAAAGGTTTTGACTAGAGTTTTGTGCAGCAAACTCCAGCAGGCATTCAGAATGCTGCAGTGCCCTTCCTGCCCACCTCTCCAGAGGTGTGAAAGTTTAACACTGCTCTGGCAAGTAAATGAATGATAGATGGTCTCTGTTAGCCCCTCTGCTTCCCAGAAAGGGAAAGGAAAGAGAATAAGGGAGAGAGAGTTTTTGGTTGGAAACTGAATTAAACAGCTTTAATGAAACACTCATAATTAAAAGGAAAATAAAATATACACAAATCTGGATCCAGGAATGCACAGATTCAGGAAGACATGGATCAAGATCAAAGGCTGAAGAACAGGCCGAATCTTCCCAGGACACCAGCCATGGACAAAGAAAACTGAATCTTCATGCTCCTTCAGATTTATACCCAGTATGACATATATGCATGGAATACTTCCTTTGGCTGATTTGTGCCACCTGTCTGCTTTGCTCCTCACTGCAGGAGGAGCTTGGGTATCACCCCCTTCCTCCCTTTTGTTCCTGGCATATAAATTGTTTAGCAGAACCAAGCAGTGACCTTGGCTCCTATTGGATTAGGTATAGGCAAGAGCTTTTCTGCATCCCATTCTCCAGCAATATCTAACATTGAGTGTTATCAGTCCTGGAAGCAGACGCTGCTGAAAAACCTGCCACTCATTTCAGCAAGTGCAGTTGCTTAGAAAAGACTGAAAGTGAAATTACCAAAAAGAATGTTGGCTCTATTCTGCTTCAAACCAGGACAAGCAGAAGAAGGAAAATGTGTATACTTACATCTCAGTCACCTCAGTTCACAGCCTAATGCTTTTCTCTGCCAGCATTAAATTCAAGCACCTCAGTGAGCTGGCCCAGCAGTTGTACAATCCTACATTCCTCTCCAGGGCCTCTGCCATGGAGGAGATAGCAATGTCTACCATGTCAAAGGATGTGAGGGTAGGAGAACTTGTATTGCTGGAGGTGGGTCCACCAGACTTCATATCCAAGCAGTCTGGAGGTCTGGATTTCTGTGGGAGAATCCTTCTCATAGACTGGCTAATACCTGCATCCATTTAGTCCATAATTAACAGTGTGGTTTCCTTCATCCTCCCAGAGAAGTGTTCTCGTTCTCACTGGAAGCTGAAGCAGTAGCACACAATGTAGCAGAGAGCAGAGCTGTTCTCTGTAAGAGGAAAATGTTGTCAACTTGCCTGATGACAAAACCACCTTGAAGGATGCTTATTGTCATCCACCCAGCACACAGTCAGGAAGTGACAAGCACAGAACACAGATTAAATACAGCCTGTGAATTGTACCAAGGCTGGTTGTGTTGATATTGGTCTTTAGACCAAAACACATCCCAGATGTGTTTTTGCAGAAGTAGTAAAGTGATAAGAACATCTCCTGTGTGTCTGGATGGAAGCAGCATCCTGTAAACCCAGACTTAAGAATCAGCAAACAAAATTTGAAGAAAGGGGAATCCCAGACTTTGCATAAAGTAGAGTTAATAATACATGCAGTGTGTGAAGCAGCAGGTTTTCTTTTAGGAGGTTAGGCAAGTAGGTGGATGAGGAAGTCTGTACCTTCTGAGTACCCCAGCCAATGGGGAAAGGAAGAGGGTCTTATGCAGCCAGGACAGGAGGATAAAAGGGGCTGCAACCCTCAGCAACACAAAAAAAATCCTGTGGGTGTATGCTCTAAAGGATTTTTCTCCCTTTATTCAAATAAATTTAACTTATTTTTTTAGCTCCTCGGTCTCCTTTGTGAACATTTGACCTCTAGCAATGAGATTTTTTGTATAGAAGAATATTCTGCAGGAAATACAACAGACTTGCCATTATCTCAGTTAAAAGTTAATGACTGTTCAAAATTAAGTTACTAAATTCCAGGTTCTTCATCTGAAAAAAAATGAGAATTGCTCTTTCTAGCTACTCTCAGTTATGGCTGGTGGGTGCAAAGTTTCTTCATGTCCATTCTGTATCATTCCACTGTAAATACTTAAATATGCAAGATATACAAATGTCTTTATGATCAAGGGAGCACAGGACTTCCCAAGTTTACTTCTTATTTAATTGTGAGATATTGTAGTTAATAAGAACACTGTGAAACTAGATCTAATTCTCTTATGAATATCTGAGAACCAGAAGTCTGTGAATAAAGTGACTATTCCATTATTGCAGAGATTGGTGAATGAGAACAGAAAATCATATACACAGAGAAGGTGAAAAACAGCTGAATTGATTTGTGAGAAGCATGACTTAAGTGAGCAATGGGAAGTGATACATACAGAACTGGAGACTTTATCATCTTGAACTTTGGGTGTAGGAAATTACTCTTAGAAGTAACCAGAATAATAAACAGAAAAAAGACAGTATGTAGATATTTTTTTTTCTTTTATGTGACTATTTGCCATGGATATTGGATTTGAAATTCACTGTACCTGAAAAGATGAAAATGGATGTGTACATCTGCAGTATTCAGAATATTACTGTGAGATTCAATTCAGAAATTACAGGAAGCTATAAAGAACATCTGTTGTCAGATAGGACTGTCAGGCAGTACTATAAAAAATATTGTATTGTGGCCAGAATTCATGCAAAGTCAAACTTTAACTCCTTTGACTGTTGTCAGGAAGTGGGTAAGGCAACCCAGGGAGACTGAGAGAGGACCCCCTTGCTTTCTAAACTCCTTCTCAGAGAGGACGTGAGGTGCAGCTGGATCCAACCTGTGTCTCAGACCTGGCCCTTCCAAGGAGAGTGATTAAAATGCCACCACCTGAGGAAATGCTCGACTGTCCAATACCCCTTGATCAGATTAAGGTCAAATGACACTCAGGGTCTTTATTTGAATTAGGTTTTATAAAGTGATAGAAGGAATATGGATACTTCAATTATTAGGCTGCATGATCATAAAGGCTGACATTTAGATCATGAGAGTACAAGAGATGTATCTTTCAGCTGTACAACCTGTGAAAAAAACTTGTTATTAGGCCTTGTGTTACTTAATGATTTTAGGAAGGAAGAGAGAGGGACTAGGAGAAGAAAAGTTTAGAGAGATAGAGAGTGAGCAGTCCTGGACCCAGTGCTGGGAGAGCCAGCAGGGGACAGCTGGTGTCAGTGAGGCTCCCCAAGCCCACCATTGCAGCCCTCTGTTTCATAGGCCTAGTTTTCTTCTTTTGCAAGGATGAATAAATGTGATTGAGTCATAAAACTGAACAGCTGGAGTGCACCTCCACCCACTCTGCCCCCCAATCATTTTCCTTATCTCAGTTGTCCTACATCACCTTTTTCTCCTTCTGGGACTCAAACAAGACTTTGTTTGAATGGTTGCAATGGGGTTTCAGCAACAGTTCCAGCCAGTACAGGTTGTGAGGGCTGGTCCCTCACAACTGCAGGGTAGTTGTGCTAGTTTTAATGTCATTCCACCAACAGAATCTATTCAAAGTACATTAGTGAGTACATATCAGCAGGGGAGAAAGTAGTTTCATGAAATGTTTTCATTTGGAAAAATCCATTGGAAAAATTGTTTTTCCTGTCTACGTACTTAAGGGAGACTTGAAATAGATTTGTGCTAAAGGCATTTCCCATAGCAGAACCAGAGCCTCTTTGCTTCATGCACAAAATTCTAATTACAAAGCTGTGTTCAAAATCATTACTCAAGTGAACAAAACTAGAATAAACACAGGTTCTTGGTCCTCATGTTCTATGAGCACAGGCTTGTGAGCTAGCTGGTAATTACTACTGGGTAATATAAAACTTGGGTTTACCAGCTGTAAAAAAAATAAACAGGAACAATGGAGCTCGAAGATGTGCTAATATTTGTCAGTAGTTCTTCAATGAGCTATAATGATTTTTGCATGTGAGACCTTTGAAATAGTGAGACTTCCTTGGTTGATTTAACATGGTATTGGCAAAAAACACAATTATTGACACTTCTGTGTTGACTGATAGGAGCAAAAAGGAAATTACTTATCTCCAGAATAAGCAGAATACTAAATGCAGCTGCAACTTTCTATAACTCTGTTCCTGGATATAAGTAGCACTGAGCCACGTTTTACTAATTAAACTATCTAAGGTCATCTGTTCATTATCATCTATAAACAGGTAACAAAGTTTATGATGGTGTAAGCTTCAGTTCCTTGACTGGCTCATGGAGGACACAGCTTCCAGAAAGATTCAAATGTGATGGCAAAAGCTCGTGTGTTCCTGAGGGAGTCAGTGCAAGTGTGCATCACACAACATGTCTCAGCCTATAACTCCATAAAACAGGATAAAGTTTGGTTTATTTTTTCTTAATCAGTTTTGCTATAAACAAGGACAATAAACTCCAAGTAGGAGTAAACAAACAATTCAAGATTTTAATTTGTATGTACAGGAGAGCTTAAAGCACAATCATTATATGAGTCTGTTGTCCAAATATCTATATTTGGGAACAGCATTCCCAGGCAGGGAGTGACCTTGGCAGAAGGAGCCCTGTTAGCACAGGTTTACGTGGGTCACAGAGACTGTTTGTTAGTCAGGTGTCCCTGGGTGTTTGTGTCTCCTGGGATCAGCCCAGCTCTTACAACCCTCCATCATTCCCTGGGCCAGCTTATTAGGTTTTATAAAGTGATAGAAGGAATATGGATACTTCAATTATTAGGCTGCATGATCATAAAGGCTGACATTTAGATCATGAGAGTACAAGAGATGTATCTTTCAGCTGTACAACCTGTGAAAAAAACTTGTTATTAGGCCTTGTGTTACTTAATGATTTTAGGAAGGAAGAGAGAGGGACTAGGAGAAGAAAAGTTTAGAGAGATAGAGAGTGAGCAGTCCTGGACCCAGTGCTGGGAGAGCCAGCAGGGGACAGCTGGTGTCAGTGAGGCTCCCCAAGCCCACCATTGCAGCCCTCTGTTTCATAGGCCTAGTTTTCTTCTTTTGCAAGGATGAATAAATGTGATTGAGTCATAAAACTGAACAGCTGGAGTGCACCTCCACCCACTCTGCCCCCCAATCATTTTCCTTATCTCAGTTGTCCTACATCACCTTTTTCTCCTTCTGGGACTCAAACAAGACTTTGTTTGAATGGTTGCAATGGGGTTTCAGCAACAGTTCCAGCCAGTACAGGTTGTGAGGGCTGGTCCCTCACAACTGCAGGGTAGTTGTGCTAGTTTTAATGTCATTCCACCAACAGAATCTATTCAAAGTACATTAGTGAGTACATATCAGCAGGGGAGAAAGTAGTTTCATGAAATGTTTTCATTTGGAAAAATCCATTGGAAAAATTGTTTTTCCTGTCTACGTACTTAAGGGAGACTTGAAATAGATTTGTGCTAAAGGCATTTCCCATAGCAGAACCAGAGCCTCTTTGCTTCATGCACAAAATTCTAATTACAAAGCTGTGTTCAAAATCATTACTCAAGTGAACAAAACTAGAATAAACACAGGTTCTTGGTCCTCATGTTCTATGAGCACAGGCTTGTGAGCTAGCTGGTAATTACTACTGGGTAATATAAAACTTGGGTTTACCAGCTGTAAAAAAAATAAACAGGAACAATGGAGCTCGAAGATGTGCTAATATTTGTCAGTAGTTCTTCAATGAGCTATAATGATTTTTGCATGTGAGACCTTTGAAATAGTGAGACTTCCTTGGTTGATTTAACATGGTATTGGCAAAAAACACAATTATTGACACTTCTGTGTTGACTGATAGGAGCAAAAAGGAAATTACTTATCTCCAGAATAAGCAGAATACTAAATGCAGCTGCAACTTTCTATAACTCTGTTCCTGGATATAAGTAGCACTGAGCCACGTTTTACTAATTAAACTATCTAAGGTCATCTGTTCATTATCATCTATAAACAGGTAACAAAGTTTATGATGGTGTAAGCTTCAGTTCCTTGACTGGCTCATGGAGGACACAGCTTCCAGAAAGATTCAAATGTGATGGCAAAAGCTCGTGTGTTCCTGAGGGAGTCAGTGCAAGTGTGCATCACACAACATGTCTCAGCCTATAACTCCATAAAACAGGATAAAGTTTGGTTTATTTTTTCTTAATCAGTTTTGCTATAAACAAGGACAATAAACTCCAAGTAGGAGTAAACAAACAATTCAAGATTTTAATTTGTATGTACAGGAGAGCTTAAAGCACAATCATTATATGAGTCTGTTGTCCAAATATCTATATTTGGGAACAGCATTCCCAGGCAGGGAGTGACCTTGGCAGAAGGAGCCCTGTTAGCACAGGTTTACGTGGGTCACAGAGACTGTTTGTTAGTCAGGTGTCCCTGGGTGTTTGTGTCTCCTGGGATCAGCCCAGCTCTTACAACCCTCCATCATTCCCTGGGCCAGCTTTCCTTCATTTGGAAAAGAAACAGACTTACCTGCTTAAAACAAAGTGGAAAATTTTGCTTAAAAATACCAACCTCCTTACTATGAAACCTGTGATTTTCTTGGTAAACCTAAGATTCCCTGGGGCCATCAGGGCAGGGTAACATGAACTCTTATCAGCTCCCTCCTTTGAGCTATCTTGGCTTGGTGTCCATGTGGTGAAGCAATATTCATCCTCCTGTTCTCATGCCAGGGATGTGGGGGACTCTGGGAAGTGTGGTCAGCCCTGCACAAGGGTGGCACAGTCTGTATTTTTCCTCAGTGCATTGTGGAGAAACCTCCTTGTCTTCTCTGCACATGGGTAGCAGCTACAGGGAGATACTGAGAGATCTACAGTAGCCAAGTGTAACAAGTATTATTTTTAACCTTAAAGAGAGGGTTTTGAGACACTGTGCTGGCTCATTTTTTTTCTTCTGTCAATCCTGGGCAAAAATGTCATCAGTTAAATGTTAGCTCAGAAAGTAATTTCCATAAATCACTTAATGATTTGGAGAACTAAGTTGTGACATATTAGAACGTATGAAACCTGTAAAGAGTTTTTTTAAACATGTAACTGTTAACATTTGATGATTAGGTCATAATTAACTGAAAATTGCTTCCTGAATCAGGTCCTTCTCTTCCAGCAAAGAATATGTAGGGGTTAAAATATGAGAGGTGACTTCTTACATCACTATTATGTGCCAGTACTGAACCAAATAATGTATTTGTAGCCTTCATTGTGGTAGAGGACCTTATATTTTTTTGTATTATTTACAGAGATTATCAAAGTCAGAAAAGTAGGAAGTGGCAAGGAATAAAGAACAATAATTTGCTGGTTTATTAAACTACAATAACATACAGGAGACCACATTTCCCTGTGTCCCATGTTCTGCTATTACAAAAAGGATTTTTTCAGGAATGCGTCATCTCAAAACAGTTTTGTATATTGGAAATCAACCCTTTGTATTATTAATCAGCAAATGGAAGCAATTATCTTTAGTAAACAAAACCAGCCTTGAGGAATGGAAACAAATAAAAATTAACAACTCGAGGCATAATTGTCCTCTGTCAGTCCTTCTTTCCTTACAAGTAATACGGGTGAGTATTTAACAATGCTGAGGACAACAAATGCCCCATGTAAATATCTCATGTCTTTAAAGGGATGTTCACTGGCAATTCAAAGTTTCCTCACTGAGTTCTGTCAGTCATGCAGAATTTTGGAAGCAGAGGGTTTCCAAACATTTCTCTTTTTTTTTTTTTTTTTTTCCAAGCTTTTTCATGTCTTATCTACAGGGTGGATGTAAAAAGCACCAGCTAGCAACAAGAGGTTAGTGGGAGAGGGATTCATCCAGCAAGGAAAGAAAGGAAAAAAAAGGAAAACATTTGTTAGCATGTGCAAGATGAAAGAGCAACCTTCCAATGTGATCATCCACATTCAACACAACAGATGAATCTGACCAAAACTGCCCTCGTGCTCTGGCAGCAGAGAGCCAGCAGGTTGCTGTGGAAGAGAGAGAAACGCTGACAAGATCTTGGAAGGAACTTTCCTATCTTTCCATCATGGTGCCTTTCTCTTTGGTGAGTCCAAGCCAGCTGCTCTTTATCTGGAAACAGAAAAGGAGAGAGAACCCAACACTGTCTTTAATGGGAATGTGTTTACACAACATTGGGATTTAGATAGAGAAAAATGATGGAACCATCTTCTGCTGTTGTTCAGTGACTTCAGGTGTGTATTCTGGATATCCACAAAGAGGAAAAAAATGTGAGCATTTAATTATATAAATAACAGGACTAGAGGAAATGGCCTGGAGTTGCACCAAGGGAGGTTTAGTTGAGATATTAGGAAGAATTTTTTTTTTTACAGAAAGAGCAGTCAGGTGCTGGACTTTTGTCTAGGTGTGGGTTTGGAATGTTTTCTGGGAAGGGGGACAGAGCAGAGCCCAGAACTACCATTAACACCAGGTAATGCTGTAAGTGTTCCTTCCCCATTGCCTTGTTGTGGGGACCTCCCAGCCAAAGTTTCTGTGATCCTTACAGAATCAAACCTGCTTCTGTCTGAAGGGAATGAAACCATCCATTGCATGTTTACTTCATGAGAGATGAATACCAGTTTATGCTAAGTAACTGCTTAGTGCACACCTTTATATTACATACCCTGGGACTTGTTCTGAAACATATGCTGGGGAGCACTGAACACATATATGATTTTTCCATCTTCAGTATTTTCTCTCTAATTTCTAGACCTTTTACCTGAAGTATGTGAAAAGCTTTTTCCTTCTTTTTTTTTTTTTTTTTATTAAACACAAAAAATGGCTAATAAAACTATAATGAGTGGAACCCTTTAGAATTCATTGTAATTTTTTTCCCTGCTTTAGAGATTAATTTTACTGCAGGGAGCCAGCAAATTAGGATTTCTCTTCTGCAAATTGAATCTTAATAATGTATATCTAAACAGCTGTATTTTTGTATGAAGCATGGTTATAATAATCCCTAGAACACTTTCAACTATATTATTAGTCAGATTTTTCTTTTTTCTTAAGAGAAAAAAACTCTGCTCCTAAAATTGTTATGACTAAGTGAGATGCCAGACACTGTGCCAGCAAATTCAATAGACTGACTGCTCAGCTCACAGGCATCCTCACCCCAGCATCTGGGGTAGCTTAGCTATTGCCCCAAAGTTAAGGTGTTGTCTTTCTTCCATCTAATGCAGTTACCGAGAATTTCCCCTAAAGGGGAATGTGTGTTCCTTAACTGTTTCAAGGAACCATGGACTTAACAGCCAGCACAAGCAGCAAACAGCTTGTTCACATCTGCTTCCACAATTCTTTGTTTGCCCTGGAGAAGTGGAATAGTGTGCATACTTCAGCTGAGAGGGATCTTTTTGCTGTTCTAACAGACCTGCTGGGCAAGTTGTTAGCTGAAACATAGTGCACCAAATCCCAGGAGATGCTTTACTGTGAATGGCTGCACAGCGTGAGCTTAAAAAAATCTACAGCAACATACAATTTATTATTAATGAGTTCCAGTGACTAAGGAGCTGCCAATTTTCTGCAACTCAGTTACCACAGAGATGTGTCCTCCAGAAAATCTTGCAGAATGTCTTTTTCAAATGCTTTTAGACTTCTTAACATCTCTTAAAGGCACTTCATAATTGAAGCAGTGAGTGTATCTTCAGCCTAAAATCTACACTGTGTCAGACTCTTCTAAGACATTATACTATTCATTAGATATTTTAGTCTCCCTCTACCTCTCCCCTTCTACCCCAGTCTCTGGGTATTTTTGAGACCTTTCCAACCAATTTAGATAAGGGTCATCTACCTAAAACCCAAATAATAGGTAAAATTTCAGCTGGAGCTTGAATCAGTGAGATTTTTATAGACATGATCCTTATTTTCATTCACTGCTCCTGGAAAATGCTAGTTTTACTAAGATTTGTATAGATACAGGACTCTTAGATTTGCTTAAGCAACACTTTGTGGGTTGTTTTTTTTTTTCTTTCCACTATATACGTATGGGGATAATTAGGTTACTATTTATGAATTTCATAAAAAACTTCATTTTCAAAGGTTCTTTATTTTTAAAGGTTTTAATCCAATTCTCTTTATTGGGTTGGAAAGTAAAAATAAATACTCTTGAGTACCAACATGAAAGGCAAAATGAAGCACACTACCCAGGCAACTCAAGCTAATAACATAGAACCAGCAGAATCACTTAGAAGAACTACCAGGCACAGATACCAGAGGCTTGGATATTTGTCTGCTATTGAGCTGCTGCCAGACACACATGAAGTCAAAGGGGCTGTGCTGAAATTTCTAATCTCCGTTTTTTTTGCTTAATTTGCTTTTTTTTTTTTTGAGATGTTACCTCTCTTGTTGAATTTTCCTTCCCCTCAGATGTTTCTGTCCCAAAATGTGTCAATTTCTTAGTATTTCTGTCAAGACATTCTGGATATAGATGGTCTTTGTTACGCTCAAAATTATTTTTTTCTTCTGGGATTTTTAGTTTCCTTGTTTGAAATCCAGGATTTTGTTCACTTCTATCTCTATTGGTAGAAACAGTTACGGGTAAATCAATGTTTTTAGCCAATTATCAGCAAGTTTTAAACATTTATAAACCATATTGTTAGAAACTACTGATTTCTGATTCTTGATGGAACATAAAAATATTGGTATATCCCTCCCTCGACACACTTTCTCTGAAGCAGATTCTATGTGTGTGCTAATATGAAACAGCTGGGGAAAATATTCAAAATGTGTTGCTCTTCTCTGACCACTCCATTTAGGTGAGAATTGAAAAGTTGAGCCAATAGTCAATTCCGTTAATTAAATTAGACATAGAAGGGCATTATCATTGTCTAAGAAAGAAAACAAGATCAATTAAGTTTTGAGCTCATATTACAACTTTCCTGCAAGGAAGGACAGTAACATGAAGGACCATTTGCACAACAGGGACAGAGATTACATAATGGGGTGTAGCTGCAGCTATCAAGAGAAATGTCTGCCATCATTACAAAGCCTTTCTATCATCTTTGAAAACCCATTGGGATGCAGGGACAACTGGAAAAGGGTAAATGGCTGCCCAGCTATGAAAAGGTGAAAAATTTATTAACCTGAGTGTTCTGGTTTGATTTGGTGATTTTTTTGGTAGCAGGGGAAGGGCCCCAGGAGCAGCTCCAGTAAGAAGCTGAGAAGCTCCCCCTGCTCCAAACCCAGCCAAGGAGCCATTAGAGGGACAGTGGATGCACCTCAGCCATTAGCATATAAAAGAATCAATAGAACACCAGAGCAGAGGAGCACTTTTGGGGAGAGGAGCTGTGCTGGAGGAGAAGAGCTGTTCTGGGGAAGGAGAGCTGTGCTGGTGGTTGGTGAGGAAGAAGGGGCAGAAGGTGCCCAAGCAGAAGTTTCCCTGCAGCCCATGGCCAGATGGCAGCTGTGCCCCTGCACTCCTGGAGGAACATGGTGGAACATTCTCTGAAGGAGCCAGGAGGGGTGAGCTTGGCCAGTGGACTTGGATGTTGTGGCCAGAGGATTTCCTGCCAGGGGACTCTGATGATGCAGCTTTGGAAGCCCTCGGAGCCAGGGGAGGTGCCTGTTCCCTGAGCAGCCCATGACTCTGTGGGAAGCCCAGGCTGGAGCAGCTCTGGACCTGGTGGGAAGGACTCATGAAGGAGAGGTTCCTGGAGGACTCTCTGCCATGGGAGGGACCCCGTGGAGAATCAGGGAAGGACTGTAAGGAATCCTTCTTCCTGAGGAGGAAGGAGCAGCAGGAACCGCCAGCCTGTGACCTGACTCTAAACCCCATCCCCATCCCCCTGTGCCGCTGGGGGGAAGGAGGGAGAGAAACCGGGAACAAAGGGATTTGGGGCTGGGAAGAAGGAAGGGGTGGGGTAACATGTGCAAGCCCTGCTCTATGTGTGTCTGTGTCCTGTGTGGGTTTGATTATTTTTTCCCCAAGTTGAGTCTTTTTGCCCAGGACCTTAATGGGTGAAGATCCCTCCTTGTCCTTTGTCTCAATCCATGAGCTTTGTCCTCCTCATCCCAGAGTGTGTGTGTGGTGGTGGGGAGCTGAGTGAGTGGCCATGGGGATGTTCCTTGTTTGTTGTATTGGACCCAAACCACAACATTATTGGCAAGACAGCCAGGAGAGAGACAAGGAACCATGACACTGAGAAACCACAGATCAGTCAGCCACACTTCAGTCTATAGCAAAACTATTGAACAAATCATTATGGAAATTCCTTCCGGGTACAAAGGACAAAAAGACTCCTGGAAGAAGCTACTGGGGACTTATGAAGTGTATTTTGTGCCCTTACCAACCAGAATGCTTTTAGACTAGACTAGACAATGTTTCAGTTGGAAAGAACCTACAAGAATTGTTTACGGGCAAGAAAAGAACCTTGAATTTCACCTGCCTCCATTTTTTGAAGGCATTTGATGTGATTTTTCACAATGTCCTTGTTGAAAATCTCATTATATCTCACTGGACATATAGACCACTGACAATGATCTGAATAGTCTGACAACAATCCAACTGGACTGCCAGACTGCTGGGTTTGTGGGAAACTAACTAAAGTCCTGAGCTCAGGGACTAGAGATTAATGGCCTAGAGTCAAACTGTCAGCTAGTCAATGCAGTTCTTTGGGAGTCAGAACTGGTATCTCAGGATATTCAATAATACTCTCATAGTA
>NW_009952083.1:1866-4341 GCF_000747805.2 Chaetura pelagica | reverse complement strand
CTGTGGGAAGCCCAGGCTGGAGCAGCTCTGGACCTGGTGGGAAGGACTCATGAAGGAGAGGTTCCTGGAGGACTCTCTGCCATGGGAGGGACCCCGTGGAGAATCAGGGAAGGACTGTAAGGAATCCTTCTTCCTGAGGAGGAAGGAGCAGCAGGAACCGCCAGCCTGTGACCTGACTCTAAACCCCATCCCCATCCCCCTGTGCCGCTGGGGGGAAGGAGGGAGAGAAACCGGGAACAAAGGGATTTGGGGCTGGGAAGAAGGAAGGGGGGGGGTAACATGTGCAAGCCCTGCTCTATGTGTGTCTGTGTCCTGTGTGGGTTTGATTATTTTTTCCCCAAGTTGAGTCTTTTTGCCCAGGACCTTAATGGGTGAAGATCCCTCCTTGTCCTTTGTCTCAATCCATGAGCTTTGTCCTCCTCATCCCAGAGTGTGTGTGTGGTGGTGGGGAGCTGAGTGAGTGGCCATGGGGATGTTCCTTGTTTGTTGTATTGGACCCAAACCACAACATTATTGGCAAGACAGCCAGGAGAGAGACAAGGAACCATGACACTGAGAAACCACAGATCAGTCAGCCACACTTCAGTCTATAGCAAAACTATTGAACAAATCATTATGGAAATTCCTTCCGGGTACAAAGGACAAAAAGACTCCTGGAAGAAGCTACTGGGGACTTATGAAGTGTATTTTGTGCCCTTACCAACCAGAATGCTTTTAGACTAGACTAGACAATGTTTCAGTTGGAAAGAACCTACAAGAATTGTTTACGGGCAAGAAAAGAACCTTGAAAGAACCTTGCACTTCACCTGCCTCCATTTTTTGAAGGCATTTGATGTGATTTTTCACAATGTCCTTGTTGAAAATCTCATTATATCTCACTGGACATATAGACCACTGACAATGATCTGAATAGTCTGACAACAATCCAACTGGACTGCCAGACTGCTGGGTTTGTGGGAAACTAACTAAAGTCCTGAGCTCAGGGACTAGAGATTAATGGCCTAGAGTCAAACTGTCAGCTAGTCAATGCAGTTCTTTGGGAGTCAGAACTGGTATCTCAGGATATTCAATAATACTCTCATAGTATTCAGTATCATGTAATGATGATAGGATTAAATGCCCCTCCCCTTTCCCCCCCGAGTTTTTGGATGGCATCATATTGGGAGGAGAGGTAGATCTGCTGGAGGGAAAAGTAACCATTTATAGAGATCACAGCAGTCTGCAGGATTGACCAAGGGCTTCATGAGTTTTGGCAAAGTGTAAAATCCTGCACTTGGGAGGGGAACAGCGGGACAAGAAGACAGAGTCTGATTCCCTGTGGATCAGCTGTAATGAAAAGACCCTGGAGGTCCTTTGCAAATCCCTGGCATAAGAGTGAACTGAACATGATTCAGCAACAAAGACCAGCAGCACCCTGGTCTGAAATGGAACACAG
The DNA here is from genome assembly GCF_000747805.2 of Chaetura pelagica. Classification (NCBI taxonomy): domain Eukaryota; kingdom Metazoa; phylum Chordata; class Aves; order Apodiformes; family Apodidae; genus Chaetura; species Chaetura pelagica. Next base: position 2,906 of record NW_009952083.1, on the reverse strand, counting down.
ACAGCAGATCAAAGGATGTGGTTATTCCACTCCATTCACCACTTGACAGGTCACACCAGGAATATTGTGTCTGGTTTTGTTTCTCTAATTCCAAAATTTCATCTAAATGTAGGAACAAGATTCTTTGACATGAGAGCAATTACTGAAATACACATCTTTTTTATTTTCTCATTCATGTTGGGAGTCTATATGCCAAATAATCACAGGAATAGTGCTGTTAGGATATTTCTGGAGTAATAAAGGTATTTCTGACCTTGTTTGAACACGAGGTGTGTCAAAGATCCTGATAGTTGACCCAATTTGTCAAGAAAAAAAATAGTTAGAATGAGTTAGAATATATTTCCGTATTTTCCTTTAATGACTGCTCTTTATTTGTTTACCAATTGTTGTTCAGTTTCACAGTCTCTTAAATCACATTGAGGGAAAGCTGCTCATCCATTTCGTCCTTCATTTGGAAATCTTACTATCACGATCCACGACCTATTATATCTCCTTTCTGGAGTGAATTTAGCTTGTCAGGATCTGCCGAGAGGTCCGCACGCGGCGCTCGCCTCTCGCAGAGGAGCCGGGAGCTTCGGCACTGACTTCTCGGGTGAGACACTTGCTCAGTGCTCACCAGTGTTTCCAGTAACAGCAGCCAATCCCCAATTAGAATTTACAAATACACAGTTTATTGAGGGGGAAAATACAACAATTAATTATGTATGAGGGGAGGAGGAATGAGGGATACGCCTGACGCTTGTCACACGTAGGGTCGCGGTTGTGTGCAGGTAAGACAGGAACACCTTAGGGAGAGAATGATGCCCAAAATACAACTCCTTACTCTGTTCCCGAGATGCTCTAGGTACTTATTTAGTAGCTGCGGGTGAGTTCCCCTGCAAGCAGGTCTTAGAACCACGGGTGGCAGGAATTAGTCTCACCACACGTGCTCAGCAGCAGGCAGGTGCCTGAGGTGGGGAGCTGCAGGCAGGGACCACAGGCAAGCCAAGGGGCTGGGACTGCAAAAGCCGTGGGGGAGGCAGGACGGGCAGGGGGCCGGA
>NW_009952083.1:0-1735 GCF_000747805.2 Chaetura pelagica | reverse complement strand
GCACGCACTGTCTCTTTATAGGTCTCCTTTGCTCCCAATTGGCTGATTTCGTATTTCCAGGCTTCTCAGCCAATCAGATGGGACCTTGTCCCACCACTGAAGCTGTTTTTCCCACCAGGGCTCCTCTCCCGCAGCAGCTGCCCCCTCATGGCCTCTGAGTTGTTGTTCTCTGGCAGAGGAGGCAGCCAGGAGAGGGCTCAGAGCCACGTGGAGCAGCCGTCTTTAAGCCAGTTATGTCTGCTGGCCTAAAGGGCGTGTGATGTTTGTGTGAGGAAATGCCTGGCCCTTCACAGACCTGTTTGCAAGTTTTGTGATGGAATCTAATTCAGTATGGATTTCAGTTATTCTAACATTTCACTTTTCATTCTAACTTCATCAGTTGATGATTGCAAAAATAGGCAGTTGTCCTTCCATGTTGCAATTCCTACATTTCAGAGGGAAAGGAGTAGGGGGTATAGTATGTAACCACTTTTGAAAGGAATGAGCATAAAAAGCTTAAAACTTGAAAGACAACTGGCAGCCCGGTAAGTCTGTGGTGAATGCATTTCACGTGCAGCTGTCCTGTTCTAGACTCATCTCTTCAAAGATTTGCTCCTCTTACTTCCTCAAAAGGGTTTTTTGTTTCTCCTGATGCTAGTTTTCCAGATGTGTTTTTACAAGCCACTGACACAGGAATTAAATCCTCAGGTGGCTGTATAGCTATACCCATGTATACCCATGTATTTGCTGCTTCAAAGCCAACTGTTGGCAAGACCAGCATGGAGACCTGGAGTGTGACTGGACCAGCATGTTTGTTTGAGTTGGTAAAGCACTTCTGTGGAAAATCTCTGGATCCTCTCCATTCACATCACAGAGTTGTCTCTGAGCACATGAATCAGCTTCCCTCCAGATGACACCAACCTCATTTTGGAGCCTGACCAAGTGCTTCACCCGCTGCTGACTTTCTGCGTGCTGCTCTGTACTACAGCCAGTCTGAAGACAATGCCCTGGAAGATCTGTTGTGTGGAGGTGCAGTGCCTTCAGAGCTGTTTTCTCCTTACGCCCCCCCTCCATTACTTGCTGGGAGACAGGCAGATGTCTGCAGCTGTAGGAGCCATAATTCATGTGCTGAAACCTGAGCACTCTGACAAGTCTCAGATGTCCCAGACCTCAGAGCACTTCCAATAAGCCTGGAGCTTACCTGTAATTAAAGTTACTTCTGCAAATAGCTCCTGAGGTGCTGACTACAGAATGCAGTCACTCCCACGCACCCAGATCCTCTTGCCAAAGGACTGATTACCTCATTACCTGGTCACAACATGACAGGACCACGACAGTCCCATAAGTCTGGGACTGAAGATTGAAATGAGAGGCTATACAAAGTGACCTCAGAAACACTGGGGAAGTCTGTCATTGTCTCAGGAGATGGAGGTGAAAAGTGAAATATGCTTTTATTTGCTCCTTAAAGCTGGGAAAAGGACAACGGGTAACTGCCAATTGGCACCTGAATGCTGGGACAAATTCACACCAACCAGCTGGTGGTGCTCATTAGCACTGTTAACAGAAGCACTGAAAGGCTACGTGTCTGGTTAAATCCTGCTACTGTGGCAGCTTTCAGAAGGGTGAGTTGTCCCTATGTAGCTATAGAAAAAGGGAGATTTTAAGGACAGAGAAAGATCTGGGAAACTAGACATTTTCACCCAGAACACAACAGAGAAGAAGCTCTGGGAAGCCTGTTCCAGAGCCCCAGAAGAGC
>NW_009952082.1:369-771 GCF_000747805.2 Chaetura pelagica | reverse complement strand
AGTGGATGTTCCCCAAGTCTGATTTTGCAAAAATCACGTGAAGAAATGACTGTTTTACACTGCTCACAGGTGATAGGCCATCCACGGGCTTGTGCCTCTTTGTATAGATCAAAGATTCCTGAATGGCCTCTTTTACAGTGGAGCCATTCAATGAATCTTTTCCATTCCTGATTTTCTCCTTCTGTGATAGCTGATCAGATTTCTTTCACATTAATTCTAGGTAGCTCATCAACATAGTTATTCAATTTACTAGCTTCATTCTTCAAAGTAGCCTGGTGAGAAGGAATCCACCCTACATGAAAATTAGAGTTCTTTTTGGCAATTTTCAATATTTGTTGCCATTTCTCTTTGTGCCAAACTGGCACCCCGTTAATCTCCCAATTATTCTGTTCCCAGAAAGTT
>NW_009952082.1:0-226 GCF_000747805.2 Chaetura pelagica | reverse complement strand
TGAAGGGTTTAATTGCAGCAGATTTAAACAACCAGGTTTTTCCTTCTCTTCGAGATGAAGCATCTGTAAACCAAGCATTAACCATTTCACTCTTGTATTCCGGGGCTTCTTTAATAGGACTGGGAGTTTTCATTGTTAAATCTTTCCCATCTGTCGATCCAACTTGTTCCTGAATATTCATTTGTTTGTCTGGAACTTCTTCAAGCTTGAAAAGGCCAGAATAGTA
>NW_009952081.1:34861-35774 GCF_000747805.2 Chaetura pelagica | reverse complement strand
AGGAGGCAGCTCCCGCCGCAGCTCCTCGGCCGTGATGAAGTTCTGGGGAAAGGACCATGGGAGGGGTTGGAAGGACCCCCGGGGTGGCCCGGGCTGAGCTCGTGCTGGGAAGGGCATGTCCCACCAGCACCAGCTGCTCCAAGGCCCTGAGGCACTTCCAGGGATGGGGAACCAGCTCCAGGAGCATCTAGTGGATCATCGGGACAGTCCCTTCCAACCCCAACCAGCCCATCATCCCACAACAGGAGATGTCCTGACTCATGGCAGGGGGGTGGGGCTGGATGATCTTTACATCATGGACTGGTTTGGGTCAGAGGCACCTCCAGGATGATCCAGGACAACCTCGAGCTCCGAAGGACCTGACCCACCAGCCCCACTAAACCTGCCCCTCAACGCTTCCATAGATGGGGAAACCACCTCTGTGATCATCTAGCTGATCATCCAGATGGTCTGCAAGGTCCTTGGAAGGAAGTCCCCATCCCAAACCAGCCCATCATTCCACAACAGATGTCCTGACTCATGGCAGCAGGTGGGACTGGATGATCTTTAGATCATGGACTGGTTTGTGTGGAGGGACCTCCAAGATCATCCACCCCAACCTCCCTTCCCACTGGACTAAGGGGCTCCAAGTCCATCCAACCTGGCCTGGGACACTCCAGGGATGGGGAAACCACCTCTAAGATCATCTAATGGATCATCTATGTGGTCTTCAAGGTCCCTTGAAGGAGGGACTGGAAGGTGCTCTAAGGTCTCCCTGGAGCCTCCTCCTCTCCAGGCTGGACACCCCAACTCTCCCAGCCTGGCTCCAGAGCTGCTCCAGCCCTGGGATCATCTCCATGTTCTCCTCTGGACTCGCTCCAACATCTCCATGTCCTTCTGCAGTTGGGGCCTCCAGAGCTCGTCCCGCTTCTCC
>NW_009952081.1:33984-34838 GCF_000747805.2 Chaetura pelagica | reverse complement strand
AGAGGGGGGAAGATCCCACCAAACCCCCCCTCCCCACAGGGTGCCCAGGGCTGGTGGCCTCACCTTGTCCCCTGCCAGGACCTTGAAGGAGGCGATGACCTGGTCGGCCGTGTCCGTGTCCGTGGTTTCCCGGGACATGAAGTCGATGAAGGCCTGGAAGGTGACGCTGCCGCTGCCGTTGGGATCCACCAGGCTCATGATCCGGTTGAACTCGGCATCACCCTGCAATGTTTTTTGGGGGGAGAGTGAATCCAACCCCTCCAGGACCCATCCCACAGGTGTTCAACCAAGTGACAAGAGGGAATCCCCCCAAATCCTCAGGGAATCCCCCCAGATCCTCAGGGGCAGCTCCCGGCACAATTCCCAGTGTCATTCCCAGCCTCCAGTTTCCTTCCCACTCCCCCCCCCCCCCCCCCAATCCCAAGGTTCTGGCAGGAAAAAGGTTGGAAAGGAAACAGAAAAGTGGGAATTAATCCAGGACTGGGAGTCAACCCAGGAGTGGGAATTTGGGGGGCGTTACCAGGCGGCATCGCGTGGAGACCCGGAGCTCATCCCTGTCGGTGCCTCCCGTGAGCTTGTGGGGATGGAGGAGGAGGAGGAGGGAGGAGGAAGAAGGCAGAGACAGGGAGAGGGTGTGACGGGGAGGAAGAGGAGGAGGAAGGAGGAGAGAGGCCGTTAGAGCAGAGGGGCAGCGATCCCGGGGGAGAGGGTGAGAGAGGAGGAAGGGGAGGGAGAGGAGGAGGCAGAGGGGAGGAAGAGGAGGGAGAGGAGGAAAAGGAGGGAGGAGGCAGAGGAGGGAGGAGGCAGAGGAGGCTGAGGGGAGGCAGAGGAGGCTGAGGGGAGGCAGAGGGGGC
>NW_009952081.1:31511-33129 GCF_000747805.2 Chaetura pelagica | reverse complement strand
TGCCAGCCCACCCGCACATGCTGGGGGGGAAAAAAGGGGGTGAGGGTCCCTGAGGGGGCATGAGGAGCTGCTGCCAGCCCACCCGCACGTGCTGAGGGGCAAAAAGGGGGTGAGGGTCCTTGGTGGGGGGGGGCTGGGGAATACTGAGAGGCAGGGGGAGGTAGAGGAGGGAGAGAAGGGAGAGGGGGGGAAAGAGGAACAGGAGACTGAGAGGAGGAAGAGGAAGGAGAGGGGAGGAAGAGGAAGGAGAGGGGAGGAAGAGGAGGGGGGGAGGCAGAGCAGCCCCCACCTCCATGGTGTAGTTGCTGTGCTTGTTGTCAAAGATCAGGGCCTCCTGGATGAGCTGGTGCTGCTGCTCCAGCAGGTCCAGGTTGGGTTTGTAGTCCACGATGCTCTGCTCGTACTGCTTGAGGTGGCTCAGCTGGTCCTCCAGGGTCCCGTTCATCTCGATGGAGATGCGCCCGATCTCCTGGGAACGGGGGGGCACCTGGATCAGGTGGGGAGCAGCCCAGCCAAGGGGGGCTGGGGAGCCAAGGGGGGTCCCCGAGGAGCTCCCACCTCCATCTTGGTCTGGATCCAGGGCCCCACCAGGTTTGCTTTTTTGCCGGGGCAGCGACCTGCGGGCGCAGCCGCTCGTTGGACTGTTGCTTGTTCTGCTCCGCCTGGAGCGCCTGGTCCCGCTGGGGCACCAGCTGCTGCACCTGGGGCACGGGACACGGGTGGGACACGGGGGACACCAGGGACACCCCTGGGGCACGGGACACGGGTGGGACACGGGGGGACACCAGGGACACCCCTGGGACACAGGACACGGGTGGGATACGGGGGGGACACCAGGGACACCCCTGGGACATGGCTGGGACACCTTGGGATACGGGTGGGACACCCTGGGACACAGGGCCACAGGTGGGACACGGGTGGGACATGGGTGGGACATGGGTGGGACACCCCTGGGACATGGGGACACGGGTGGGACACCTTGGGACACAGGTGGGACACGGGTGGGACACCCTGGGACATGGGGACACGGGTGGGACACCTTGGGACATCCTGGGACACAGATGGGACATGGGTGGGACACCCTGGGACACGGGGACACAGGTGGAACACCCCTGGGACACGGGTGGGACACCCTGGGACACCCCTGGGATATAGGGACACAGGTGGGACACCCCTGGGACACGGGTGGGACATGGGTGGGACACCCCTGGGACATGGGGAAACGGGTGGGACATGGGTGGGACACCCCTGGGACATGGGGAAATGGGTGGGACATGGGTGGGACACCCTGGGACATGGGAACACAGGTGGGACACAGGTGCGGCACCTTGGGACACCCCTGGAACACCCCTGGGACATGGGGACACGGGTGGGACACCCTGGGACATCCTGGGACACAGATGGGACATGGGTGGGACACCCTGGGACACGGGGACACAGGTGGAACACCCCTGGGACACGGGTGGGACACCCTGGGACACCCCTGGGATATAGGGACACAGGTGGGACACCCCTGGGACACGGGTGGGACATGGGTGGGACACCCCTGGGACATGGGGAAACGGGTGGGACATGGGTGGGACACCCCTGGGACATGGGGAAACGGGTGGGACATGGG
>NW_009952081.1:30170-30889 GCF_000747805.2 Chaetura pelagica | reverse complement strand
TGGGCCCTGCAGCTGTGGAAGGGGCTGAGGTGCCGCCTCCAGGAAGGAGCTGGATGTTTCTGGAGGAACCAGAACCTTGGGCCAGGCTCTACCACCTCCTCTCCCACAGCCTGAGCAGCTCCAGAAGAGGCTGAGGTGCCACCTCCAAGCAGGAGCTGAAGGTCCCCAGAGGCTCTGGAGCCTTGGACCAGGTTCTACCACCCCAACCTTCCACCCCCAGAGCAGCTCCCGGAGCCTGGAGAGCTCCAGAAGTGGCCGAGATGCCACCTGAAAGCAGGAGCTGAAGGTCTCCAGAGGCCCTGGAGCCCCCGGGCCTGTCCCCACCTCGATCTCCTCGATGGTGTGGACGATGAACATGTCCTGCAGGTCCTCCATGGCACTTTCCATCCAGTTGTTGAAGGGAGCTGCTCTCTTGGCATATTCCAAGTGCAGCTCATCAATCGTCTCCAGCTGCTTCTCTGTCTTCTGCAGGGGGACAGGGAGGGGTCAGTGTTGGGGGGAGAACCTCCTTGTTGTGTGTCCCCCTCCCCCAGTGGGGACAGGGCCACCAGGGGAGTGTCCTCACCTCTAAGGCCTCCCTCCTGCTGTGGGTCAGGGAGCCCAGGATGTCCCACTGGTCACAGATCTTCTGGCACCGGGAGTTGACATTGGGAGAGTCGTAGTAATCCAGCTCACTGGGGGGACAGAGTGGGGTGGGGATGTGGGGTGGGGATGTGGGG
>NW_009952081.1:26924-29764 GCF_000747805.2 Chaetura pelagica | reverse complement strand
AAGGAGAAGAAGAAGGAGAAGAAGAAGGGGAAGAAGAAGGGGAAGAGGAAGGGGAAGAAGAAGGGGAAGAAGGAGAAGAGGAAGGGGAAGAAGAAGAAGGAGAAGAAGAAGGAGAAGAGGAAGGGGAAGAAGAAGGAGAAGAAGAAGGAGAAGAAGAAGGGGAAGAAGAAGGGGAAGAGGAAGGGGAAGAAGAAGGGGAAGAAGAAGGGGAAGAGGAAGGGGAAGAAGAAGGGGAAGAAGAAGGGGAAGAGGAAGGGGAAGAAGAAGGGGAAGAAGAAGGGGAAGAGGAAGGGGAAGAAGAAGGGGAAGAAGAAGGGGAAGAGGAAGGGGAAGAAGAAGGGGAAGAAGAAGGGGAAGAGGAAGGGGAAGAAGAAGGGGAAGAAGAAGGGGAAGAGGAAGGGGAAGAAGAAGGGGAAGAGGAAGGGGAAGAAGAAGGGGAAGAGGAAGGGGAAGAAGAAGGGGAAGAGGAAGGGGAAGAAGAAGGGGAAGAGGAAGGGGAAGAAGAAGGGGAAGAGGAAGGGGAAGAAGAAGGGGAAGAGGAAGGGGAAGAAGAAGGGGAAGAGGAAGGGGAAGAAGAAGGGGAAGAGGAAGGGGAAGAAGAAGGGGAAGAAGAAGGGGAAGAGGAAGGGGAAGAAGAAGGGGAAGAAGAAGGGGAAGAGGAAGGGGAAGAAGAAGGGGAAGAAGGAGAAGAGGAAGGGGAAGAAGAAGAAGGAGAAGAAGAAGGAGAAGAGGAAGGGGAAGAAGAAGGAGAAGAAGAAGGAGAAGAAGAAGGGGAAGAAGAAGGGGAATAAGAAGGGGAAGAGGAAGAAGGGGAAGAACAAGAGGAACATCACGGGTAACAACAAAGGAGCTTTGTGCAGCTCCCTGGGGAGCCCCAGGGGTAGGGAGGGGTTGGGGGGTGTGGGGGGCTCTGGGTGGGTTTGGGGGGCTCTGGGGGCTCCCATACTTGAGCTCCTGGGCGATGGCCGCGATCTGCTCCACGCGGTCCTGGTGAGCAGCCAGGTCACTCTCAAAGGCCTCGTGCTTGCGGATCAGGGCCTTGATGTCAGAGAGCGTGGCCACCTCGTAGTCCTTCTGCTTCAGCATGGCCTCCTTCCCTGGGGACAGGGATCAGAGCCACGGGATGGCTGGGCTCACGGGGACCTTCCAGACCATCTAGATCCCACCCCCTTGCCCGCAGGGACACCAGCAGGCTACAAACCTCATCCAGCCTGGCCTGGAACACTTCCAGGGATGGGGCAACCACCTCAAAGATCATCTAGATGATCCACTAGAGGGTCCTTTCCAACCCAAACCAGTCCATGATCATCCAGTCCAACTCCCTGCCCATGGCAGGAGCATCTCCCATGAGGGATCTCTTATGGAATCATGGAATGGTTTGGGTTGAAGGGACCTTAAAGATCATCAAGATCCAACCCCCCTGCTCATGGGGACACCAGCCCAGGTTGCTCCAAGTCCATCCAATCTGGCCTGGAACACTTCCAGGGATGGGGCAGCCACCTCAAAGATCACCTAGATGGTCTTGAAGGTCCCTTACAACTCAAACCAGTCCACGATTCCATGAGCTAAAGCTCATCCCACTGCCAGGGATGGGGCAGCCCCAGTTTCCCTGGGCAACCTGTTCCAGTGTGTCACCATCCTTATGGTGAAGAATTTCCTCCTCATGTCCAACCTCAGTCTTCCTCTTCCAGTTTTAATCCATCCCCCTCATCCCATCTCTCCTGCCCTTGTCCCAAGTCCCTCCCCAGCTTTCCTGGAGCCCCTTCAGGCACTGGAAGGTGCTCTGAGGTCTCCCTGGAGCCTTCTCCAAACACCCCAACTCTCCCAGCCTGTCTCCAGAGCTGCTTCAGCCCTGGGATCATTTCCATGGCTTCTTATGGACTTTCTCCAGGAGCTCCATGTCCTTCTGTTGTTGGGGCTCTAGAACTGGTCCCAGTTCTCCAGCTGTGGCCTCCCCAGGGCAGAGAAGACAGGGAGAAGAACCTTCCTAACCTTCTGGCCACACTCTTCCTTTGGCACCCCAGGATTCCATTGGCCTTCTTGGCCACCAGCACCCACTCCTGGCTCATGGATTGTTTCCTGTCCACCTGGACTCCCAGATCCTTCTCCAAAAAGCTGCTCTCCAGCAGGTCCACCCCCAACCTGCCCAGCTCTCCAGCTTGTGGACAAGGGGCCAAGAGCTCCCACCTCCCCAGGGCTGCCAACACTCCATGTCCCCCAGCATGGGAGAGGCACCAAGTCCTCCTCACCTTGCTGGAGGCCACCCTGGTGATGCCTGGGAAGAGGGAACCAAGGGAAGAATTCCTGGTGGAGCCTTTAATGGACTCCAGCTTCTTCCTGGGGCCTCTGTCACTGTTGGGGACCCACCTCTGACCCCTGTCCTTGTCCCCTCAGCCCAGAAGGTGTGTGTCCCCCGGGTACCTTCAGTCCAGGCCTCATGGATGGAGGCTTTTTGCCTGAACTTCTCAGCCAGGTGGTCCAGCCGCTCCAGGCGCCGGATCTCGTTCAGCAGCCACTCCTCGTAGCCCTTCTCTGCCTGCTCCAGGTGCTGCCACCCCGTGTTGATGTCCTTGGGGACAGGTGGGGACACTCAGGGGACAGCCCGGGGTGGCCACTGCTGGGGGGGGGATCTGCTCCCCCAGCCACCCCAGTATCACCCGTCCACCCTCACCAAGTCCCCTCTTCCTCATGCTGGGGATAATGGGGACTTCCTGGTCCCCAAACTGGTGGCAGTGGGGTCCCCAAACTGGTGGCAGTGGGGTCCCCAGGTCCCCAGACTGGTGGCAATGGAGTCCTCTGATCCCCAGACTGGTGGCAGCGGGGGCCCCCCAGTCCCCTCG
>NW_009952081.1:25897-26782 GCF_000747805.2 Chaetura pelagica | reverse complement strand
GGTTCCCCAAACGGGTGGCAATGGAGTCCCATGGTCCCCAAACTGGTGGCAGCGGGGTCCCCAAACTGGTGGCAGCGGGGTCCCCAAACTGGTGGCAGTGGGGTCCCACGGTCCCCAGACTGGTGGCAATGGAGTCCTCTGATCCCCAGACTGGTGGCAGTGGGGTCCCCTTGTCCCCTTGCTGGTGACAAGGGGGTCCCATGGTCCCCATGCTGGTGGCAGTGGGGTCCCTAAACTGGTGGCAGTGGGCTCCTTCTGGTCTGCACACTGGTGGCAACGGTGTCCCCTGGTCCCCCTGCCAGTGACACCAGGGTCCCCTGGTCCCCACCCCAACAGCAACAGGGACACATGTTCCTCTGAAGCTCTTCTACCCACTCTGGAAGCCCCAAGTCCCACCAGGGTGGGTTTGGGAGCAGCCCAGGGACCACCCCAGGGACCACCCACTCCAGGGTCCCCCCGTGTCCCCCCGTGTCCCCAGGGCCACTCACAGACACCATCCTGCCCTCGGAGGGCATGAAGGCCGGGCGGTTGCTGAGCCTCAGCTTGGTCTGCAGGGTGTTGAAGTTGATCTCCAGCTGACACTTCTCCTGCACCTTGGGGGGCTTGTGGACCCTCCGGTAGTCCCGGAAATCCTCCAGCTTCTGCTGCATCTCCTGGATGGTCTTCTGGGGGCTCCGGTCCTCCAGCCACGGGATGGTGCGTTGGATCCACTCCAGGAGCTGCAGGAGAGCGGGAGGAGGTGGGATGGGGGGGGATGGGGGAGGGATGGATGAGGTGGATGGGGTGGGGTGGATGGGGTGGGACTGGGGTGATGGGGATGGGATCGGGTGGGAGGGATGGATTGGGATGGGGGGGGATGGGGTGGGCTAAGGATGGATGGGGTGG
>NW_009952081.1:18415-25521 GCF_000747805.2 Chaetura pelagica | reverse complement strand
GATGGGATGGGATGGGATGGGGTGGGATGGGCTAAGGATGGGATGGGATGAGATGGGATGGGATGGATGGGGTGGGATGTGTTAGGGTGGATGTGATGCATGGGGATGAGGTGAGATGGGATGAGGTGGTGGGATGGATTGGGATGGGATGGATGGGATGAGGTGACGTGGGATGGGGTGGGCTAAGGGAGGGTTGGGGTGGGATGGGCTAAGGGAGGGGCGGGGTGGGGCAGGGGCCGAGGCTGCCCTGGGCTCACATCTGAGGCCAGCTTCTCATAGTCCTCCATCAGCAGCTCGTTCTCCTGGTTGACTGCCAGCACCTTGCAGATCCTGTTGGCTGCTGTCTCAGCCTGGAGGGAAGAGCAGCTCAGAGCCCTGGGGAGGGGCCCTGGGGGGCTCTGATCCTACCCCCATCCCACCCAGAGCCATCCTGCTGCAGCTGGGGGGGCTCAGGAGCAGCCCAGAGAGGCAGAGAAGAGGCTCCCCAGCGGTGTCTTGGTGCCACCACCACCAACACCCCGGGATTTGTCCTTCCTTGCTGGATTCAGGACCAGGCAGGAAGGGGGATCAACCCTTTTCCCCCCTCCCAAGCTGCTCCTCTCTGGAATTTTTTACCCATCTCTAAGCACCGTCCTTCCATCTTCTGCTCTTCCCTGAGGAATCAGCCCCGGGAGGGTGAGGAGGAGGAGGAGGAGGAGGAAGAAAAGAAAAGAGTCCAAGAGGAGGAGTTGAAAGCCAGAAACATGGAGAAGGGTCTAGGGAAGGATGGGGGAGAGGAAGAACCAGTGACCATGGAGGGAAAGGAAAGAAGTTACAAAAATAAGAGAAAAACCAGGGCAAGGGGGTTACACCCATGGGGGGGAAGGGATCCTGCTCCTGCTGCTGCTCCCCGGAGCTGCATGACAAGGGGGGGACAAGGACAAACCCCCCCCGGCCAGGCTGGGACCTGCAGCCCCCCAAGGTCCCATCAGGTGAGGGGACACAGGCCCAGGTGAACCCCAACCTTTGGGGACTGCTGGGCAGGGGGGGGAGCTGCCCCGTGGGTCCAGTGGGGGGCGGGTTGGGGCCAATTTGTGGTGGTTTGGGGCTAATGATGATGGTTTGGGCCTAATGTGTGTTGGTTTGGGTCTAACGTGCAGCATTTTGGGCCTAATGTGTGATGTGTGGGGTCTAATATGTGTTGGTTTGGGTCTAATGATGCTGTTTGGGGCCTCATGTGAGTTGGTTTGGGTCTAATGAGTGATGTTTTGGGTCTAATGTGTGTTGGTTTGGGCCCAAAGTGTGTCCAGGGTCTGAGGTGGGGGGGGGTTGGGTCTAATGTGCAGCATTTTGGGTCTCATGGGTGATGTTTAGGATCTTGTGTGGGGTTTGGGGTCTTGTGTGGGGTTTGAGGTCTCATGTGTGGGGTTTGGGGTCTCCTGAATCCATCTGTCTCCAAGGGGCAAAAGGTCTCTTTAGAGGAGCTGCTGGGGCTCCTGGAAAGGGCTTTGACCTGGGCTCCTAGAGATGAGCCTGGGATGGTCCTTCAAGTGCTGCCCCACTTGAGGTGGGGAATGGAAACGAAGGTGCCAACAGCCACACAGGGCTGGCTGGGTGACCAGGGAAGTGGCTGGGAATGGTCAGACACCAAAAGTACAACTAGTTGCTTGAGTCCTTCTCTGAGATGTTTCTGCACCAACACACGTGGGGAGGCAGGAGCTGGAGATCCAGGCTGGGCCAAAAGGCCACGACATGATCCCCATCACCAGAGCAAGGTGGGACAGCTCCTGTGGCTGGGGGGGGTGTCATGGGGGGGGGGATGAGCTCTTTGGGAGAGGCAGAGCAGCAGGGTGAGGTGCTGGAGCTGCTCATGTACCAGAGGAGCTGGAATGCACCAAGTTCTACAGGTTGAGAGCTTGTGGGTCTGAATGAGGGGAGATGCAACTGGAGGTGAAGCTGTTGTGCTCTAGACCACCAGCCCAAGAAGATGATGACGAGGCCTTCAACAGTCAACTGGAAGTAGATCACACTCCCTAGAACTTATGGGTGACTTCAACCACACTGGTATTTGCTGGAAAGTCCTCACAGGTTCAGCCCAAAGGTTCTTGCAGGGCATTGATGGTCATTTTCTAATGCAGGCAGTGGAGGAGCCCTGCTGGGCCTTGTGTTAACCAATAAGGAAGGTCTGGCTGGGGACATCAAGGTTGGGAACAGCCTTGGTGACAGTGACCATCACATGGTGGGGCTCAGTGTTTTCCAAGGAAGAAGCAGGGCAGGAAGTGGGATTGCAGCCCTGGACTCCTGCAAGACTAACTCTGGACTCCTCAAAGATCTACTTGTAGGAATCCTGGGGGCTAAAACTCTGGGAGAGAAGGGAGCCCAGGAAAGCTGCTCAGTTTTTAAATACCATTTCCTCCAAGCCCAAGAGAGGTGCATTCCTTCCAGTAGAACATCAGGCAGAGGTGGTGAAGGACCTGCATGGATCAGCAAGGACCTTCTGAAGAAAGAAACGTAGTTTGTGGAAGAAGGGACTTGGGAAAACTCAGGAGAACTACAGGGACATTGTCAGAGTATGTAGGAAGGCAACAAGAAAAGCCAAAGCCCTCTGAGAACTTCTAACTGGCCAAGGAAGCAAAGGAGAACAGGAAGAGCTTCTTCAAATGTATCAGCACTGGAAGAAAGAACAGGGACAATGTGGACCTGCTGAGTGAGGTGGGTCCTGGGGCCGCAGGGAAGGCAGAGGAGCTGGATGTTGCCTTTGCTCCAGTCTGTGCTCAGACCTGCCTGTATGAGTTTCATGGATGCAGGAAGGGAAGCCTGGAGGAGGGAAGAGTCCCCCCTGGCCAGCGTGGGTCAGAGCAGTGATGGGAATGGAACGTGCACCAGCCCTGCCCAGATGCCCCCAGGAGTGCTGAGAGCTGGGTGATGTTACTGCCCTTCTTCTGCAAGATTCTGCCCAACAGGAGAGGTGCCTGAGGGCTGGGGAAGCCCAGTGTCACCCCAGCCTTCAGAAAGGGCAAGAAGATCCAGGAAATGACAGCCCAGGAGGCCTCCCCTCCATTCCTGGAAAAATGACGGAGCAGCTCATTTTAGAGGCCTCTAAGCACATGGAAGAGAAGAAGGTTTATCAGGAGCAGTCAGTGTGGATTCCACAGCATCACACAGAATCCTGGGGGCTGGAAGGGACCTGGAAAGATCACCCAGCCCAACCCCCCTGCCAGGGCAGGGGCAACCAGAGCACATCACACAGGAACGTGGCCAGGGGGGTTGGAATGTCTCCAGAGAAGGAGCCTCCACAGCCTCTCTGGGCAGCCTGGCCCAGGGCTCTGCCACCCTCACAGAGAAGAATCTTTTTCTGATATTCACATGGAACCTCCTGTGCTCCAGTTTGCACCCACTGCCCCTTGTCCTGTCACTGGACATCACTGCACAAAGCCTGGCTCTGTCCTCCTGACACTGCCCTGAACAGATTTGTGCCCATGGATGAGGTGGCCCCTCAGTCTCCTCTTCTCCAAGCCCAACAGCCCCAGCTCCCTCAGCCTTTCCTCAGCAGGGAGATGTTCCCCTCCCTTCAGCATCTTTCAGGCTCTGCCCTGGACTCTGTCAAGCAGTTCCCTGTCCTTCTGGAACTGAGGGAAATCATGCTTGACCCATCTGATGGCCTTCTGGGATGGTGTGACTGCATGGAGAGATGCAGGGACACCAGTGGGTGTGTCTCCCGTGACCCTGGCAGGGCTTTTGACTCAGTCTCCCATAACATCCCCGTGAGCAAGCTCAGGGTGTGAAAGAATGGCCAGTGAGATGGATGAAGAACTGGCTGCACAACAGAGCCCAGGGAGTGCTGGTCAGTGGTGCAGAGTCCAGCTGGAGACCTGTGACCAGTGGGGTCCCTCAGGGATCAGTGCTGGGTCCTGTTCAACATCTTTACCAATGACCTTGGACAGTGTCTTCTCAGCAGGTTTGCTGATGACACCAAGCTGGGAGGATTGGCTGCTCCACCTGGAGGCCCTGAAGCCACTCAGGGAGACCTGGACAGGCTGGAGAGCTGGGCAAGGAGGAACCTCATGAGGTTCAACAATAAAAAGTGCAGAGTCCTGCAGCTGGGAAGGAACAACAAAATGCATCAGGACAGGCCACGAGCTGATCTGCTAGAGAGCAGCTCTGTGGAGAAGGACCTTGGAGTCCTGGTAGACAGCAAGTGATCCATGGGACACCAATGTGCCCTGGTGGCCAAGAAGGCCAAGGGTATCTTGGGGTGCCTCAGGAGGAGTGTGTCCAGCAGATCAAGGGAGGTTCTCCTCCCTGTGTACTCAGCCCTGGTGAGACCTCACTTGGAGTGTTGTGTCCAGTTCTGGGCTTCAGTCTGGAGAGGAGAAGACTGAGGGGGATCTAATGAATGTCTGTCAATACATGAGGGCAGCAAGAAGGCAGGACAAGCTCCTGTCACCTGTGCCCTGGGACAGGACCAGGGGCAATGGATTCAAACTGGAGCCCAGGAAGTTCCACCTCAACATGAGGAAGAACTTGTGTCCTGAGAGGGTGGCAGAGCCCTGGGCCAGGCTGCCCAGAGAGGCTGTGGAGGCTCCTGCTCTGGAGGCTTCCAAGACCCACCTGGATGCCTTTCTGAGTGACCTGCCCTGGTTTTGGTCCTGCTCTGGCAGGTTGGACTCAGTGACCTTCAGAGCTCCTTTCCAACCCCAACATTCTGTGATTCTATGTGTGGGGTTGGGGGTCTCATGTGTGGGGTCTGGTGTCTCCTGTGTGATGTCTGAGTTTTCATGAGGGGTTTGGGGTCTCGCGTGTGATGTTTGGAGTCTCATGGAAGGTTCTGGGGTCTCCTGTGTGGGGCTGGGGACAGAAAGGACAGGAGGGTGAGCAGGAGGGGCAGGAGCCCCCCAGGGACCCTCAACCTCTGCTCCCAGCGCTGCCCTAATGAGTCTCTCCCTAACGAGATGCCCCATGTGGGTGGGAGGAACCACTAGCTCCCCCAGTTCTCCCAAATCCCTGGGGATGAGGCCAATTCCAGCTGTTCCTCAGGCTCTCCCAGCCTGGATCCCACAGAGGGGGGTTCCACAGGACCTGAAGTCCCCCCAGACCTGGGACCATCCTGCCCTCAGATGGTCCCTAAAGCCCAGATGGTTCCACCAGCCCAACTCTGCTCCCAGCACCGTTCCCAAGCCCAGCAGAGCCCGTTTCCCTGCTCCCAGAAGCAGAAAGACCCTCAGGAGAAGCCCAAGCGTGGGGTGAGCTGGAAAGGGGGGGGTGGGCACCAAGCAGGAAGGTCCCCTCCACCTCCCACCTCACCTTCTGAGCCCCAGAGAAAGCGTGGTAGAAGCAGGAGACGTAGGTCATGATGGCCTTCTCATCGGGACGGAGGGTGCCCACGATGTCTGCCAGAAAGAGGGGGAGAGGGGGTGAAGCTCCAGCCCCCAGAGCCCCCCCAGGGCATGCAGAGGGGGGGACAAGCCCAGCTGGGGGGTTGGGGGCACAACCCCAGCTGCCTCACGGGGGGGGCTTGCTGCTTTTGCCCAAAAAAGAAGTTGGTTGAAGTTCTGTTGGGAAATGTTGAGATCTGAGGGATGGAGGGAGGGGAGAGATGGACAGTGGAGGTGGGGAAGGAGGTGGGGATGGAGGAGGAGAAGGGGCTGGAGATGCAGGAGCACAAGGGGCTGGAGATGCAGGAGCACAAGGGGCTGGAGGTGCAGGAGAGCTGGGTTAAGGGCAGGTAGAGCTGGGTTAAGGTTTGGAAGACTAGGTTAAGGGTGGGTAGAGTTGTCTTAAGGTTGGACTCGATGACCTTAAAGGCCTCTCCCAACCCAAATGCTGGGTCTGAGCCCCTGCACAAGCTGCCCCCCTTGCATGGGGGTCTCTGCCCCTCCCAGGCAGGGCCTGGGGGGGATTTGAGCAGCGTGAGGACCCCGTGAGGGAGCTGGGGTGGGGCTGCCCAGCCCAGGAGAGACACAGCAGCATCTGGAAGAGAAGAGCAGTGAGCAGGAGCTGCAGGCAGGCCCGGGGCTCTGAGATGGGGGGACAGGCACCCCCGGTACCTTCTGGGCCCCCGAGAAGGCGTGGTAGAAGCTGGACACGTAGGTCATGATGGCCTTCTCGTCGGGACGGGCTGTGTTGACAATGTCTGTAAGTGAACAACAAGGGTTAGAGCCCAGGGGGACACTGCAGCCATGGCCTGGAACCAGGGGGGTTCCTCTCCAACTGGGATGCTGGTCCTGGAAGGTGGAGGAACACCTGTTTGGGTGGAAGAGGGTGATAAATGGGTCCATCCTGGAGAGCAAGGAGAGGGTCTGGAGAGCGAGGAGATGGAGATGCAGGAGCACAAGGGGCTGGAGATGCAGGAGCACAAGGGGCTGGAGATGCAGGAGCACAAGGGGCTGGAGATGCAGGAGCACAAGGGGCTGGAGGTGCAGGAGAGCTGGGTTAAGGGCAGGTAGAGCTGGGTTAAGGTTTGGAAGACTAGGTTAAGGGTGGGTAGAGTTGTCTTAAGGTTGGACTCGATGACCTTAAAGGCCTCTCCCAACCCAAATGCTGGGTCTGAGCCCCTGCACAAGCTGCCCCCCTTGCATGGGGGTCTCTGCCCCTCCCAGGCAGGGCCTGGGGGGGATTTGAGCAGCGTGAGGACCCCGTGAGGGAGCTGGGGTGGGGCTGCCCAGCCCAGGAGAGACACAGCAGCATCTGGAAGAGAAGAGCAGTGAGCAGGAGCTGCAGGCAGGCCCGGGGCTCTGAGATGGGGGGACAGGCACCCCCGGTACCTTCTGGGCCCCCGAGAAGGCGTGGTAGAAGCTGGACACGTAGGTCATGATGGCCTTCTCGTCGGGACGGGCTGTGTTGACAATGTCTGTAAGTGAACAACAAGGGTTAGAGCCCAGGGGGACACTGCAGCCATGGCCTGGAACCAGGGGGGTTCCTCTCCAACTGGGATGCTGGTCCTGGAAGGTGGAGGAACACCTGTTTGGGTGGAAGAGGGTGATAAATGGGTCCATCCTGGAGAGCAAGGAGAGGGTCTGGAGAGCGAGGAGAGGATGTGGAGAGCGAGAAGGAGGCTGGAGATGCAGGAGCACAAGGGGCTGGAGATGCAGGAGCACAAGGGGCTGGAGGTGCAGGAGCACAAGGGG
>NW_009952081.1:14332-18145 GCF_000747805.2 Chaetura pelagica | reverse complement strand
CTGGAGATGCAGGAGCACAAGGGGCTGGAGATGCAGGAGCACAAGGGGCTGGAGATGCAGGAGCACAAGGGGCTGGAGATGCAGGAGCACAAGGGGCTGGAGATGCAGGAGCACAAGGGGCTGGAGATGCAGGAGCACAAGGGGCTGGAGATGCAGGAGCACAAGGGGCTGGAGATGCAGGAGCACAAGGGGCTGGAGATGCAGGAGCACAAGGGGCTGGAGATGCAGGAGCAAAAGGGGCTGGAGATGCAGGGAGAAGCTTGGAGTGAGGCTGACATGGTGTCCAAGGGTGTGGACCTTCCATCCAGGCCAAGGTTCCCTCTGGCCCTGGCAGATCTTACCCTCTGCATCCAGCATCTTGGGGATGTCCAGGTACTTCTCAGCCACCTCGAAGGCGTTGTTCAGGTTTGTCACCGGGTCATCCTGGGGGCAGAGCAGCTGGTGAGGGGCTGGAGGGTGCACAGGGGGACAAGGGGACAGGGGGCACAGGGGAACAGTCCCACTCCCCTCCCCCCAGCTCCAAACTGGAATATCAGAGGAGAAAAGAAGCAGGGATGGGGAGTGGGAC
Source organism: Chaetura pelagica (assembly GCF_000747805.2). Classification (NCBI taxonomy): domain Eukaryota; kingdom Metazoa; phylum Chordata; class Aves; order Apodiformes; family Apodidae; genus Chaetura; species Chaetura pelagica. The sequence goes on along the minus strand of NW_009952081.1, from coordinate 17,577 downwards.
AGGGATGGGGACAGGCCACTCCCTGTGTCACCTTTCTGAGCTTGTCATACTCGATCAGCTCCGGCCGGTGCCGATGGATCAGGGCATTGAAGGCCAGGCCATCCTTCCAGCTGTGGGAGAGATCCCAGTCTGGATCCACCTGGTTCCCAGCCTGGATCCACCCAGATCCCTCCCTCCAGTCCCCCCCTAGATCCACTAAACCCACCAGGACAAATTGTGCCTCCTCCTCCAGCCCTGGGATCCCCCTGGAGCAGGGACGGACCCTTCAGGTGCCACCACAGTTCAACCCCCACCCCAAGCTCTGCTTTCCCCTTCCAGCCATTCCAAAGGTTTCCCCTGGAACCTGCAGAGCCTGGAATTCCCAGGGAGCAACAACCCTTCCTGTGCCCTCCCTGGGCACCCCCTGTGCCCCAGGGATGGAGCAGATCCCTGAGCTTTACCTGATGTGGAAGTTCTGCACGTTGACGTTCTTGTAGGGAGCAGTTTTCCTCTGGCACCAGAGCAGCAGCCCCTCCTTGGCAGAGGTCTCTGTGGGAATGAGAGTGGGATTGGAGTAGGGCTGGAGTGGGATCAGAGTGGGACTGGAGTGGTGACCAGAGCAGGGATCAGAGTGGGAACCAGAGCAGGACTGGAGTGAGACCAGAGCAGGGTCCAGAGTGGGGACTGCAGCAGGACTGGAGTGGGACTGGAGTGAGACTGGAGCTGGATGGGATCGCTGCTCCGGAGCTGCTCCCACCCATCCCATCCCCTCACCTTCCACCGAGATGTCCTGGATGGCAAATCTGAGGATGATGGTCCAGATCATACCCAGAGTCATCTTGGCGTTGCCGTCCACGATCTCTGCAAGGGGAGAACCTGAGTTGAGCTCCTGCCCTTCCCATTTCCCAGGGGAATCCAGAGCTGGGAGCAGGGGAAGCCTGAGGTTCCTGGGAGCAGGAATTTGGGCTGGTCCCAAATGTGTCTCATCCTGCTGCTCCAGAAGGGCAGAAGAAGCTCATGATGCACCCACAGTTCCATGGCTTTTGTTCCCAAGGAGCTCCAGACCCAGAGCAAACATCCCAACATTCCCAATCTTCCCCAACATGGAGGTGTCACTGCCCAGCTCTGCCTCAGCAGGCCTGGAGGGACCTGTTGTGTCCCACCATGTCCCACCTGGATGGGACACAGCCCCACCAACCCCCCCCTGAAGCATCAAACACCCCCCTGGACAGGCTAGAGAGCTGGGCAAGGAGGAACCTGAGGAGGTTCAACACCAGCAGAGTCCTGCACCTGGGGAGGAACAGGGACCAAGACAGGATAGGAGGTGACCTGCTGGAAAGCAGCCCCGTGGAGAAGGACCTTGGACAACAAGTTCTCCATGGCACAACAATGTGCCCTTGTGGCCAAGAAGGCCAGTGGTGTCTTGGGGAGCATTAGGAGGAGCGTGTCCAGCAGCTCAAGGGAGGTTTCTCCTCCCCCTCGGCCCTGGTGAGACCTCACTTGGAGACTTGTGTCCAGTTCTGGGCTCCCCAGTTCCAGAGGGACAGGGAGTGACTGGAGAGAGTCCAGGGGAGGCTGCAGGGATGATGGAGGGGCTGGAACACTGGCCTGCTGAGGAAAGGCTGAGAGACCTGGGGCTGTTCAGTCTGGAGAGGAGAAGACTGAGGGGGATCTAATGAATGTCTGTCAATACATGAGGGCAGCAAGAAGGCAGGACAAGCTCCTGTCACCTGTGCCCTGGGACAGGACCAGGGGCAATGGATTCAAACTGGAGCCCAGGAAGTTCCACCTCAACATGAGGAAGAACTTGTGTCCTGAGAGGGTGGCAGAGCCCTGGGCCAGGCTGCCCAGAGAGGCTGTGGAGGCTCCTGCTCTGGAGGCTTCCAAGACCCACCTGGATGCCTTTCTGAGTGACCTGCCCTGGTTTTGGTCCTGCTCTGGCAGGTTGGACTCAGTGACCTTCAGAGCTCCTTTCCAACCCCAGCATTCTGTGATTCTGTGATTCCCAAGGACGTCCTGGAAAGCGTCACCTTGGACACCTAACCGGGATATTCCTCCCCCCTGGAGCTCTTGTTTTGGGAGGGATATTGAAGGGATTGAGCCAAGACACCCCCGGGAATGACCACAGGGCGTGGGGCCCCAGCTCCTCCCGCGGCACCGGTCGGGACACGCTCCGGAGGCGGGAAGGACTGGGCAGAGCCGGGAAGAGCCGCCCTTCCCGCCGGGCAGGAGCCACCAGGACTTCAAAGATGGAACTTGGGAGGGAACTGGGGCCTTTTCCAGCCTCTTCCAGAACTGGATCTGCAAGAGGAGCTGCTGCCAACCCAGCACAACCCCCAGAGCCCCGGGGCTGCCCTCGGGCTCCTTCGGTGGGGAACGATCCCAACAAGCGGTTCCGGCTCCGGGGAACCCGCTTCCCAGGGGAGCACAGAGACCTTGGAGCTCCAGGAGCCACTTCCCCGTGGGAAACACCACATCCCACTGCCCAAAGAAAGGGCTTTTCCTGCTCTTTTTCCCCAGGTTGGTTTTGGCAGGTCTGGGCCCAACTGGGATGGTGCTGGAACTGGGGCTGGACAGCCCATGGTTGTGGGAAATCCAAGATCCTTAAGGAATGGCAGGAATTTTGGGGTTTTAAGGGGGACACCTGATGGGGCTGGTTTGGAGAAGTGGGAAGAGAGACTGGAAACGCAATAGATGGAATGTTTGGCTTTTCCAGAGGGATTTGTTGACTCCAATGGGAGCAGCAGGTGTCCAGGTCTTTGCTCTGTCACCAAACATCCCAGAAAATCCCTCCCCAAGATCCCCCAGGATGGGGGTGGATCCAGATGCCAAGGAGGGGGGTCAAGGCTGGAAGGAGCCTTGAAAAAGCCCCGATGGCTCCAGAACAAACACGTTGAGCAAGAACTTCCCAGAGGGAGCAGGTGACCCTGGAGCAGGAGCAGCCTCTGAGCTCCATCGTGGTGAGCCTGGAGCTTCCCAGGATGGAAAGAAACCTGGGATCTGGAGCCCTGTCCCACGTGGGGTCTGATCCCCCTTCCAGCCTCATCTGGGTCGGGTCCCCACGGTGACACCAAGGGGCTGGTGGCACCAAGGGGCTGGTGGCTCTGGGGGGAATGGTGACATGGGGGGCTGGTGACACCCCCCCAGGACTGGGTCTCACCTTCAGCCCCGATGGAGACCAGTTTGACCCCCTTGCTGGCGATGAAGTCCAGGGCCTTGTTGACATTGTTGATCTTGTGCACCCGCATCTTCCCCCCTCGGGCTTG
>NW_009952081.1:6709-7716 GCF_000747805.2 Chaetura pelagica | reverse complement strand
TGGGGGGACAGCAGGACAGGGACAGCAGGGTCAGGGGACACAGCAAGGACAGCAGGGACGGGGGGGGGACAGCAGGGATGGGGGGGACACACCATGGTCAGGGGAACACCAGAGGGAGGACATCAGGGTCAGGAGGACAGCAGAGGGAGGGATGACTCCAGGCAGAGAGGGGCTCCAGGGAGAGGGGGGTTCCTGGTGTTGGGATTGATTTCAGGTTTTCAGGGAGTTGAGGTGTCAGATGGTGGGAATGAGAGTGTGGGATTCCAGGTCTGGGGGATTCCAGGTTTTGGGGATCTCAAGGTTTGGGGATTCTGGGTTTTGGGGGATTCCAGATTTTGGAGGATTCAAATGGTGGGGTTTCAGATTTAAGGATTTCAGATTTGGGGATCTCAGGTCCCAGGGATTTCAGGTCCCAGGAACCTCAAGGATCTCAAGGATCTCAGGTCCCTGGAACCTCAGGGATCTCAGGATCTCAGGTCCCAGGGATCTCAGGTCCCTGGAACCTCAGGGATCTCAGGATCTCAGGTCCCAGGGATCTCAGGTCCCTGGAACCTCAGGGATCTCAGGCTCCCAGCACCAGAACATGGAGCAGGAGACAAAAGCCCCTTTGAGCTTTCCACGAGAAAAAAAGGAATAAAACTCCAACAGCCCCCAAACCTGCTCCTTCAACCACCAGCGACCTGATGGGAAGGATGGGGATGAGGATGAGGATGGGGAGGAAGGACCCACCTGAGATCACCTCCAGGAGTAGCATCAGCTTCAGCCCATCCCGGAAATCCTCGTCGATGTTCTCGATCTGCGTCCCGGCCTTGCGGAGGTGGGAATTGCACCAGGCTGTGAAGGTCTGGGGACAGGGACAGGGCAGTCAGGATAGGGACAGCTGGGGGGACAGGGACAGCTGGGGGGACAGGGACAGCTTGGGGGGACAGGGACAGGACAGTCAGGACAGGGACAAGACAGTCAGGACAGGGACAGGCTGGGGGGACAGGGGCAAGGGGGGAAGGAAA
>NW_009952081.1:5302-6650 GCF_000747805.2 Chaetura pelagica | reverse complement strand
GGTGGGGGAGAGGGCAAGGCCGGGAAGGCCGGGGCAGGCTGGGGGGACAGGGACAGGGCAGTCAGGACAGGGACAGGACAGTCAGGACAGGGACAGCTTGGGGGATGTGGACAACTAGGGGGACAAGGACAGTCTGGACAGGGACAAGGACAGTCATGAGAGGACAAGGACAGATGGGAAGGGACAGGGACAGTCAGGGGGACACCCCCAAAATCAGATATTTCTCCATTTGTTTATAAAACAAACAGGCAGAAATGACCTGGAAGAGGGACATGGGGTCACTTCCAGGGGTCACCTCCCTGGGGGACATGGGGTCACTTCATGGGGTCACCTCCCTGGGGAACATGGGGTCACTTCCAGGGGTCACCTCCCTGGGGGACATGGGGTCACCTCCATGGGGGACATGGGGTCACCTCCATGGGGTCACTTCCAGGGGTCACCTCCCTGGGGGACATGGGGTCACCTCCATGGGGGACCCTCCCCACGACCTGGTGACCTGCTGGTCACCGGGTGGCCCATCCCACATCCCTGTCCCTGGTGAGTTGGCATCTCTCAGGTGAAATTCCAGCCCTGAGATGGCACCAGGAGCACCCAGGGCCATAAAAGGGCAGGAGACCAGGAAGCCCAGAGCCGGGCAGGGCGTTCCCAGCCCTTTATCAGCCCCTGGGATGTCCCTGCCCTGGGGTGGCACTGGTGACACTGGGTGTTGTTCCCGGGTGTTGTCCCTGAGCTCCAGAACAAGCCTGGGCATCTCAGGTGAAATTCCAGCCCTGAGATGGCACCAGGAGCACCCAGGGCCATAAAAGGGCAGGAGACCAGGAAGCCCAGAGCCGGGCAGGGCGTTCCCAGCCCTTTATCAGCCCCTGGGATGTCCCTGCCCTGGGGTGGCACTGGTGACACTGGGTGTTGTTCCCGGGTGTTGTCCCTGAGCTCCAGAACAAGCCTGGGCAGGTGGGGAGGGAGCGGCGGGGCCGGTTCATCCCCCCCCAGATGTTGGGAAAAACGTTGAGTCAAAAAAACAGGGAGAAAATTCCAGCTCCAAAGGGATTTTTCTGGCCCAGGTTCCTCCCCTGGAGCTGCGGAGCAGCTCGGGAGCAGCCAAGGAATCCTGGGCCCTCCCCAGTCCCGGGATCCCTCCCCAGTCCCGGGATCCCTCCCCAGTCCCTTGCAGGATCTTTTCCACCAGCTTCCAGCCTCTCCCCCCATATCCCAGCAACCAAATCCCAACAAATCCCCGCGAAAAGGGATGGGAGGAGCAGGATAGAACTGGATCCAAACCCAGAGCAGCTTCTCCCTCAGATCCCAGGGACTAAACCAGGAGATTCCACACATGCTTATGGCATTTCCT
>NW_009952081.1:0-4333 GCF_000747805.2 Chaetura pelagica | reverse complement strand
CTTTCCTCCAGCTTCCAGCCTCTCCCCCCATATCCCAGCAACCAAATCCCAACAAATCCCCGCGAAAAGGGATGGGAGGAGCAGGATAGAACTGGATCCAAACCCAGAGCAGCTTCTCCCTCAGATCCCAGGGACTAAACCAGGAGATTCCACACATGTTTCTGGCATTTCCTTCCCACAGGAGCCACTTTCCAGCCATTGTATCCCGGCTGGAGGCACCAAACTTCCTCCCCCCTCAGGGAAAACACCCTTTCCCCCCCATTTTCCACAACACCTGGAAAAAGATAAAGGAGCAGGGAAGACCCCCCCCTGGAATTCAGGGAATTCAGGGCTCATCCAAGCACCCTTTCCCAAATGTTTTGCTTTGCAGCCGCAGGAAGAAGGGAGAAGGGGCTGATTGGAGCCGCCCCCCCCCCAACTTCCTCGGGATGGGGGAGGATCCCTTGGGAATTTTGCTGCCTTTTCTTCCCTTCCTTTTAAGGCAAAAGGGACTTTGGAACTAGGCCGGGACCCTCCCGTTGTCCCCGTGTTTACACGGGGACATTTCTGGGCCGGAGCCGAGCGGGGTTTTTCCATGAGGTCACGGTCAGGAATCTATCCTGAAAACAACCCAAAACAACCCGGAAATCAAGTGTCTGGTTCGAAAAATCCAGGGCAAAAAAAACAATAGGATTTTAGGTGGGATTTTAAAATAGCAACTTCTGCCCCCCCTGAGCTGCTTCCCACACAGGAGGGATCTCGGGGGGGGATGAGGTGGGAACGTCGGGGCAGGATGAGGCCCCCCAGGAGCTTTTGGGCTCATTTCCAAGGATTTAAGGAATTCAACATTCCACAGGTTGGGAGCAGGGCTGGATGTGGGAAGGGGGGAGTCCCCAAGAAGGGAGGAGACCCCAGAAAGGGGGGAGACCCCAGAAAGGGGGTGACAAGAGGGTCTGGCAGAGCCCACGGTGCCACCTCCCCTGCCAAGTCCTTCCCACATTCCCACTTTGCTCCCAGACTAAACAAAACTCTGGAAAAGAACCAGACGCTTCCCAGGGATCCCAACAATTAGCGGCTGGTTAATGAGGGTGGGAACGACCCGGCCTAGAAGCTCCAGTGACAAAAAATGAGGAGAAATCCGGATTATTTCTTTCCCCCCCCCCACCTCTGGATACAGGGGGGAGCAAACGTCTCCATCCCAGTGTCCCCAGATCCCGGGACAAGGGGCAGTTCTGCTCCATGTCCTGGGTTGTTCTGTCCCTCAGCACTTCCCTCCTCCCGGGGTTGGATTTTTTGGGTGTTTTTTGGCCTAATTCCTGCCCGGGGGAGGCTGGACACAGAGATTCTCCTCATTCCTTTCCCTTATTAGGCTCCCAGCTCCAACTTTCTGGGAAAAAAACAGCTGGAATCAGCAACAAGAGGGGGCACAACCCCCACCCTGTGCCCCAGCCCTGCATTTTGGGGGTGCTGGGGGGGGGTCCCCCCTCCACCCATCCTGGGGTGTTCCAGGGAGCTGAGGTGGGGCTGGACGCTCCCACATTCCAGGCGTTGGCTCCAGGACTTTGGCACCTCCAAGGATTTGGCACCTCCAAGAGTTTTGTTGCTTTTTTTTTTTTTTTTTCTCCCAGTGGTGCCAAACAACCTCATGGGAAATGAGAGGGAATTTCTCCCTCCTCCAGGTCCTCCAGGCTGAGCTGGGTCCAAGTTTCCTCCCTAAATCCCAGCACTGGGGTTGGGGAGGCTCCAGCACCTGCTCCAAACATGCCAAAAATCCAAGGAAAAGTGAGAGTTGTCCTGAGCCAAAGGGACAGATGGAAAATTAATGTTCATTTACACCCCCCTGATTGGCACCATCTGTGCTGGTTCCATCTGAGGGGCAGAAACTCCCATTTCTCTGTTCCCACTGGCTGGAATCCCCACCTGGATCCAGCTGGGAAGGAAAAGTTGGGCTTCTTGATGAAAAAAAAAGTCAGGAAGGGGCTGGAGGAGAGGGAGGGGGAACGTGAGAGTCCCAGGAATCACACTGGGATTGTGTCCTGGGGGAAACTGGGTCCCTGTGGGAATCTGGGTCCCAGCGGGAAAACTGTGTCTCTGGGGGAGAACTGGATCTTCCCTGTCCCTGGGAAGTCACCTCCAAGGGCAGGAAAGCACTAGACACAGGGCCTGAGGATGCCAAGAGTCCCTCTCCAGAGGGGGGATCCAATGGGAATCCTGCTCCAGGAGCCTGAAATCCACTGGGAACTCGAGGCAGGGAACTGGGAGCTCTGGTGATGTTTCCCAAGGGCTCCCAGGGCTGGATGTTTTCCCAAGGATCCCGCTGGGCAGCGGAGCAGCCTGGCCCTGTTTGGGGGGTGCACTGAGCTCCCCCCTCGTTAACATTCCAGGGTCATTAAGCAGCCCAGGGCTGATGAGCTGGGATAATTAACAGCTCCAGCACAGCAGGATGTACTGGGGGGTCATTCCATGGGATGAACATCTCAGGATCTGGGATGATTCCTGCTCCATGGGCTCATTTCCACCCTTGAGGACCATGTGTCTTCCCAAAGGTCCTTTTTCAGGATCAGGAGCAAAATGTTTGGTTCCCGTTTTTCCCGGCGTGTTTCCAGAGACCGGGAAGGCTGGAGGGACCCTGGGAAGGCTGGAGGGACCCTGGGAAGGCTGGAGGGACCCTGGGAAGGCTGGAGGGACCCTGGGAAGGCTGGAGGGACCCTGGGAAGGCTGGAGGGACCCTGGGAAGGCTGGAGGGACCCTGGGAAGGCTGGAGGGACCCTGGGAAGGCTGGAGGGACCCTGGGAAGGCTGGAGGGACCCTGGGAAGGCTGGAGGGACCCTGGGAAGGCTGGAGGGACCCTGGGAAGGCTGGAGGGACCCTGGGAAGGCTGGAGGGACCCTGGGAAGGCTGGAGGGACCCTGGGAAGGCTGGAGGGACCCTGGGAAGGCTGGAGGGACCCTGGGAAGGCTGGAGGGACCCTGGGAAGGCTGGAGGGACCCTGGGAAGGCTGGAGGGACCCTGGGAAGGCTGGAGGGACCCTGGGAAGGCTGGAGGGACCCTGGGAAGGCTGGAGGGACCCTGGGAAGGCTGGAGGGACCCTGGGAAGGCTGGAGGGACCCTGGGAAGGCTGGAGGGACCCTGGGAAGGCTGGAGGGACCCTGGGAAGGCTGGAGGGACCCTGGGAAGGCTGGAGGGACCCTGGGAAGGCTGGAGGGACCCTGGGAAGGCTGGAGGGACCCTGGGAAGGCTGGAGGGACCCTGGGAAGGCTGGAGGGACCCTGGGAAGGCTGGAGGGACCCTGGGAAGGCTGGAGGGACCCTGGGAAGGCTGGAGGGACCCTGGGAAGGCTGGAGGGACCCTGGGAAGGCTGGAGGGACCCTGGGAAGGCTGGAGGGACCCTGGGAAGGCTGGAGGGACCCTGGGAAGGCTGGAGGGACCCTGGGAAGGCTGGAGGGACCCTGGGAAGGCTGGAGGGACCCTGGGAAGGCTGGAGGGACCCTGGGAAGGCTGGAGGGACCCTGGGAAGGCTGGAGGGACCCTGGGAAGGCTGGAGGGACCCTGGGAAGGCTGGAGGGACCCTGGGAAGGCTGGAGGGACCCTGGGAAGGCTGGAGGGACCCTGGGAAGGCTGGAGGGACCCTGGGAAGGCTGGAGGGACCCTGGGAAGGCTGGAGGGACCCTGGGAAGGCTGGAGGGACCCTGGGAAGGCTGGAGGGAGCCCGGGAAGGCTGGAGGGACCCTGGGAAGGATGGACAGAGGCTCATATCCTGCAGCTCCAGCACATGGTTGAGATTCCAGAGGCAGATCCCCAGGGACTGGATGCATCCCAGCATCCCTCAGGATGGCTCTGCTGGCTCCTGGTAGGAACAGCCCTTTCCTTCCCAGGATGAGGCCTCAATTGTTTCCCGGGATCTGAGGCCTGGAGTTCACTGCCTCCCGCCTTCCCCGGAGCCACCCCTGGCCTGGTGGGATGTTGGGAACATCAGCAGCTTCCTACAGGATCCAAAATCCACTAAACTGCTCCAAAAAAAAGTGCAGGAACTGGAGTTGGACCTTCCGGAGCCGCTTCCGACACCGACTGCTCCTCTGAGCCCCATCCAGCCCCTGGGGCTGCAGGGTGAGCAGGGAGGCTGGATCCACAAAAGCCCTGGAGTTGCTGGTGGATTTCTGCTCTGGGAAAGGCATCCATGTCCAGCCCCTCACCCGAGGAGGAAGAGCAGCCACAGGAGCAAATTCCCAGTTGGCTGTGGATGGATGGAGCTGGGAAACACTTCCCGTGGGTTGGGGGCTGGATGGGATGGGGTTTGTAGCCCAGTGAATCAGCTCTGGAACCAGAGGCCTTGGAGGCAGCTGGAATCCCAACA
>NW_009952080.1:0-765 GCF_000747805.2 Chaetura pelagica | reverse complement strand
CAGGGTGGGTGACACCACAATGGGGTGGCACTATGATAGGGTGACAGGGTGGGTGACACCACAATGGGGTGACACCAGGAGAGGGTGACAGGGTGGGTGACACCACAATGGGGTGACACCAGGAGAGGGTGACAGGGTGGGTGGCACCAGGAGAGGGTGACACAGTGGGTGACACCACAATAGGGTGACACCAGGTGAGGGTGACAACGTGCCAAGGTGTCACCCGGGGTGTGTGTGTGTGTGTGTCCCTGTGCCTGTTGTTCCTGTCCCAGTGACAGTGCCCGGGGCAGGGATGTCACCTCCGGGTGACAATGTCCTGGGTGACACTGCCCAGCTCGGGGTCACCCCCGTGGTGCTTCCCAGTCTGGTGCTGGTTCCCAGTATGTTCATTCCCAGTCCGGTGGTGGTTCCCAGTATATTGATTCCCAGTCTGGTGGTTCCCAGTATGTTCATTCCCAGTCTGGTGGTTCCCAGTAGATTGATTCCCAGTCTGGTGGTGGTTCCCAGTATGTTCATTCCCAGTCTGGTGGTTCCCAGTCCGGTGGTGGTTCCCAGTCCGGTGGTGGTTCCCAGTCCGGTGCTGGTTCCCAGTATGCTGGTTCCCAGTCTGGTGGTTCCCAGTACGTTGATTCCCAGTCTGGAGCTGGTTCCCAGTCCGGTGGTGGTTCCCAGTATGGTGGTTCCCAGTATATTGATTCCCAGTCTGGTGCTGGTTCCCAGTATGTTAATTCCCCGTCTGGTGCTGGTTCCCAGTCTGGTGCTGGT
>NW_009952079.1:0-531 GCF_000747805.2 Chaetura pelagica | reverse complement strand
TTACTTAACTGATAGTTTATGTGGAATAGCTCCTCCAACATTTTTTGGCAACATGAATTCACACTGTACCAGTACTTCACTTAGTTTTTGAAGCTAATCTGATGCACAATATTGACATGCATATTTTTGGCTACAATTCTAGTATTTTTTCTAATGTAGAAGTTCTTCCTTTTACGTCTTTCTCAGAAGAACAGTTTTATAACAGAAAAATCACCCACCATTCCTAACACTTAATAAAATGTGCCTAGTTACTGATTTTTCTTTGACTGAAAGCAAACGCAAAACTAAGTGGAATACATGATGAATAACAATACTATTCAAAACCAGTAACTGCTCACTAGAAATATTCCCATCTACCTCCAAGAAATTTAAATCAGACACTAAGCTGTAAAGCAACACTAGAGTACATGAAGTTGCATTACTCATTCTGAAATTACAATTTTCAGTTCATTCCAGATAAATTGCCAGAAGCTGATGTTTAAGCAAGGCTGGACACTAGCGGGGAGGAAAGGGAAATGAATGGGAGATTTC
>NW_009952078.1:0-1324 GCF_000747805.2 Chaetura pelagica | reverse complement strand
CCCCCCGGTGGCTCCTTCTCCCTCTGCCTGTGCCCTCCAGTGAAACCCGCGTGGAAAAGCACACGGGGCCATCCCATCAGGATGGGAATGTGTGGAAATGGGGTGTGTGGGAGCAGGGTTGCTGGGCAGCAGGCTGTGCTGGGGCGGGGGGCCCCCCCCCCCACGGCATTGCTGGGATTCATGTGGCCCTGAACGGTGGGATTGTCCACTGGGATGATTGTCCACTGGGATGATTGTCCACTGGGACCTCCCAGTGCCACCTCGCCAGCCCACCAGGGATGTGCAGGGAGGGGCTGCAGGAATTTGGGACCATCAGGCACCTGAGAAGGGCCCTGAGAAGGGTTTCCTGAAGGAGGTGGGATTCACCCAGCACCCGGCTGGCTGCTGGAGCCAAAGCAACCCTCTCACCTTCCCAGTTTGGGGTGGGAAGGGAGCCCTTAACCACCGGCTCAGCCAGTATCACCGATCCCAAAGCCTGAAAGGAACCAGTTGGGAACCAGTCCTGTAATGAGGTGCCCCGTGGCTGGCTATAAAAGGGAGGGCAGGGCCAGGGCCTGGCAGTCGAGCTCTGGGCGATGTGGGGAGGCTCCTGGGCTGTCTGGAAGAGGAGGTTCAGCTGCTGTGAGTGTGCTGGGGGGGCTGTGAGCCCCCAAGAAGGGGGTTAACAGGAGGGTGGGAAGCTCTACACCCCCAAGAAGGGGGTTAACAGGAGGGTGGGAAGCTCTACACCCCCAAGAAGGGGGTTAACAGGAGGGTGGGAAGCTCTACACCCCGAGTCAAGTGTGAGGAGGGTGTCAAAGCTTTGCTTCCCCTCTCCTGTTGGCTTGGTTTGGAATGGTGGGGGTCGAGACCCCCCCCCATGTGGGTTGTTGCTGTGATCTTACCTGGAGCTGCAGGGTGGTGGTGGTGGGCACATCCCAGTGGTGATGGTGGGCACATCCTGGTGGCAATGGTCCCCAGGCTGCTGGGAGAAGCAGGAGGAGCTGGTGGTCCCTGGAGGTTGTGGGAGGATGGATCCTGGTGGCCCTGCTGTGTCCTGGGGAGGTCAGAGTGGGGTGCAGGGGGAGCAGCCCCAGCCAGGTCAGGGTGAGGATTGTGGGGTGCTTCTCTGGGCAGCCTGGGGAGGGAAAATAGAGGGACATGTTTCTGAGGAGCTGGGACAGCACGCTGCCACCCTCTGAGCATCCCGGGTACAGGGCAGGACTGTGGGAACCCTCTGGAAGGGAAGACCCCAGGCAGGGGGATGTAGCTGCACGAGGAGAGCAGCCCCAGGCACGGCTGGAGATGCTTTGGGGTGACTCAGGGGGCTGGGAAGGGTGGGGAC
>NW_009952076.1:1968-3518 GCF_000747805.2 Chaetura pelagica | reverse complement strand
GCACTACGGGCTTTCTGGAGAGGGATTTTTCTTAAGTGGTAATGACTTTAAACAGAAATAGGATAGATTTAGGTTAGAAGGACCTCGAAGGAAAGAGAGATTGTTGGGAGGTAGGGGAAGGTTGGAGGGAGCATCGTTGGGAGATCGTGTGTCTGGGTGTCAACTTTGAAGGTGATCAGAGGTGTTGAGCACCTATTCTGTGACGACAGACTGAGAACGTGTTTAGTTGTTCAATCTGGAGAAGGCTTTACCAAAGTGAAGACTTTGGGGAGTTCTCTGGAGCACGTTCCAGTGCCTGAGCGGTCTGCAGGAAAGCCGGGGAGGGTCTATTGACAAGGCCATGTACAACAGGACAAAGTTAAATAGTTGTTGAGCCTGGAGAAGAGGAGGTTTTGGGGAGACCTCTAGAGAACCTTTTAGTACGTGAGGGGCATGTATAAGGATCTGGGTTGGGAATTCATGATGTCTGGTGGCTTTAAACAGGAAGAGGGACAATTTAGGTTGCACATTAGGAGTGAATTCTTAGCTGGGATGTTGATGAGTCACTGGCACTGCTTGCCCAGTGAAGGTGTAGAGTTCCTGTCGCTGGTAGTGTTCAAGTCTTGGCTGGATGGGGCTTGGAGAACCTGGTCCCATGGGAGGTTGCCCTTCTCAGTTGCCCTTACACAGCAGCTATGTGGCTCTGGAACTAGAGACCCAGGCACATGAGAATATAGATGAGGGTTCAGGAAGTGTCTTGGGTGAGTATGAATGCCTCTGCTGAGAAAAATGGAGGGCAATTGTCACAGGCCATTCCTTTCTGACGGGAATAGAGGTCCCAGTATGCCGACCAGACCCATCCAGGCTGCTGCCTTCCTAGGTCCTGGGTCAGAGATGTTAGCACAAAACTCCCTCATCTGGTGATGCCCACTGATTATTATCCAGTATTGGTTATGCAGGTTGGCAGTGATGAGGTTGCAGAGAGAAGACCAGAAGTGATCAAAGGGACTTCAGGACACAGGGATGATTGGTTCAAGGATCAGAAGCACAAGGTGTGTTCTCCTCAGTGACAGGGAAGAACACCGAGAGGAACAAGAAAACAGTCCTGGTTAACACGTGGCTCGGAGATTGGTGCCGTTGGTGGGATTTTGACTTCTTTTGATCAAGGGGAGGTTTACATGGCACAGGGCTTGCTGGGGACAGGTGGAGGTAAACTAGGTATGAAGAGGAAAGGGATAAAAGCAGGCTGACTGAACAGGAGGCTAAGGGAAGCCTGGTGGGAAAACTGGTGGGAGCTGTGGTGGTCAGAGGCTGCTTGGGCTTAACGACCATGAAATGATAGAGTTTACCATGGTTGGTAAAGGCAGGGGTCAGCAAAACCACTCTAATGGCTTTCTGGAGGTCAAAATTTTGACTGTTCAGGCCACTGGCTGAGAGAGTCTTTTGGGAGACAGTCCTGAAGGGAAAGGAGTTCAGGAAGATTGGATGATCTTCAGCATGATTTTACTGTATCTTTAAGGTTTTGCATCAAAGAACAAAATAATTTGACAGAAAATAAACTCCCTTGCATT
>NW_009952076.1:0-1301 GCF_000747805.2 Chaetura pelagica | reverse complement strand
CACTCTTCCCTTGAGCAGTACTTCATTCCTATTTGTATTTTGTATTTCTTATGTGGATAGAGGAGGAGGAGGACTGTGTTGCATGCTGATTACACCTAGACTTGATATGTGACTGTGTGAGTGCTACTGCTTTCCATTGTCACTTCTTCTTTATTTCTACTTTTTTCCTTATGCAGAGAGCTCTGTAGGAATGTCTTCATTTTATGCAGACTGCCCAATACCAGGGCAAAGTGATAGTAAGCAATGTTAATGCTGCTTATGAAGTAGTTCATTAAGAAAAAAGGAAAGCTGATTCCCTCAGACACAGCTGACATTGGCCCCTTTGCAGATTTGACCAGGAGGTGAATGTTCTCCAGACTGTAAAGAAGGGATTTTCAGCAATGTGTCCTCGTTTGGTTAAGTTGTTCTTTGGTTGTTTTTTTCTTACTATAAGTGTGAAATGAACGTTCAAGGAATTTTTAGTGCAGTGTAGTAGAGAATTAAATGTACAGTTTTTGCTTTTAAAGTAAAATAGGGTAAAATGCTTTCATCAAACTCCAGGCACTGTAGAACACAGGGAGTCAAGAAGCTTCCTGGTTTCTTTGCCTTCACTACTCGGTATTGCTTGATAAATCATGTGATATTTCCTGTTGCTCACACGTGTGTAAGAGTCAATTGCCTGATGACAGAAACCAATAAAACCCACATGAAACGCCCTTGGGTGAGTGTGCTGCCTCGAAGGTCACTCCTCGCAGGCACTGCCGAGGAAATAGCCACCTAGCAGCAGCACTTCGGGAACAAATCCATGCCTTCTGAGTGGACTGTATGCAGGGGCTATCAGAGAGACCTGGGATCAGGCCCGGAGCGAGGAGCAGGGCGGTTTCTGAGCCCGGCTGAGGCCGGCGCTGGGCGTGTGTTGGAGGGGCGGGGAGGAGAAAGCTCCCAAGGAGGGACAGACCAGTGAGCACCAGTAAAGCTGCTGCGTGGCTGCCATCAGCTGGGAGCTGAGCTGAAATATCTCGCTTGCCCTGTTGGGAGCCTTTCGAAGGGATGTGCTGGGAATTGCCACATCGAGAATAGCATGAAAACACAGACTAAAGCAGAACAGGAGACACGAGGCAGGGAGGCGGTCCCGGAGATCCATCCCTGTGGGATTAGGGAGGATTTCAACACCGGCGTGGGGTGAGTGAGGACGGGCCAGTTGATTGATGCTAAACACGTTACTCTCTCCTGTGAGACCCTCTCCGACAATCCATGACCGTAATTTCTTTTTTCCCCTCATCATTAACATGTTTCAGGTTGAACCTCTTGCCGTTTACACG
>NW_009952075.1:4715-26376 GCF_000747805.2 Chaetura pelagica | reverse complement strand
TGTGGTTGTACCTACGGGTGTGGGGGAGGGTCTTGTGTGTGTGAGGGGCTGTACAGACGTGTGGGGTTGTACCTACAGGTGTGTGTGTGTGTGAGGGGCTGTGCCTGTGCTGCACGTGTGGTTGTACCTATGTGTGGGGGGGAGGGTGTTGTGTTTGTGAGAGGTTGTACCTACGGGTGTGGTTGTACCTATAGGTGTGGGGGAGGGTGTTGTGTGTGAGAGGGGTTGTGCCTAAGTGTGTGGTTGTACCTACAGGTGTGGGTGTGTGGGTGTGTCTGAGGGGCTGTACCTGCACGTGTGGTTGTACCTACAGGTGTGGGGTCCCTGTGCGTTGTACAGGCGTGTGTGTTGTGTCTGTGTGGTTGTGCCTACACGTGGTGTTGTATAACTGTGTGTCACGTCCGCGCGGTTGTGCACACGTGTGTGGCTGTGCAGGTGTGTCTTGTGCACGTGTGTGGTTACACAAGTGTGAACACACGTGTGTCGTGCCCGTGTGTAGCTGCACACACGTGTGTGGTTGTACATACCTGGGTGGGTGTGTCACGTCCATGTGCAGTTGCACACGCGTGTGCAGGCGTGTCCGTGTGTAGCTCACACAGGCGTGTGGTTGCACACATGTGTGTGAGCCTGTGCCGTGCCCACGTGGGGCTGTGCCCGCACGTGCTGGTGCTGGCGGGGGTTTGCACGTCCGGGTGTTGCTGGGGGGGGACTGAGCACAGTGATCTCTGACACATGTACATACGTGTCACGTGCTCCATTTCACATGGACACGCGTGTCACGTGATCTCTGACACATGTACATACGTGTCACGTGCTCCATTTCACATGGACACGCGTGTCACGTGATCTCTGACACATGTACATACGTGTCACGTGCTCCATTTCACATGGACACGCGTGTCACGTGATCTCTGACACATGTACATACGTGTCACGTGCTCCATTTCACATGGACACGCGTGTCACGTGATCTCTGACACATGTACATACGTGTCACGTGCTCCATTTCACATGGACACGCGTGTCACGTGATCTCTGACACATGTACATACGTGTCACGTGCTCCATTTCACATGGACACGCGTGTCACGTGATCTCTGACACATGTACATACGTGTCACGTGCTCCATTTCACATGGACACGCGTGTCACGTGATCTCTGACACATGTACATACGTGTCACGTGCTCCATTTCACATGGACACGCGTGTCACGTGATCTCTGACACATGTACATACGTGTCACGTGCTCCATTTCACATGGACACGCGTGTCACGTGATCTCTGACACATGTACATACGTGTCACGTGCTCCATTTCACATGGACACGCGTGTCACGTGATCTCTGACACATGTACATACGTGTCACGTGCTCCATTTCACATGGACACGCGTGTCACGTGATCTCTGACACATGTACATACGTGTCACGTGCTCCATTTCACATGGACACGCGTGTCACGTGTTCT
Source organism: Chaetura pelagica (assembly GCF_000747805.2). Taxonomy (NCBI): domain Eukaryota; kingdom Metazoa; phylum Chordata; class Aves; order Apodiformes; family Apodidae; genus Chaetura; species Chaetura pelagica. The sequence goes on along the minus strand of NW_009952075.1, from coordinate 24,907 downwards.
CTGACACATGTACATACGTGTCACGTGCTCCATTTCACATGGACACGCGTGTCACGTGATCTCTGACACATGTACATACGTGTCACGTGCTCCATTCCACATGGACACGCGTGTCACGTGCTCCACGTGCCGTGTACACGCGTGTTACATGTTCCATGACATGTACACGTGTGTCAGGTGTTCCTTGTGTCATGTACACACGTGTCACGTGTCCCATGACACACGTACATATGTACATACATGTCACGTGTTCCATGACACATGTACATATGTACATACATGTCACGTGTCCCACGACACATGTACACGCGTGTCACGTGTCACGTGCTCCATTTCACATGGACACGCGTGTCACGTGATCTCTGACACATGTACATACGTGTCACGTGCTCCATTTCACATGGACACGCGTGTCACGTGATCTCTGACACATGTACATACGTGTCACGTGCTCCATTTCACATGGACACGCGTGTCACGTGATCTCTGACACATGTACATACGTGTCACGTGCTCCATTTCACATGGACACGCGTGTCACGTGATCTCTGACACATGTACATACGTGTCACGTGCTCCATTTCACATGGACACGCGTGTCACGTGATCTCTGACACATGTACATACGTGTCACGTGCTCCATTTCACATGGACACGCGTGTCACGTGATCTCTGACACATGTACATACGTGTCACGTGCTCCATTTCACATGGACACGCGTGTCACGTGATCTCTGACACATGTACATACGTGTCACGTGCTCCATTTCACATGGACACGCGTGTCACGTGATCTCTGACACATGTACATACGTGTCACGTGCTCCATTTCACATGGACACGCGTGTCACGTGATCTCTGACACATGTACATACGTGTCACGTGCTCCATTTCACATGGACACGCGTGTCACGTGATCTCTGACACATGTACATACGTGTCACGTGCTCCATTTCACATGGACACGCGTGTCACGTGATCTCTGACACATGTACATACGTGTCACGTGCTCCATTTCACATGGACACGCGTGTCACGTGATCTCTGACACATGTACATACGTGTCACGTGCTCCATTTCACATGGACACGCGTGTCACGTGATCTCTGACACATGTACATACGTGTCACGTGCTCCATTTCACATGGACACGCGTGTCACGTGATCTCTGACACATGTACATACGTGTCACGTGCTCCATTTCACATGGACACGCGTGTCACGTGATCTCTGACACATGTACATACGTGTCACGTGCTCCATTTCACATGGACACGCGTGTCACGTGATCTCTGACACATGTACATACGTGTCACGTGCTCCATTTCACATGGACACGCGTGTCACGTGATCTCTGACACATGTACATACGTGTCACGTGCTCCATTTCACATGGACACGCGTGTCACGTGATCTCTGACACATGTACATACGTGTCACGTGCTCCATTTCACATGGACACGCGTGTCACGTGATCTCTGACACATGTACATACGTGTCACGTGCTCCATTTCACATGGACACGCGTGTCACGTGATCTCTGACACATGTACATACGTGTCACGTGCTCCATTTCACATGGACACGCGTGTCACGTGATCTCTGACACATGTACATACGTGTCACGTGCTCCATTTCACATGGACACGCGTGTCACGTGATCTCTGACACATGTACATACGTGTCACGTGCTCCATTTCACATGGACACGCGTGTCACGTGATCTCTGACACATGTACATACGTGTCACGTGCTCCATTTCACATGGACACGCGTGTCACGTGATCTCTGACACATGTACATACGTGTCACGTGCTCCATTTCACATGGACACGCGTGTCACGTGATCTCTGACACATGTACATACGTGTCACGTGCTCCATTTCACATGGACACGCGTGTCACGTGATCTCTGACACATGTACATACGTGTCACGTGCTCCATTTCACATGGACACGCGTGTCACGTGATCTCTGACACATGTACATACGTGTCACGTGCTCCATTTCACATGGACACGCGTGTCACGTGATCTCTGACACATGTACATACGTGTCACGTGCTCCATTTCACATGGACACGCGTGTCACGTGATCTCTGACACATGTACATACGTGTCACGTGCTCCATTTCACATGGACACGCGTGTCACGTGATCTCTGACACATGTACATACGTGTCACGTGCTCCATTTCACATGGACACGCGTGTCACGTGATCTCTGACACATGTACATACGTGTCACGTGCTCCATTTCACATGGACACGCGTGTCACGTGATCTCTGACACATGTACATACGTGTCACGTGCTCCATTTCACATGGACACGCGTGTCACGTGATCTCTGACACATGTACATACGTGTCACGTGCTCCATTTCACATGGACACGCGTGTCACGTGATCTCTGACACATGTACATACGTGTCACGTGCTCCATTTCACATGGACACGCGTGTCACGTGATCTCTGACACATGTACATACGTGTCACGTGCTCCATTTCACATGGACACGCGTGTCACGTGATCTCTGACACATGTACATACGTGTCACGTGCTCCATTTCACATGGACACGCGTGTCACGTGATCTCTGACACATGTACATACGTGTCACGTGCTCCATTTCACATGGACACGCGTGTCACGTGATCTCTGACACATGTACATACGTGTCACGTGCTCCATTTCACATGGACACGCGTGTCACGTGATCTCTGACACATGTACATACGTGTCACGTGCTCCATTTCACATGGACACGCGTGTCACGTGATCTCTGACACATGTACATACGTGTCACGTGCTCCATTTCACATGGACACGCGTGTCACGTGATCTCTGACACATGTACATACGTGTCACGTGCTCCATTTCACATGGACACGCGTGTCACGTGATCTCTGACACATGTACATACGTGTCACGTGCTCCATTTCACATGGACACGCGTGTCACGTGATCTCTGACACATGTACATACGTGTCACGTGCTCCATTTCACATGGACACGCGTGTCACGTGATCTCTGACACATGTACATACGTGTCACGTGCTCCATTTCACATGGACACGCGTGTCACGTGATCTCTGACACATGTACATACGTGTCACGTGCTCCATTTCACATGGACACGCGTGTCACGTGATCTCTGACACATGTACATACGTGTCACGTGCTCCATTTCACATGGACACGCGTGTCACGTGATCTCTGACACATGTACATACGTGTCACGTGCTCCATTTCACATGGACACGCGTGTCACGTGATCTCTGACACATGTACATACGTGTCACGTGCTCCATTTCACATGGACACGCGTGTCACGTGATCTCTGACACATGTACATACGTGTCACGTGCTCCATTTCACATGGACACGCGTGTCACGTGATCTCTGACACATGTACATACGTGTCACGTGCTCCATTTCACATGGACACGCGTGTCACGTGATCTCTGACACATGTACATACGTGTCACGTGCTCCATTTCACATGGACACGCGTGTCACGTGATCTCTGACACATGTACATACGTGTCACGTGCTCCATTTCACATGGACACGCGTGTCACGTGATCTCTGACACATGTACATACGTGTCACGTGCTCCATTTCACATGGACACGCGTGTCACGTGATCTCTGACACATGTACATACGTGTCACGTGCTCCATTTCACATGGACACGCGTGTCACGTGATCTCTGACACATGTACATACGTGTCACGTGCTCCATTTCACATGGACACGCGTGTCACGTGATCTCTGACACATGTACATACGTGTCACGTGCTCCATTTCACATGGACACGCGTGTCACGTGATCTCTGACACATGTACATACGTGTCACGTGCTCCATTTCACATGGACACGCGTGTCACGTGATCTCTGACACATGTACATACGTGTCACGTGCTCCATTTCACATGGACACGCGTGTCACGTGATCTCTGACACATGTACATACGTGTCACGTGCTCCATTTCACATGGACACGCGTGTCACGTGATCTCTGACACATGTACATACGTGTCACGTGCTCCATTTCACATGGACACGCGTGTCACGTGATCTCTGACACATGTACATACGTGTCACGTGCTCCATTTCACATGGACACGCGTGTCACGTGATCTCTGACACATGTACATACGTGTCACGTGCTCCATTTCACATGGACACGCGTGTCACGTGATCTCTGACACATGTACATACGTGTCACGTGCTCCATTTCACATGGACACGCGTGTCACGTGATCTCTGACACATGTACATACGTGTCACGTGCTCCATTTCACATGGACACGCGTGTCACGTGATCTCTGACACATGTACATACGTGTCACGTGCTCCATTTCACATGGACACGCGTGTCACGTGATCTCTGACACATGTACATACGTGTCACGTGCTCCATTTCACATGGACACGCGTGTCACGTGATCTCTGACACATGTACATACGTGTCACGTGCTCCATTTCACATGGACACGCGTGTCACGTGATCTCTGACACATGTACATACGTGTCACGTGCTCCATTTCACATGGACACGCGTGTCACGTGATCTCTGACACATGTACATACGTGTCACGTGCTCCATTTCACATGGACACGCGTGTCACGTGATCTCTGACACATGTACATACGTGTCACGTGCTCCATTTCACATGGACACGCGTGTCACGTGATCTCTGACACATGTACATACGTGTCACGTGCTCCATTTCACATGGACACGCGTGTCACGTGATCTCTGACACATGTACATACGTGTCACGTGCTCCATTTCACATGGACACGCGTGTCACGTGATCTCTGACACATGTACATACGTGTCACGTGCTCCATTTCACATGGACACGCGTGTCACGTGATCTCTGACACATGTACATACGTGTCACGTGCTCCATTTCACATGGACACGCGTGTCACGTGATCTCTGACACATGTACATACGTGTCACGTGCTCCATTTCACATGGACACGCGTGTCACGTGATCTCTGACACATGTACATACGTGTCACGTGCTCCATTTCACATGGACACGCGTGTCACGTGATCTCTGACACATGTACATACGTGTCACGTGCTCCATTTCACATGGACACGCGTGTCACGTGATCTCTGACACATGTACATACGTGTCACGTGCTCCATTTCACATGGACACGCGTGTCACGTGATCTCTGACACATGTACATACGTGTCACGTGCTCCATTTCACATGGACACGCGTGTCACGTGATCTCTGACACATGTACATACGTGTCACGTGCTCCATTTCACATGGACACGCGTGTCACGTGATCTCTGACACATGTACATACGTGTCACGTGCTCCATTTCACATGGACACGCGTGTCACGTGATCTCTGACACATGTACATACGTGTCACGTGCTCCATTTCACATGGACACGCGTGTCACGTGATCTCTGACACATGTACATACGTGTCACGTGCTCCATTTCACATGGACACGCGTGTCACGTGATCTCTGACACATGTACATACGTGTCACGTGCTCCATTTCACATGGACACGCGTGTCACGTGATCTCTGACACATGTACATACGTGTCACGTGCTCCATTTCACATGGACACGCGTGTCACGTGATCTCTGACACATGTACATACGTGTCACGTGCTCCATTTCACATGGACACGCGTGTCACGTGATCTCTGACACATGTACATACGTGTCACGTGCTCCATTTCACATGGACACGCGTGTCACGTGATCTCTGACACATGTACATACGTGTCACGTGCTCCATTTCACATGGACACGCGTGTCACGTGATCTCTGACACATGTACATACGTGTCACGTGCTCCATTTCACATGGACACGCGTGTCACGTGATCTCTGACACATGTACATACGTGTCACGTGCTCCATTTCACATGGACACGCGTGTCACGTGATCTCTGACACATGTACATACGTGTCACGTGCTCCATTTCACATGGACACGCGTGTCACGTGATCTCTGACACATGTACATACGTGTCACGTGCTCCATTTCACATGGACACGCGTGTCACGTGATCTCTGACACATGTACATACGTGTCACGTGCTCCATTTCACATGGACACGCGTGTCACGTGATCTCTGACACATGTACATACGTGTCACGTGCTCCATTTCACATGGACACGCGTGTCACGTGATCTCTGACACATGTACATACGTGTCACGTGCTCCATTTCACATGGACACGCGTGTCACGTGATCTCTGACACATGTACATACGTGTCACGTGCTCCATTTCACATGGACACGCGTGTCACGTGATCTCTGACACATGTACATACGTGTCACGTGCTCCATTTCACATGGACACGCGTGTCACGTGATCTCTGACACATGTACATACGTGTCACGTGCTCCATTTCACATGGACACGCGTGTCACGTGATCTCTGACACATGTACATACGTGTCACGTGCTCCATTTCACATGGACACGCGTGTCACGTGATCTCTGACACATGTACATACGTGTCACGTGCTCCATTTCACATGGACACGCGTGTCACGTGATCTCTGACACATGTACATACGTGTCACGTGCTCCATTTCACATGGACACGCGTGTCACGTGATCTCTGACACATGTACATACGTGTCACGTGCTCCATTTCACATGGACACGCGTGTCACGTGATCTCTGACACATGTACATACGTGTCACGTGCTCCATTTCACATGGACACGCGTGTCACGTGATCTCTGACACATGTACATACGTGTCACGTGCTCCATTTCACATGGACACGCGTGTCACGTGATCTCTGACACATGTACATACGTGTCACGTGCTCCATTTCACATGGACACGCGTGTCACGTGATCTCTGACACATGTACATACGTGTCACGTGCTCCATTTCACATGGACACGCGTGTCACGTGATCTCTGACACATGTACATACGTGTCACGTGCTCCATTTCACATGGACACGCGTGTCACGTGATCTCTGACACATGTACATACGTGTCACGTGCTCCATTTCACATGGACACGCGTGTCACGTGATCTCTGACACATGTACATACGTGTCACGTGCTCCATTTCACATGGACACGCGTGTCACGTGATCTCTGACACATGTACATACGTGTCACGTGCTCCATTTCACATGGACACGCGTGTCACGTGATCTCTGACACATGTACATACGTGTCACGTGCTCCATTTCACATGGACACGCGTGTCACGTGATCTCTGACACATGTACATACGTGTCACGTGCTCCATTTCACATGGACACGCGTGTCACGTGATCTCTGACACATGTACATACGTGTCACGTGCTCCATTTCACATGGACACGCGTGTCACGTGATCTCTGACACATGTACATACGTGTCACGTGCTCCATTTCACATGGACACGCGTGTCACGTGATCTCTGACACATGTACATACGTGTCACGTGCTCCATTTCACATGGACACGCGTGTCACGTGATCTCTGACACATGTACATACGTGTCACGTGCTCCATTTCACATGGACACGCGTGTCACGTGATCTCTGACACATGTACATACGTGTCACGTGCTCCATTTCACATGGACACGCGTGTCACGTGATCTCTGACACATGTACATACGTGTCACGTGCTCCATTTCACATGGACACGCGTGTCACGTGATCTCTGACACATGTACATACGTGTCACGTGCTCCATTTCACATGGACACGCGTGTCACGTGATCTCTGACACATGTACATACGTGTCACGTGCTCCATTTCACATGGACACGCGTGTCACGTGATCTCTGACACATGTACATACGTGTCACGTGCTCCATTTCACATGGACACGCGTGTCACGTGATCTCTGACACATGTACATACGTGTCACGTGCTCCATTTCACATGGACACGCGTGTCACGTGATCTCTGACACATGTACATACGTGTCACGTGCTCCATTTCACATGGACACGCGTGTCACGTGATCTCTGACACATGTACATACGTGTCACGTGCTCCATTTCACATGGACACGCGTGTCACGTGATCTCTGACACATGTACATACGTGTCACGTGCTCCATTTCACATGGACACGCGTGTCACGTGATCTCTGACACATGTACATACGTGTCACGTGCTCCATTTCACATGGACACGCGTGTCACGTGATCTCTGACACATGTACATACGTGTCACGTGCTCCATTTCACATGGACACGCGTGTCACGTGATCTCTGACACATGTACATACGTGTCACGTGCTCCATTTCACATGGACACGCGTGTCACGTGATCTCTGACACATGTACATACGTGTCACGTGCTCCATTTCACATGGACACGCGTGTCACGTGATCTCTGACACATGTACATACGTGTCACGTGCTCCATTTCACATGGACACGCGTGTCACGTGATCTCTGACACATGTACATACGTGTCACGTGCTCCATTTCACATGGACACGCGTGTCACGTGATCTCTGACACATGTACATACGTGTCACGTGCTCCATTTCACATGGACACGCGTGTCACGTGATCTCTGACACATGTACATACGTGTCACGTGCTCCATTTCACATGGACACGCGTGTCACGTGATCTCTGACACATGTACATACGTGTCACGTGCTCCATTTCACATGGACACGCGTGTCACGTGATCTCTGACACATGTACATACGTGTCACGTGCTCCATTTCACATGGACACGCGTGTCACGTGATCTCTGACACATGTACATACGTGTCACGTGCTCCATTTCACATGGACACGCGTGTCACGTGATCTCTGACACATGTACATACGTGTCACGTGCTCCATTTCACATGGACACGCGTGTCACGTGATCTCTGACACATGTACATACGTGTCACGTGCTCCATTTCACATGGACACGCGTGTCACGTGATCTCTGACACATGTACATACGTGTCACGTGCTCCATTTCACATGGACACGCGTGTCACGTGATCTCTGACACATGTACATACGTGTCACGTGCTCCATTTCACATGGACACGCGTGTCACGTGATCTCTGACACATGTACATACGTGTCACGTGCTCCATTTCACATGGACACGCGTGTCACGTGATCTCTGACACATGTACATACGTGTCACGTGCTCCATTTCACATGGACACGCGTGTCACGTGATCTCTGACACATGTACATACGTGTCACGTGCTCCATTTCACATGGACACGCGTGTCACGTGATCTCTGACACATGTACATACGTGTCACGTGCTCCATTTCACATGGACACGCGTGTCACGTGATCTCTGACACATGTACATACGTGTCACGTGCTCCATTTCACATGGACACGCGTGTCACGTGATCTCTGACACATGTACATACGTGTCACGTGCTCCATTTCACATGGACACGCGTGTCACGTGATCTCTGACACATGTACATACGTGTCACGTGCTCCATTTCACATGGACACGCGTGTCACGTGATCTCTGACACATGTACATACGTGTCACGTGCTCCATTTCACATGGACACGCGTGTCACGTGATCTCTGACACATGTACATACGTGTCACGTGCTCCATTTCACATGGACACGCGTGTCACGTGATCTCTGACACATGTACATACGTGTCACGTGCTCCATTTCACATGGACACGCGTGTCACGTGATCTCTGACACATGTACATACGTGTCACGTGCTCCATTTCACATGGACACGCGTGTCACGTGATCTCTGACACATGTACATACGTGTCACGTGCTCCATTTCACATGGACACGCGTGTCACGTGATCTCTGACACATGTACATACGTGTCACGTGCTCCATTTCACATGGACACGCGTGTCACGTGATCTCTGACACATGTACATACGTGTCACGTGCTCCATTTCACATGGACACGCGTGTCACGTGATCTCTGACACATGTACATACGTGTCACGTGCTCCATTTCACATGGACACGCGTGTCACGTGATCTCTGACACATGTACATACGTGTCACGTGCTCCATTTCACATGGACACGCGTGTCACGTGATCTCTGACACATGTACATACGTGTCACGTGCTCCATTTCACATGGACACGCGTGTCACGTGATCTCTGACACATGTACATACGTGTCACGTGCTCCATTTCACATGGACACGCGTGTCACGTGATCTCTGACACATGTACATACGTGTCACGTGCTCCATTTCACATGGACACGCGTGTCACGTGATCTCTGACACATGTACATACGTGTCACGTGCTCCATTTCACATGGACACGCGTGTCACGTGATCTCTGACACATGTACATACGTGTCACGTGCTCCATTTCACATGGACACGCGTGTCACGTGATCTCTGACACATGTACATACGTGTCACGTGCTCCATTTCACATGGACACGCGTGTCACGTGATCTCTGACACATGTACATACGTGTCACGTGCTCCATTTCACATGGACACGCGTGTCACGTGATCTCTGACACATGTACATACGTGTCACGTGCTCCATTTCACATGGACACGCGTGTCACGTGATCTCTGACACATGTACATACGTGTCACGTGCTCCATTTCACATGGACACGCGTGTCACGTGATCTCTGACACATGTACATACGTGTCACGTGCTCCATTTCACATGGACACGCGTGTCACGTGATCTCTGACACATGTACATACGTGTCACGTGCTCCATTTCACATGGACACGCGTGTCACGTGATCTCTGACACATGTACATACGTGTCACGTGCTCCATTTCACATGGACACGCGTGTCACGTGATCTCTGACACATGTACATACGTGTCACGTGCTCCATTTCACATGGACACGCGTGTCACGTGATCTCTGACACATGTACATACGTGTCACGTGCTCCATTTCACATGGACACGCGTGTCACGTGATCTCTGACACATGTACATACGTGTCACGTGCTCCATTTCACATGGACACGCGTGTCACGTGATCTCTGACACATGTACATACGTGTCACGTGCTCCATTTCACATGGACACGCGTGTCACGTGATCTCTGACACATGTACATACGTGTCACGTGCTCCATTTCACATGGACACGCGTGTCACGTGATCTCTGACACATGTACATACGTGTCACGTGCTCCATTTCACATGGACACGCGTGTCACGTGATCTCTGACACATGTACATACGTGTCACGTGCTCCATTTCACATGGACACGCGTGTCACGTGATCTCTGACACATGTACATACGTGTCACGTGCTCCATTTCACATGGACACGCGTGTCACGTGATCTCTGACACATGTACATACGTGTCACGTGCTCCATTTCACATGGACACGCGTGTCACGTGATCTCTGACACATGTACATACGTGTCACGTGCTCCATTTCACATGGACACGCGTGTCACGTGATCTCTGACACATGTACATACGTGTCACGTGCTCCATTTCACATGGACACGCGTGTCACGTGATCTCTGACACATGTACATACGTGTCACGTGCTCCATTTCACATGGACACGCGTGTCACGTGATCTCTGACACATGTACATACGTGTCACGTGCTCCATTTCACATGGACACGCGTGTCACGTGATCTCTGACACATGTACATACGTGTCACGTGCTCCATTTCACATGGACACGCGTGTCACGTGATCTCTGACACATGTACATACGTGTCACGTGCTCCATTTCACATGGACACGCGTGTCACGTGATCTCTGACACATGTACATACGTGTCACGTGCTCCATTTCACATGGACACGCGTGTCACGTGATCTCTGACACATGTACATACGTGTCACGTGCTCCATTTCACATGGACACGCGTGTCACGTGATCTCTGACACATGTACATACGTGTCACGTGCTCCATTTCACATGGACACGCGTGTCACGTGATCTCTGACACATGTACATACGTGTCACGTGCTCCATTTCACATGGACACGCGTGTCACGTGATCTCTGACACATGTACATACGTGTCACGTGCTCCATTTCACATGGACACGCGTGTCACGTGATCTCTGACACATGTACATACGTGTCACGTGCTCCATTTCACATGGACACGCGTGTCACGTGATCTCTGACACATGTACATACGTGTCACGTGCTCCATTTCACATGGACACGCGTGTCACGTGATCTCTGACACATGTACATACGTGTCACGTGCTCCATTTCACATGGACACGCGTGTCACGTGATCTCTGACACATGTACATACGTGTCACGTGCTCCATTTCACATGGACACGCGTGTCACGTGATCTCTGACACATGTACATACGTGTCACGTGCTCCATTTCACATGGACACGCGTGTCACGTGATCTCTGACACATGTACATACGTGTCACGTGCTCCATTTCACATGGACACGCGTGTCACGTGATCTCTGACACATGTACATACGTGTCACGTGCTCCATTTCACATGGACACGCGTGTCACGTGATCTCTGACACATGTACATACGTGTCACGTGCTCCATTTCACATGGACACGCGTGTCACGTGATCTCTGACACATGTACATACGTGTCACGTGCTCCATTTCACATGGACACGCGTGTCACGTGATCTCTGACACATGTACATACGTGTCACGTGCTCCATTTCACATGGACACGCGTGTCACGTGATCTCTGACACATGTACATACGTGTCACGTGCTCCATTTCACATGGACACGCGTGTCACGTGATCTCTGACACATGTACATACGTGTCACGTGCTCCATTTCACATGGACACGCGTGTCACGTGATCTCTGACACATGTACATACGTGTCACGTGCTCCATTTCACATGGACACGCGTGTCACGTGATCTCTGACACATGTACATACGTGTCACGTGCTCCATTTCACATGGACACGCGTGTCACGTGATCTCTGACACATGTACATACGTGTCACGTGCTCCATTTCACATGGACACGCGTGTCACGTGATCTCTGACACATGTACATACGTGTCACGTGCTCCATTTCACATGGACACGCGTGTCACGTGATCTCTGACACATGTACATACGTGTCACGTGCTCCATTTCACATGGACACGCGTGTCACGTGATCTCTGACACATGTACATACGTGTCACGTGCTCCATTTCACATGGACACGCGTGTCACGTGATCTCTGACACATGTACATACGTGTCACGTGCTCCATTTCACATGGACACGCGTGTCACGTGATCTCTGACACATGTACATACGTGTCACGTGCTCCATTTCACATGGACACGCGTGTCACGTGATCTCTGACACATGTACATACGTGTCACGTGCTCCATTTCACATGGACACGCGTGTCACGTGATCTCTGACACATGTACATACGTGTCACGTGCTCCATTTCACATGGACACGCGTGTCACGTGATCTCTGACACATGTACATACGTGTCACGTGCTCCATTTCACATGGACACGCGTGTCACGTGATCTCTGACACATGTACATACGTGTCACGTGCTCCATTTCACATGGACACGCGTGTCACGTGATCTCTGACACATGTACATACGTGTCACGTGCTCCATTTCACATGGACACGCGTGTCACGTGATCTCTGACACATGTACATACGTGTCACGTGCTCCATTTCACATGGACACGCGTGTCACGTGATCTCTGACACATGTACATACGTGTCACGTGCTCCATTTCACATGGACACGCGTGTCACGTGATCTCTGACACATGTACATACGTGTCACGTGCTCCATTTCACATGGACACGCGTGTCACGTGATCTCTGACACATGTACATACGTGTCACGTGCTCCATTTCACATGGACACGCGTGTCACGTGATCTCTGACACATGTACATACGTGTCACGTGCTCCATTTCACATGGACACGCGTGTCACGTGATCTCTGACACATGTACATACGTGTCACGTGCTCCATTTCACATGGACACGCGTGTCACGTGATCTCTGACACATGTACATACGTGTCACGTGCTCCATTTCACATGGACACGCGTGTCACGTGATCTCTGACACATGTACATACGTGTCACGTGCTCCATTTCACATGGACACGCGTGTCACGTGATCTCTGACACATGTACATACGTGTCACGTGCTCCATTTCACATGGACACGCGTGTCACGTGATCTCTGACACATGTACATACGTGTCACGTGCTCCATTTCACATGGACACGCGTGTCACGTGATCTCTGACACATGTACATACGTGTCACGTGCTCCATTTCACATGGACACGCGTGTCACGTGATCTCTGACACATGTACATACGTGTCACGTGCTCCATTTCACATGGACACGCGTGTCACGTGATCTCTGACACATGTACATACGTGTCACGTGCTCCATTTCACATGGACACGCGTGTCACGTGATCTCTGACACATGTACATACGTGTCACGTGCTCCATTTCACATGGACACGCGTGTCACGTGATCTCTGACACATGTACATACGTGTCACGTGCTCCATTTCACATGGACACGCGTGTCACGTGATCTCTGACACATGTACATACGTGTCACGTGCTCCATTTCACATGGACACGCGTGTCACGTGATCTCTGACACATGTACATACGTGTCACGTGCTCCATTTCACATGGACACGCGTGTCACGTGATCTCTGACACATGTACATACGTGTCACGTGCTCCATTTCACATGGACACGCGTGTCACGTGATCTCTGACACATGTACATACGTGTCACGTGCTCCATTTCACATGGACACGCGTGTCACGTGATCTCTGACACATGTACATACGTGTCACGTGCTCCATTTCACATGGACACGCGTGTCACGTGATCTCTGACACATGTACATACGTGTCACGTGCTCCATTTCACATGGACACGCGTGTCACGTGATCTCTGACACATGTACATACGTGTCACGTGCTCCATTTCACATGGACACGCGTGTCACGTGATCTCTGACACATGTACATACGTGTCACGTGCTCCATTTCACATGGACACGCGTGTCACGTGATCTCTGACACATGTACATACGTGTCACGTGCTCCATTTCACATGGACACGCGTGTCACGTGATCTCTGACACATGTACATACGTGTCACGTGCTCCATTTCACATGGACACGCGTGTCACGTGATCTCTGACACATGTACATACGTGTCACGTGCTCCATTTCACATGGACACGCGTGTCACGTGATCTCTGACACATGTACATACGTGTCACGTGCTCCATTTCACATGGACACGCGTGTCACGTGATCTCTGACACATGTACATACGTGTCACGTGCTCCATTTCACATGGACACGCGTGTCACGTGATCTCTGACACATGTACATACGTGTCACGTGCTCCATTTCACATGGACACGCGTGTCACGTGATCTCTGACACATGTACATACGTGTCACGTGCTCCATTTCACATGGACACGCGTGTCACGTGATCTCTGACACATGTACATACGTGTCACGTGCTCCATTTCACATGGACACGCGTGTCACGTGATCTCTGACACATGTACATACGTGTCACGTGCTCCATTTCACATGGACACGCGTGTCACGTGATCTCTGACACATGTACATACGTGTCACGTGCTCCATTTCACATGGACACGCGTGTCACGTGATCTCTGACACATGTACATACGTGTCACGTGCTCCATTTCACATGGACACGCGTGTCACGTGATCTCTGACACATGTACATACGTGTCACGTGCTCCATTTCACATGGACACGCGTGTCACGTGATCTCTGACACATGTACATACGTGTCACGTGCTCCATTTCACATGGACACGCGTGTCACGTGATCTCTGACACATGTACATACGTGTCACGTGCTCCATTTCACATGGACACGCGTGTCACGTGATCTCTGACACATGTACATACGTGTCACGTGCTCCATTTCACATGGACACGCGTGTCACGTGATCTCTGACACATGTACATACGTGTCACGTGCTCCATTTCACATGGACACGCGTGTCACGTGATCTCTGACACATGTACATACGTGTCACGTGCTCCATTTCACATGGACACGCGTGTCACGTGATCTCTGACACATGTACATACGTGTCACGTGCTCCATTTCACATGGACACGCGTGTCACGTGATCTCTGACACATGTACATACGTGTCACGTGCTCCATTTCACATGGACACGCGTGTCACGTGATCTCTGACACATGTACATACGTGTCACGTGCTCCATTTCACATGGACACGCGTGTCACGTGATCTCTGACACATGTACATACGTGTCACGTGCTCCATTTCACATGGACACGCGTGTCACGTGATCTCTGACACATGTACATACGTGTCACGTGCTCCATTTCACATGGACACGCGTGTCACGTGATCTCTGACACATGTACATACGTGTCACGTGCTCCATTTCACATGGACACGCGTGTCACGTGATCTCTGACACATGTACATACGTGTCACGTGCTCCATTTCACATGGACACGCGTGTCACGTGATCTCTGACACATGTACATACGTGTCACGTGCTCCATTTCACATGGACACGCGTGTCACGTGATCTCTGACACATGTACATACGTGTCACGTGCTCCATTTCACATGGACACGCGTGTCACGTGATCTCTGACACATGTACATACGTGTCACGTGCTCCATTTCACATGGACACGCGTGTCACGTGATCTCTGACACATGTACATACGTGTCACGTGCTCCATTTCACATGGACACGCGTGTCACGTGATCTCTGACACATGTACATACGTGTCACGTGCTCCATTTCACATGGACACGCGTGTCACGTGATCTCTGACACATGTACATACGTGTCACGTGCTCCATTTCACATGGACACGCGTGTCACGTGATCTCTGACACATGTACATACGTGTCACGTGCTCCATTTCACATGGACACGCGTGTCACGTGATCTCTGACACATGTACATACGTGTCACGTGCTCCATTTCACATGGACACGCGTGTCACGTGATCTCTGACACATGTACATACGTGTCACGTGCTCCATTTCACATGGACACGCGTGTCACGTGATCTCTGACACATGTACATACGTGTCACGTGCTCCATTTCACATGGACACGCGTGTCACGTGATCTCTGACACATGTACATACGTGTCACGTGCTCCATTTCACATGGACACGCGTGTCACGTGATCTCTGACACATGTACATACGTGTCACGTGCTCCATTTCACATGGACACGCGTGTCACGTGATCTCTGACACATGTACATACGTGTCACGTGCTCCATTTCACATGGACACGCGTGTCACGTGATCTCTGACACATGTACATACGTGTCACGTGCTCCATTTCACATGGACACGCGTGTCACGTGATCTCTGACACATGTACATACGTGTCACGTGCTCCATTTCACATGGACACGCGTGTCACGTGATCTCTGACACATGTACATACGTGTCACGTGCTCCATTTCACATGGACACGCGTGTCACGTGATCTCTGACACATGTACATACGTGTCACGTGCTCCATTTCACATGGACACGCGTGTCACGTGATCTCTGACACATGTACATACGTGTCACGTGCTCCATTTCACATGGACACGCGTGTCACGTGATCTCTGACACATGTACATACGTGTCACGTGCTCCATTTCACATGGACACGCGTGTCACGTGATCTCTGACACATGTACATACGTGTCACGTGCTCCATTTCACATGGACACGCGTGTCACGTGATCTCTGACACATGTACATACGTGTCACGTGCTCCATTTCACATGGACACGCGTGTCACGTGATCTCTGACACATGTACATACGTGTCACGTGCTCCATTTCACATGGACACGCGTGTCACGTGATCTCTGACACATGTACATACGTGTCACGTGCTCCATTTCACATGGACACGCGTGTCACGTGATCTCTGACACATGTACATACGTGTCACGTGCTCCATTTCACATGGACACGCGTGTCACGTGATCTCTGACACATGTACATACGTGTCACGTGCTCCATTTCACATGGACACGCGTGTCACGTGATCTCTGACACATGTACATACGTGTCACGTGCTCCATTTCACATGGACACGCGTGTCACGTGATCTCTGACACATGTACATACGTGTCACGTGCTCCATTTCACATGGACACGCGTGTCACGTGATCTCTGACACATGTACATACGTGTCACGTGCTCCATTTCACATGGACACGCGTGTCACGTGATCTCTGACACATGTACATACGTGTCACGTGCTCCATTTCACATGGACACGCGTGTCACGTGATCTCTGACACATGTACATACGTGTCACGTGCTCCATTTCACATGGACACGCGTGTCACGTGATCTCTGACACATGTACATACGTGTCACGTGCTCCATTTCACATGGACACGCGTGTCACGTGATCTCTGACACATGTACATACGTGTCACGTGCTCCATTTCACATGGACACGCGTGTCACGTGATCTCTGACACATGTACATACGTGTCACGTGCTCCATTTCACATGGACACGCGTGTCACGTGATCTCTGACACATGTACATACGTGTCACGTGCTCCATTTCACATGGACACGCGTGTCACGTGATCTCTGACACATGTACATACGTGTCACGTGCTCCATTTCACATGGACACGCGTGTCACGTGATCTCTGACACATGTACATACGTGTCACGTGCTCCATTTCACATGGACACGCGTGTCACGTGATCTCTGACACATGTACATACGTGTCACGTGCTCCATTTCACATGGACACGCGTGTCACGTGATCTCTGACACATGTACATACGTGTCACGTGCTCCATTTCACATGGACACGCGTGTCACGTGATCTCTGACACATGTACATACGTGTCACGTGCTCCATTTCACATGGACACGCGTGTCACGTGATCTCTGACACATGTACATACGTGTCACGTGCTCCATTTCACATGGACACGCGTGTCACGTGATCTCTGACACATGTACATACGTGTCACGTGCTCCATTTCACATGGACACGCGTGTCACGTGATCTCTGACACATGTACATACGTGTCACGTGCTCCATTTCACATGGACACGCGTGTCACGTGATCTCTGACACATGTACATACGTGTCACGTGCTCCATTTCACATGGACACGCGTGTCACGTGATCTCTGACACATGTACATACGTGTCACGTGCTCCATTTCACATGGACACGCGTGTCACGTGATCTCTGACACATGTACATACGTGTCACGTGCTCCATTTCACATGGACACGCGTGTCACGTGATCTCTGACACATGTACATACGTGTCACGTGCTCCATTTCACATGGACACGCGTGTCACGTGATCTCTGACACATGTACATACGTGTCACGTGCTCCATTTCACATGGACACGCGTGTCACGTGATCTCTGACACATGTACATACGTGTCACGTGCTCCATTTCACATGGACACGCGTGTCACGTGATCTCTGACACATGTACATACGTGTCACGTGCTCCATTTCACATGGACACGCGTGTCACGTGATCTCTGACACATGTACATACGTGTCACGTGCTCCATTTCACATGGACACGCGTGTCACGTGATCTCTGACACATGTACATACGTGTCACGTGCTCCATTTCACATGGACACGCGTGTCACGTGATCTCTGACACATGTACATACGTGTCACGTGCTCCATTTCACATGGACACGCGTGTCACGTGATCTCTGACACATGTACATACGTGTCACGTGCTCCATTTCACATGGACACGCGTGTCACGTGATCTCTGACACATGTACATACGTGTCACGTGCTCCATTTCACATGGACACGCGTGTCACGTGATCTCTGACACATGTACATACGTGTCACGTGCTCCATTTCACATGGACACGCGTGTCACGTGATCTCTGACACATGTACATACGTGTCACGTGCTCCATTCCACATGGACACGCGTGTCACGTGCTCCACGTGCCGTGTACACGCGTGTTACATGTTCCATGACATGTACACGTGTGTCAGGTGTTCCTTGTGTCATGTACACACGTGTCACGTGTCCCATGACACACGTACATATGTACATACATGTCACGTGTCCCATGACACATGCACATGTATGTCACGTGTTCCACGACACATGTACACGCGTGTCACGTGTCAGTCACGTCACGTGTCACGCCCGTCCCGTGTCACACGTGACCGCGGCC
>NW_009952075.1:1637-3387 GCF_000747805.2 Chaetura pelagica | reverse complement strand
ACCAAGACCCTGTCACCAGGCCAACCAGGCTTACACCCCCCCCGTCGCCATGGCAACCACACCTAGAACCCGTCACCGTGGCAACCAGGCCTGCAACCCCCCCATCGCCATGGCAACCACACCCACACCCACCCATCGCCATGCTAACCACACCTAGAACCCGTTGCCATGGCAACCAAGCCTACAACCCCCCTGTCACTATGGCAACCACACCTGGAACCCATCACCATGGCAACCAGGCCTACAACCCCCCTGTCACCATGGCAACCACACCTAGAACCTGTCACTGTGGCAACCAGGCCTCCAAACCCCAGTCACCATGGCAACCACACCTAGAACTCGTCACACTGGCAACCAGGCCTACAACCTCCCTGTCACCATAGTCACCAGGCCTACACCCCCCCGTTGCCATGGCAACCACACCTAGAACCCATCACCATGGCAACCAGGCCTACAACCCCCCTGTCACCATGGCAACCACACCTAGAACCTGTCACTGTGGCAACCAGGCCTCCAAACCCCAGTCACCATGGCAACCACACCTA
Organism: Chaetura pelagica; assembly: GCF_000747805.2. Classification (NCBI taxonomy): domain Eukaryota; kingdom Metazoa; phylum Chordata; class Aves; order Apodiformes; family Apodidae; genus Chaetura; species Chaetura pelagica. Next base: position 2,842 of record NW_009952075.1, on the reverse strand, counting down.
GAACTCGTCACCCTGGCAACCAGGCCTACAACCTCCCTGTCACCATAGTCACCAGGCCTACACCCCACACCCCCCCCCCCCCTGTCACCATGGCAAAGGGCTGGGGGGGGATGTGGGGCAGGTTGGGGGTCACACTTATGAGTCCCTAGAGTTGACCAGGGTGTTCAGTTGACCCTCTAGAGTTGACCAAGGTGCCCAGTTGACCGTGTAGGGTGGACTCAGGTGCCCAGTTGACCCTCTAGAGTTGACCAGGGTGTCCAGTTGACCCTCTAGAGTTGACCAAGGTGCCTAGTTGACCGTGTAGGGTGGACTCGGGTGCCTAGTTGAGCCTCTAGAGTTGACCAGGGTGCCCAATTGATCCTCTAGAGTTGACCAGGGAGTCCAGTTGACCCTCTAGAGTTGACCAGGGTGTCTAGTTGACCCTCTAGAGTTGACCAGGGTGCCCAATTGATCCTCTAGAGTTGACCAAGGTGCCCAATTGATCCTCTAGAGTTGACCAGGGTGTCCAGTTGACCCTCTAGAGTTGACCAGGGTGTCCAGGTGACCCTCTAGAGTTGACCAGGGTGCCCAGTTGACCCTCTAGAGTTGACCAGGGTGTCCAGTTGACCCTCTGGAGTTGACCAGGGTGCTCAGTTGACCATGTAGGGTGGACTCGGGTGCCCAGTTGACCCTCTAGAGTTGACCAAGGTGCCCAATTGGCTCTCTGAAGTTGATCAGGGTGCCCAGTTGACCCTCTAGTGTTGACCAAGGTGCCCAGTTGACCGTGTTGGGTGGACTCGGATGCCAAGATGACCCTCTAGAGTTGACCAAAGTGTCCAGGTGACCCTCTATAGAGTTGACCAAGGTGCCCAGTTGACCCTCTAGAATTGACCAGGATGTCCAGGTGACCCTCTAGAGTTGACCAGGGTGTCCAGTTGACCCTCTAGAGTTGACCAGGGTGCCCAGTTGACCCCGTGGGGTGGACCCGGGTGCCCAGGTGCCCCCCCCAGCCTGACCCCCGTGTCCCCAGGTGGGCGCCGCGGGGATGGCTCCGGTCCTGGAGGTGTCGGACGCCGGGCACTGCCGCTCGTTGCTGCTGGAGCTCAACCAGCAGCGCCTGAGGGGCCAGTTCTGTGACGTCACCATCATCGCCGAGGACACCAAGTTCCGCGCCCACAAGAACGTCTTGGCAGCCTCCAGCCCCCTCTTCAAACCAGCCCCGACCC
>NW_009952075.1:0-1475 GCF_000747805.2 Chaetura pelagica | reverse complement strand
GCGGCCGCCGCTTGGGCATCTCTTGCCTCCAAGGCTTGGAGACCCCCAAGGAGATGAACGGCGGCACCTGGAACCCCCCACCGGGGACGGGGGAACCCCCTTCACCCACCGCCCCTGTGGATCTGACCTGCTCCTCTTCTTCCTCCTCCTCCTCCTCCTCCCGGGTCGGGGACGAGGCGGCAGCGCCGGCGTCGTTGCGTTGCGGGTTGTGTGGGAGGAGCTTCAACACCTTGGCAGCCTTGGGCTTCCACGCCAAACTCCACCGTGGGCGCCGGGGCCTGGCGTGTAGGCACTGTGGGAAGAGCTTCATCCACGTCAAGAGGCTGCAGACCCACGAGGTGCTCTGCAAGGACGGGCGGCGCGACGGGGACGACGCCGACGTGGCCGAGGCAGAGGTTGACAAGGTCAACGCCAACGTGGGCCATGGCAAGGTCAACAGTGTCAACGTGGGCAGCAGCGTCGACGCCGGCGCGGGTGGCAACGTGGTCAACACCAAGCTCGGCACGGTCAACGCCAACGAGGTCAACGCCAACGAGGTCAACACCATCAACGAGGTCAACGCCAACATCAAGGAGGTCAACACAGTTGACCGTGTTGGGAACGCTGACATCAACAAGGTCAACGCTGACATCAATGAGGTCAACACCGACATCAACAAGGTCAACACCAACATCGAGGTCAACGCCGACGTCAATGAAGTCAACAGCAACATCAAGGAGGTCAACACCAACACCAAGGAGGTCAACACCAACACCAAGGAGGTCAACAGCAGCGTCAAGGAGGTCAACACCAACACCAAGGAGGTCAACCCCAACATTAACAAAGTCAACCCCAACATCAACGAGGTCAACACCGACATCAACGAGGTCAACACCGACATCAACGAGGCCAACACCGACATCAACGAGGCCAACACCACCAACGAGGCCAACACCAACATCAGCCAAGCCAACCCCGACGTCAACACCAAGTCCACCACGCCCAACACCAAGTCCCAGACGCCCAACGCCGCCTCCACCGCGGCGCCCAAGCCAGGCAAGAAGGCCTTGCTGCTCCGTCACCGCGCCCTGGAGCTCCTCCCCGAGCAGGACCCGGTGGTGAAGGTGGTGGACGGGCACGTGGTGTATCTCTGCGGGGTTTGCCAACGTTCCTACATGACCCTGTCCAGCCTGAAGCGCCACGCCAACGTGCACTCGTGGCGCCGCAAGTACCCGTGCCGTTACTGCGACAAGGTGTTCGCGCTGGCCGAGTACCGCACCAAGCACGAGGTCTGGCACACGGGCGAGCGCCGCTACCAGTGCATCTTCTGCTGGGACACCTTCGTCACCTACTACAACCTCAAGACCCACCAGAAAACCTTCCACGGCATCAACCCGGGCTTGATCTCCTCGGAGAAAACCCCCAACGGGGGTTACAAGCCCAAGCTCAACGCCCTCAAGCTCTACCGCCTGCTGCCCATGAGGGCCCACAAGAGG
>NW_009952074.1:0-841 GCF_000747805.2 Chaetura pelagica | reverse complement strand
TCTTTTAGTTGTTAGATAACATCTTTTAGATATTACTGGTTTTCTTTTAGGTCTGTTCAACTTCTAAATTATTTTAAATTTAAAAAGAATACCCTCCATCAAAACTGATTTTTAAGAGGTATTTTTAGAAGGAAAAGAAGGTGGAACAAGGTAAAGACCAGTCTTCTGTCACTAAAATAATAAAACAGTAGACTTTCTAAAGCTCCTAGCATAGTTCCGATGGAATCTCTGGTCTAGAATTTAAAAGTTTTTATACTCAAGTTTCTATATATATAATTAAGATTGCATACAAGCAAGAACACTCGAAAACATGCAGGGACACGTGGACTAGTGAAGAGTGTAGGAAGCTACTGAAAGCTCGCATGGACTTGTGCTCTCTGCTAAATGAGTGGCTGTGAACATGTAATTCTCTTAAAAGTGGGACCTCCCTGAAAACTAGCTGGTGCAGGAGGACTGAGGCTTACCCCAGAGAAAGACTTTTTTTCAGTAGATGAGTCAGTCCATCCTAATGTGATATTTAGTGAAGGGGTGGAGGAGGAAAATGAGACAAGAAAATCTGAATTTGGTTTTGCATGGAAATTTATTCCTTCTCATTTGAAATTTCAGTCCTATGACTGAAAATGAAACAAGGTGTACTGGGTAATGAAAATATCTTAGTAGCTGCATGTTCTAGAGAGAGCTATTTTCTCATTGCTAGTGGGACTAGTTACTTTTACAGTCCTCTTACCTGTATGTTGGCTTTTGGCTTTTTGACAATTTTGTGCAAAATCCCCAAATCTCACGCCAAGTACCACAGACACAGTATCAGACAAATACTCAGCAGAGAATTTGCTCACATCTC
>NW_009952073.1:411-782 GCF_000747805.2 Chaetura pelagica | reverse complement strand
ACCAAAAAGCACAGAAAACCCACATAAAACCATATATAACCCACGAAAAAGCACAGAAAAGCAACCAAAAAGCACACAAAACTGACCAAAAAGCACACAAAACCCACCAATAAGCACAGGAAACCGACTAAAAAGCACAGAAAACCCACAGAAAACCCACCGAAAATAACAGAAACCCACCAAAAAGCACACAAAAGCCACCAAAAATCACACAAAACCCACCAAAAATCACAAAAACCTACCAAAAATCACACAAAACCCACCAAAACCCACACAAAACCCACCAAAAAGCACAGAAACCCACCAAGAAGCACAGAAACCCACCAATAAGCACACAAAACCCACCAAAAAGCACACAAAACCCACCAAAA
>NW_009952073.1:0-244 GCF_000747805.2 Chaetura pelagica | reverse complement strand
ACAAAAAAAACCCACCAAAAAGCACAAAAACCAACCAATAAGCACCCAAAGGCCACCAAAAAGCACAGAAACCCAACAAAAAGCAAGGGAAACCCACAGAAAAACCACCAAAAAGCACACAAAACCCACCAAAAATCACACAAAACCCACCAAAAATCACAGAAAAGCCACCAAAAATCACAGGAAACCCATCAAAAAGAACAGAAAACACACGAAAAGCACAGAAACCCACCAAAAAGCACAC
>NW_009952072.1:57462-67366 GCF_000747805.2 Chaetura pelagica | reverse complement strand
TCGGGTCAGCCCAGCCCTGAGCCCCCCGGAAACAGGGGGCGGAGACACCCCCATCCCCACGCCACAGGCTGAGGCCGGTGTTTTCCTTTACGAATTAACGGGTTTATTAAGGTTTAACACAATGCGGGTTCAGGAGGGTCCCCGGGGGTCCCTGCAGCCCCTCCTGGAAGGCGTTTCCGCAGAGCTCAGCAGCCTGCAGCACCTACAGGGATCAGTTACCGTCCAAGTGAGGCCTTGATAGTCAGGGGATACTCGTTAGTAGCTTCAATACAAACACAGCCTAATAAAAACGTACTAAAATAATTAATTCGCTGTGCTAAATTAGCTGAGCGGGTTAACTTTTAAAACAAAGTGCTTCGTGAAACTGTGTCAGTCACTTATGCCCAGCTTCCTGCAGGTTGTGATCACATCGAGCCTTCTAAGAACCTGTGGCCCTACAGGCAACGCTCAGGTTGGTTCTGACCCACCTGGGCAACCTGCCAGCGGGACCAGGACAGAGACAGGAGGAAGATGCCAAAGGACTAGAAAGGCCCCCAGGAGACTCTCAAGCATGCACGGCAAAGATAGCCAATTCCAGGAAATAAAATGACTGTGTAAATAATTCTGGGAACTCACTGACTTGGACCTGAATACGTGTGGCTCTGGTGTGTGTGAGTTGGGGTGTTTCACTGCCTGGTCGGAGCACTCGTGGTGGAGAATCCCCAGGGCTGGAATAAAGAGCCTGCTCAGTAACAGCTTGTTTGTTGTTATTGGGTCTGGATCTGGGAATCCTCACCCAGCCTCCCACTCGGGTGAGGAGTGTTAGAAAGCAAGGGGGGTTTGGAAACTCCCAATGTTTTGTTTCAGTGTCACTGTTCAAATTAGCCAACTAGCACTGGCCAGGTATGGCCTCTTCCAGAGGCATCTTTCACCTTTTGTCCATTTTGCTGCTGTTTATCAGAACCCTGATGCTCTTTTCTTGTTTTGGACGTGCCTGGTAGAACAGGAGGGGCCTTTTCCAGTTGGTCCTTGGCTACATCAGCAAAAAGACGCCTGGTAAGGACAGAACCTTTTCTCCACAGAAAGGCTTTATGTCCTCTATGCCAGCAGCTTTTCACTGGCTTAAAATGGCTGCCCCCCAACTCCCTGGCCACAAGGACAAGCAGCAAGGACACAAGCTGCAGGTGATGGACAGCAGCAGCCGTGGGAAAAGCTGGGAATCCTGCCCAGGGACTGGGTAGCAGGGCAGGAGGAGTCCCTGCCAGATTGGCCTGGGCAGTCAGAGCTGAAGGGCAAACCAATCGGAGCCCCTGGGAGTCATCAAGGAAACCTCCTGGGAGCCACTTGCCTGCCTGTTTTCAGGGTTTGGGCTGCTTGCTGTTTGGGTTCTTCATCAGTCCTGGTTCCTGTCCTTCGTCTGTGGGGTTTCCCTGCACCTGCCCTGCTCACAGCCTGTGGCCAAGAGGGTTCCCTGCCTCCAGGCTGCCCGTGCCCTGCTGCCAGGTCACGCTGCTGCCGATCCAGAGTCCTCCTGCCTGGGGCCTTTCCCCTTGTTAGAAATGAAATGCAGGGTTGTTTTTGCATCCTAGTGTTAGAGGCTTATTATTGGGGTGTTTTTTTATATATATATACCCTAGTGTTAGGAATGTAATTGTTTGAGAGAAGTGAGATCTCTACATATTCCAATCACAGCTGGGGTGGTTTTATGGTCCAAGAAACTGAGGGACTGAATTGGGCTCCATCTGGGGGATCCCAACATGGAGCAGGATTTATGGCCAAGATCAGACCCAACAAAGCCCCTTCTGTCCTGCTCCTTGGGGCAGGAGGACACCAGTAGGTGCAGATCATGGTGGGGATTGGGAAAGCAGCCCAGGGGGCAAGAAAGGTCAGAATTAAACCTTAGAAGGTAAAAAGTGACCTGCTAGAATAGAATGTGTGAACAGGGGTGGGAAACTTATAGGATAATTAGAAGCATCAGATAGGCTGTAAACCCTGGAGTACCCAGCCAGTGGGGAAACAGGGGAGGGAACTTTGCATCAAGGGTGTCATGGTTTAGACCCAGCTGACAAGAAAGAACCTAAGGCTGCTCACTCACTGCTCCCCACAGTGGGGGATGGGGAGGAGAAAATCCAAGTGGAATCTCATGGATGAGACAAGGACATTGAGGGTTCACTCACCAGTTGTGGTTACGGGCAAAACAGACTCAACTTGGGAATACATTCAATTTAATTTATCACTAGTCAGATGGAAACAGGACAAAGAGGCGAAAGAAGAAAAAGGAAAGAAAAAAAGAGCTTAAATACTTCAGCCCACCCCTCCCTTCTTCCTGGGCTCACACCTGCCCCACCGTGCTCCTCCGTGGGCTGCAGGGGAAGCTGCCACAGCTGCCACCTCACCATGGGCTGCAGAACCTCTGCTCAGGCACCTCCACCCCTTCCTTCCTATGGGCTGCAGATCCTCTGCTCAGGCACCTCCACCCCTTCCTACCTCCCCACCCAGGATATTTCTGCTCCAGAGCTGCTCTCCCCTCCCCATTTCCTCTGGGTTTCCCCTTCTCTGCTTTCAGCAGCTTCTCCCAGGAGCCACCCCTGCCCCCCCCGTTAGTAGCTTCAATACAAACACAGCCTAATAAAAACGTACTAAAATAATTAATTCGCTGTGCTAAATTAGCTGAGCGGGTTAACTTTTAAAACAAAGTGCTTCGTGAAACTGTGTCAGTCACTTATGCCCAGCTTCCTGCAGGTTGTGATCACATCGAGCCTTCTAAGAACCTGTGGCCCTACAGGCAACGCTCAGGTTGGTTCTGACCCACCTGGGCAACCTGCCAGCGGGACCAGGACAGAGACAGGAGGAAGATGCCAAAGGACTAGAAAGGCCCCCAGGAGACTCTCAAGCATGCACGGCAAAGATAGCCAATTCCAGGAAATAAAATGACTGTGTAAATAATTCTGGGAACTCACTGACTTGGACCTGAATACGTGTGGCTCTGGTGTGTGTGAGTTGGGGTGTTTCACTGCCTGGTCGGAGCACTTGTGGTGGAGAATCCCCAGGGCTGGAATAAAGAGCCTGCTCAGTAACAGCTTGTTTGTTGTTATTGGGTCTGGATCTGGGAATCCTCACCCAGCCTCCCACTCGGGTGAGGAGTGTTAGAAAGCAAGGGGGGTTTGGAAACTCCCAATGTTTTGTTTCAGTGTCACTGTTCAAATTAGCCAACTAGCACTGGCCAGGTATGGCCTCTTCCAGAGGCATCTTTCACCTTTTGTCCATTTTGCTGCTGTTTATCAGAACCCTGATGCTCTTTTCTTGTTTTGGACGTGCCTGGTAGAACAGGAGGGGCCTTTTCCAGTTGGTCCTTGGCTACATCAGCAAAAAGACGCCTGGTAAGGACAGAACCTTTTCTCCACAGAAAGGCTTTATGTCCTCTATGCCAGCAGCTTTTCACTGGCTTAAAATGGCTGCCCCCCAACTCCCTGGCCACAAGGACAAGCAGCAAGGACACAAGCTGCAGGTGATGGACAGCAGCAGCCGTGGGAAAAGCTGGGAATCCTGCCCAGGGACTGGGTAGCAGGGCAGGAGGAGTCCCTGCCAGATTGGCCTGGGCAGTCAGAGCTGAAGGGCAAACCAATCGGAGCCCCTGGGAGTCATCAAGGAAACCTCCTGGGAGCCACTTGCCTGCCTGTTTTCAGGGTTTGGGCTGCTTGCTGTTTGGGTTCTTCATCAGTCCTGGTTCCTGTCCTTCGTCTGTGGGGTTTCCCTGCACCTGCCCTGCTCACAGCCTGTGGCCAAGAGGGTTCCCTGCCTCCAGGCTGCCCGTGCCCTGCTGCCAGGTCACGCTGCTGCCGATCCAGAGTCCTCCTGCCTGGGGCCTTTCCCCTTGTTAGAAATGAAATGCAGGGTTGTTTTTGCATCCTAGTGTTAGAGGCTTATTATTGGGGTGTTTTTTTATATATATATACCCTAGTGTTAGGAATGTAATTGTTTGAGAGAAGTGAGATCTCTACATATTCCAATCACAGCTGGGGTGGTTTTATGGTCCAAGAAACTGAGGGACTGAATTGGGCTCCATCTGGGGGATCCCAACATGGAGCAGGATTTATGGCCAAGATCAGACCCAACAAAGCCCCTTCTGTCCTGCTCCTTGGGGCAGGAGGACACCAGTAGGTGCAGATCATGGTGGGGATTGGGAAAGCAGCCCAGGGGGCAAGAAAGGTCAGAATTAAACCTTAGAAGGTAAAAAGTGACCTGCTAGAATAGAATGTGTGAACAGGGGTGGGAAACTTATAGGATAATTAGAAGCATCAGATAGGCTGTAAACCCTGGAGTACCCAGCCAGTGGGGAAACAGGGGAGGGAACTTTGCATCAAGGGTGTCATGGTTTAGACCCAGCTGACAAGAAAGAACCTAAGGCTGCTCACTCACTGCTCCCCACAGTGGGGGATGGGGAGGAGAAAATCCAAGTGGAATCTCATGGATGAGACAAGGACATTGAGGGTTCACTCACCAGTTGTGGTTACGGGCAAAACAGACTCAACTTGGGAATACATTCAATTTAATTTATCACTAGTCAGATGGAAACAGGACAAAGAGGCGAAAGAAGAAAAAGGAAAGAAAAAAAGAGCTTAAATACTTCAGCCCACCCCTCCCTTCTTCCTGGGCTCACACCTGCCCCACCGTGCTCCTCCGTGGGCTGCAGGGGAAGCTGCCACAGCTGCCACCTCACCATGGGCTGCAGAACCTCTGCTCAGGCACCTCCACCCCTTCCTTCCTCCCCACCCAGGATATTTCTGCTCCAGAGCTGCTCTCCCCTCCCCATTTCCTCTGGCTTTCCCCTTCTCTGCTTGCCGAGACCCCCCGAGATCTCTCCAAGACCCCCCTGCACTGCCCCGAACCAGAGTGGTTCAAGGTTTCCCATGAGAACCCCTCCAGAACCTCTGGCTTCTTCCTCCCTCCCACGTTATTTGCCCTCCACCCACGGGAAGCTCTCCAGATGTTTTTCATCCCCAGTTCCTCCTGTCACTTTGCCAACCCCGGGGGGGAACAGGGGACACCTCCTCCCTCTGCTGCCGTCTCGGCTTTAAGGAAGGGTGGGATGGGGACGGGTTCTGGGGCAAAGTCAGGATCTTCTGCTGCTCTGCCCTGGTCCTCGTCACCCCACGTCTCCGTCCCAGCAGGAGGGATTTGAGCAGCTGAGATGGCAGGTGGAACCAGCTCGACCCGAGCTCTGATGGCTCATGGAGTCGCTTTTCGTGCCTTCCGGCCACGGCCAACACCCTTCCCAGGTCTCTGTTGTCTGGCCGAGCTCTCGATTCTCAACTCAGGGGTGTCCAGCAGAGGGGAGCTCTGCTCTTACAGCAGAACCCCGGCCCACAGGCTGTTCTGGGTGGGTGGAGGGGAAGGGGCTCCTGGATCTCCTTTTGTGCACAGGGTACAAAAGCCCCTGGGGCAGCACAGACAGTTCCTTTACCCTCCCCCCTCCCGCAACTCTGCTCATTCCTACACTGCCCTATTCGCTCTACCACTTTTCCCTCACTTTTTCCAGAGTTTTCCCACACCCAATTCTACCATTAACCCGAAGTCCCACGTCCCTCAGCACCACCTACAGGGCTTTGAAACTCCGCCAGGGATGGTGACTCAACCACCTCCCCACCCAGCCCAGCCTGTGCCAATGTTTAAAGGCCCCTTCAGGGAAGAAGTTTCTTCTAATATCCACTCCAAACCTCCCCTGGGCAACTTGAGGTTGTTTCCTCTTGTTCCCTGGGAGAAGAAACCGACCCTTCCACGCTCCAGCCTTCCTTCAGACACTTGCAGGTCTCCCCTCAGCCTCCTTTTCTCCAGGCTGAACACCCCCAGGTCCTTCGTATGGTCTTCGTAAGACTTTGGTGTGTGGCCAAAGCCAGGATCCAGCTGCTCCGAGCTGGGAAGAGGGCTCTTCCCAAGCCCAGGCACAGCGTGAGGTCCCTGGGGCTGGCTCTAGGGAAGGAGACAATGGTGGGACATGCACAGCTCCTTGCCTTTCCACCCCACGTCCCTTTGCTCTCTCCCAGGGGCCCCAGCACATCCTCACCTGGAAGGACTCAGTGGGTAAATATCCTGCTTTTCCCTGGGGAAAAGAAGGTGACATGATCCTGCTCCCTGCCTGGAGCCATCCCAGAGCTGCAGGCCAGGGATGGGCCCTTCCCCCAACTCCCCAAGCTGCTGGACAACATGAAACAAGGAATTAAAATGCCAATTTACTTTTTTTTTTTTAAAAGCAAGCTGTGCTACAGAACATTTTCTTGTAACACGATTTTTAAAAAGGAGGGAGAAGCAAATAAGCTCTGCAGCTGGAGTGGGTGAGGGTGGGGAAAGCTCCGTCCATCTCATGCTGCACCAGTCCCAGGACAGGACTCCTGGGACCCCCCTTCTGCTCCCTCTTGCCCCCGCGGAGTTTTTCCTGGGAAAACAGGAAAATCAGCAGCAGGCAGAGCTGCCCCTTCCCAGAATAGGGAGAGAACCCCCCCACACACCAACTGGATCATGCTCCAAAGCACCTGGAAATCTTACCTGCATCCCTCAGAGCGTGTTGGGGGCGTTAATCCGAGTGCCTGTGATAGTGTCCCCCGTCGTTATTCCCTCCTGGATGCAAATTCTTCCCTTAGATCCGGGATGAGCTGGCGGCCCCCAGAGGGGCCCCCCTGTCCCAGCTCCAAGATGCCAACCAGTTCCGAACGGGATGGCCAAGGTGGGGATCTAGCAAGGAAATTCTGTAGTAAGAAAGAGATTACATCCTTGAGGAAAATACACACTGGTTCTGAATGCTTATATTTTCCTGTGCTGCTTCTGTCTCTGATGTCTAAGAGCTCGGAAGTCAGTATGTACCGGTACTCACAATCTTTGGTCTATCTTTGCTATTATTGCCAATAATATCTCCATTTTTGAGAAAGGTGTACACACGTATGCATAAGAGGAGGAGAAAAGGAGGTTGCTGAGTCTTGAATTTAGTAGGACAAGACAAAGTCTACTGCCTCATTTTACATGGGCTAGTTCACAGTCAGAGAGTGGAAGGTTACAACTTCATGTCTACTAGTACAGATTTGATTCAAACTAAGAGACCAAGGGTTACGTCATTTGCTTTCCTTTACTAGTTCCCTTAATTCTTTCAGCTCTTGCATTCTCCATTTCCTGATTAAAATTGTCACACAACGTGTTTGTGGCTAAGTGAGTTTGTATTAACTGCTCACCACTTGTTTACCAACTGAGCAATTGGTTGTGAAAATGGCCTACATTTTATACGTAGGCAGCTCTGCTTATGCTGTGGATTATTTTTTTTTCTTTCCTTTCTGCACCCAGCCCCACCCACTGATTTAATTCTCAGTAAGTGATCCTGCTAATAAGCATCCACTGAATTTGTAAGAAGCAATTTGTTTATTGCACCTGTGAATTGATAAGGGTGGATTGTTTGTTTGATAAATCCTGTGGTGATCCACTCTGTAGTTTAGTTGCCCAACAAACACTAGTCTGGGCCTCTTCCCTACCTGGATGTATGTTTAATGTGTTTTAAATTATTAACATATTGTTTTCCTTAGGCACTACTGCTTTCCAAATACAGTCTGTGAGTATTTCTGCTAAGAACAGAAGCTTAGTGTTTCCATGAGTAGTAACCACTCATCTTCAAGTTCCTGGAAAAATATCCAGAGAGGAATAAAGAAGGCCAGAATAAATTACAACTGGGAATGCATGAGTATATCTGTGGATGTTATTTTCCTTTTGTTCTGCTATTCTTAGAATTACGCACAGTCATATGCTTCTTAAGACAGAAAAAACTTAATGAGGCAGAAGGACAATGTAAGGGCAAAAGGACAAAGCCTAACAGCTTTGGTGATAGACACATGATCTTGATTAGTTCAGACTTCAAGTTACTTGTTTGGCTTGCATTTGAACTGTAATTTAATTTGTTTCTTTAGAGAAGGCTGAGGTTATGAAATAGGAATTGCTGAATACATTACTTGTAATGGATAGGCTAAAGCTTCCCAGAAAGTCTTGGAGATCCAGCAGTTCAGTACTAATAGTGACAGCCACGTGTTTTATAATCTTTCTTGGGCAGTGTGTCAATCTAGGGTGAAAGTAATTCATTACAATGGATTCTAAGGAATGGCAAACTAAGTCTTGCTTTTCCAGCAGAGACTCTGTAGTATTTCCTTAATAGCAATTCACCTCAGGAGACTCCATTTTGTAGATTTGAATTTAGGAATTGTGAAACTGGCTCTAACAATAATCTTTAGGGTAAGAATAATATTTCTTCTGCTTCTAGTGGGGAAGCTCTTTCAGTAATCCAGGAGGGTAGTTAAGACCCCATGGCTCAGATGACTCAGCTAATAAGTACCATTTGTGATGTCTGTTTCAGGTCCCTGGGCACTAGACAGAATAATTTCATGCTGCCTATGAAAACTTCTCTCAGAAAGAGCTTATTTTGAATTACCACCAATCAGAGCTGAACTATTGATTAAAGAGGATAAGGTTTTGTATGCTGTAACCTCATATTTAAAATGTGGAATATGTCACTTCCAAGCAGACGGAGTGCCAGGCTTGCTCCTGGCATGCATGCAAAAGTTTTTTAAGAAATATTTATTTATTTATTTATTTATTTTGAGGGTCACTCAGGCCTCTGCTCATTCCTACACTGCCCTATTCGCTCTACCACTTTTCCCTCACTTTTTCCAGAGTTTTCCCGCACCCAATTCTACCATTAACCCGAAGTCCCACGTCCCTCAGCACCACCTACAGGGCTTTGAAACTCCGCCAGGGATGGTGACTCAACCACCTCCCCACCCAGCCCAGCCTGTGCCAATGTTTAAAGGCCCCTTCAGGGAAGAAGTTTCTTCTAATATCCACTCCAAACCTCCCCTGGGCAACTTGAGGTTGTTTCCTCTTGTTCCCTGGGAGAAGAAACCGACCCTTCCACGCTCCAGCCTTCCTTCAGACACTTGCAGGTCTCCCCTCAGCCTCCTTTTCTCCAGGCTGAACACCCCCAGGTCCTTCGTATGGTCTTCGTAAGACTTTGGTGTGTGGCCAAAGCCAGGATCCAGCTGCTCCGAGCTGGGAAGAGGGCTCTTCCCAAGCCCAGGCACAGCGTGAGGTCCCTGGGGCTGGCTCTAGGGAAGGAGACAATGGTGGGACATGCACAGCTCCTTGCCTTTCCACCCCACGTCCCTTTGCTCTCTCCCAGGGGCCCCAGCACATCCTCACCTGGAAGGACTCAGTGGGTAAATATCCTGCTTTTCCCTGGGGAAAAGAAGGTGACATGATCCTGCTCCCTGCCTGGAGCCATCCCAGAGCTGCAGGCCAGGGATGGGCCCTTCCCCCAACTCCACAAGCTGCTGGACAACATGAAACAAGGAATTAAAATGCCAATTTACTTTTTTTTTTTAAAAGCAAGCTGTGCTACAGAACATTTTCTTGTAACACGATTTTTAAAAAGGAGGGAGAAGCAAATAAGCTCTGCAGCTGGAGTGGGTGAGGGTGGGGAAAGCTCCGTCCATCTCATGCTGCACCAGTCCCAGGACAGGACTCCTGGGACCCCCCTTCTGCTCCCTCTTGCCCCCGCGGAGTTTTTCCTGGGAAAACAGGAAAATCAGCAGCAGGCAGAGCTGCCCCTTCCCAGAATAGGGAGAGAACCCCCCCACACACCAACTGGATCATGCTCCAAAGCACCTGGAAATCTTACCTGCATCCCTCAGAGCGTGTTGGGGGCGTTAATCCGAGTGCCTGTGATAGTGTCCCCCGTCGTTATTCCCTCCTGGATGCAAATTCTTCCCTTAGATCCGGGATGAGCTGGCGGCCCCCAGAGGGGCCCCCCTGTCCCAGCTCCAAGATGCCAACCAGTTCCGAACGGGATGGCCAAGGTGGGGATCCCGTGGGGGCAGGTCGGGGGGGTAATTGCGGGGGG
>NW_009952072.1:52832-56870 GCF_000747805.2 Chaetura pelagica | reverse complement strand
TTCTGGCTGGATGGCTGGGCCCAAAGAGTTTGGTGAATGGAGTTAAATCCATTTGGTGGCTGGTCACAAGTGGTGTTGCCCGGTATTTGAGCCAGTTCTGTTTAATATCTTCATCAATGATCTGGACAAGGGGATCGAGTGCACCTTCAATAAGTTTGCGGATGACACCAAGTTGAGTGGGAGTGTTGGTAGGATGGGCCTGAGGGTAGGATGGCTCTGCAGCGGGATCTGGACAGGCTGGATCCAGGGGCTGAGGGTCTGCAGAGGGATCTGGACAGGCTGGATCCAGGGGCTGAGGGTCTGCAGAGGGATCTGGACAGGCTGGATCCAAGGGCTGAGGGTCTGCAGAGGGATCTGGACAGGCTGGATCCAAGGGCTGAGGGTCTGCAGAGGGATCTGGACAGGCTGGATCCAAGGGCTGAGGGTCTGCAGAGGGATCTGGACAGGCTGGATCCAAGGGCTGGGGCTCTGCACAGGGATCTGGACAGGCTGGATCCATGGGTTGAGACCAACTGTATGAGGTTCACCAAGGCCAAGTGCTGGGTCCTGCCCTTGGTCACACTAAACCCCCCTACCTAGGAGGCATTAATGAGACCCTGCCCATTGCCAAGGGTGCTGCTAAAATGTCCAAACAGCTGGAGGATCTACATGGTTCTCTGCTGCTCCAACCTACACCAAGCAAACCCTCTCCCATTCAGGAAGCCCCTCCTCTGAAGGAGGACAGTGACCTTGCTGGAGCTGGGTTAACTGGTGCATCATTTTCTAGGGACAACACTAAGTGACAACCAGAGAAAGATCAGTTGAAAGGTTGTGCACAGGTGGGGGAGCTCAGGGCAGTCCTAGTAGCTGCACTAAGCAGTGATAACCATATTTACAGCAACCCATATAAAAGGAGCTACCAAGTGGACAGGGTAGCCAATGATTGGCAGGTGAACAGGATCCCAGGCTGGCAAACCAGTAGTTGGAAGCAGGAAAACAAAGGGTGCTACACCTTGGTTGTGAAAAGGGTGATGACTGTTCAGATTCCACCACTGCTCTGCTCAGCCAACAGGTAGACTTGATGGACTTGATGTCACAAATGACAACCAGGAATGCAAACGCCTGCTCAAATCACTACATGGAAAGAGATGTCACACAAGATGAGCTGATCTGTGCTGGGAAGACACCATCGATGCCAGGGAAGATCCCATCACCAGCCCTTGCCAGGATTACCTGTGACTCCTGGCATCAGCCAACAGGCTGAGCCTCTCTTGCCCCCTACAGGGACACCTTTGGCTAAGATAACACTCAGTTATGCCGAGTAGACCCTGGGAAACTTAGAAACCTCCCAGGATTCCCTTTTTCTTTCTGGCCCTTTCCTCTTTCTTCCATATCACTTTACACATTAGCAGCCAGCTGGGGCGGGCACAGGGACACTGGCTGGTGGCAGAGGTTGGTGGGCGACCAGCTTGGAGCGAGGGTTGAAGCACTGGCCACAGCCCTGGCAGCTGAAGGGCCCTTCACCCACACGGATCCAAGGGTGGTTCACCAGTGCCAAGCAGCCATGAAAGCTCTTCCCACATTCCCAGCAGGTGTTGGGGTTCTCGTTGCTCCCATTATCCCCTGGGAGTGGGGGTTCCCCAGGATGGCACCTTGGGGACCGCTGCCAGCTGGAGGTTGAGCATCTCACCAGGGCATCTGCTTGCTCAGGAGCATCCTGCTGCCATTCCTCCTCCTCCTCCTCCTCCTTGATGGACCCCAGACCTGCTGGGGAGAGAGACCATCCCCAGCAGCTGGCTCTGGCTGGGACAGGGTTAACGTGGAGTGGGGATGGGAACCACAGGAGCTGAGGGAAAGATTCAGCCCAGAGCCAGGTGGTCCCAGGAGAGGATCAAGGCTCCAAGGCAGAAGCCACCTTGAGAAGGGTTGGGGACATGGTGGGAGAAGCAATGGGGACATTGTAGGAGAAGGTCTGGGGTAAAAGTGCCCTACTTAGGGACAAAGGTCCTGGGAGGAATGGTTGGGTGCCTTGGTGGAGTAATGACCCATCAACAGGAGGGTACAGGTGCTCCCAGGGGTGGGCCTTGGAGGTCTGGGGGGGTTGTGGAGAGTCTCACCCCCACCTTCAAATGCAGCCCTCAGGGCTCCTGGGGGGTCTCCCAGAGGCTGTGGGGCTTGCCCAAGAATGCAGCTCCTGGGGGTCACACCCCATATGGTGTCCTATGTGAGTCTCCCTGGGGGTCCAATGTTAGTCCCCTCTGGAGCGTTTGAGGGGGGCCCCCCCAAGAAGCCCCTCACCTCATAGGGTCCTGGCAAAGCTCCTACAGACCCCAAATTAGGGGTGGAGATTGGAGTCTCAAGTCCCCCTCAACCCATCAGAGAAATGGGGGATAACCCCCGCACTTCATCACCCGCTGCACCCCTGCGTGGGACAAGGGGGACATTTTGGGGAGGGGGTCCCAACCTCCCAGCACCCAGAGGTTTCTCCATAATTTTGCACCCTTAAGAGCTGCAAGGGATCGATCTGTCACCCCTTTGTAACATTTTTATTTGTAAACTAAAATGGTATCAAGCCTCAAGCTCCTCATCTGTGTGTCTCCATTTCTGTAGCCATCACAGTTGGACACTGAAGAGCAGAGACCAACTTTTTGATCCAATGCTCCCCAGAACAGCATCCTAGAGGAAAAAGGCATTTTTCACCTCAAAAGGACCCAATCCCACCCTGTTGCCCCATTTTCCTTGCAGATCCCCTCACTAACTCACCCTAAAACGCTCCACATGGGTATGTTCATAAATATGTAGAGGGTGAGTGTCAGGAGGACAGAACCAGGCTCTTCTCAGTGATGTCCAGTGACAGGACATGGGGCAATGGGGGCAAACCGGAGCATGGGAGGCTCCATGTGAATGTGAGGAAAACATTCTTTACTGTGAGGGTGACAGAGCCCTGGGACAGGCTGCCCAGAGAGGTTGTGGAGTCTCCTTCTCTGGAGACATTCAAACCCACCTGGATGCGTTTGTGTGTGATGTGCTCTGGGTGCCCCTGCTCTGGCAGGGGGGTTGGACTGGATGATCTTCAGAAGTCCCTTCCAACCCCTAAGATTCTGTGATTTCCCTCCCTAAAAGAATAGATGGGATCCCATCCCACTACATCCCCTTTGTCCCTTGAAGGTGTCACCATGATAAAGACTTCTTTTTGGCCTCATTTTGGTAGAAAATCCCCCTAAAGATGAAGAAAATATTAGGTGCTGGATGGGACATGAAGTTGTTCCTGAGCTGACACCATTTTATGGTCCATGAGAAGCTGGAGAAAACACCACAGGTGGGACACAGCTTGGAAAATGGGGTGACCTTGACCATGGCCCTTCAGCCTTGGTGATCCCTGAGGTGCATCTGGCTATGACGGATGAGATCTGCTCTCTGGTAAAGCCCCTTCTCACACTGGGAGCAGCTAAAGGGTCATTCACCCGTGTGGAGCTGCTGATGTTTCCACAAGGTGCAGCTGCGACTGAAGCTCTTCTGGCTCTGGGGATGTGTTTAGGGTTTCTCTCCCATGTGGACGCAATGATGGTTGGTGAGGGCAGAGCTCCTGGCAAAGCTCTTCCTGCAGTCAAGGCATTTGTAGGGATGTTCATCTGTGTGCACCTGGAGGTGACAGATGAGGCTCTTGCTGCCCATGAAGCTCTTCCCACCCTGGTGACAAGGAAAGGGTTTTTCCTTGCTGTGGATGAGTTGGTGACACCTCAACCCAGCACTAGTATTGAAGCTCTTCCCACATTCAGGGCACCCCCCTGCTCCCTTTTCTGGGCAGAAATGGAGATTAAAGCGAATCTCTCCACCATGTGTGTGGGTTGGTTTCCTGCCCACCGGGTGAGGGACCCTCTGCCAGGTTAGAGCCCTTCCCCTGCTCCCATCCCTCCTGCCCTTGTCCCAAGCCCCTCCCCAGCTTTCCTGGAGCCCCTTTGGGCACTGGAAGGGGCTCTCAGGTCTCCCTGGAGCCTTCTCTTCCCCAGGCTGAACCCCCCAACTCTCCCAGCCTGTCCCAGAGCTGCTCCAGCCCTC
>NW_009952072.1:50600-51864 GCF_000747805.2 Chaetura pelagica | reverse complement strand
ACTCCCTGCCATGGGCAGGGACACCTCCCACCAGCCCAGGCTGCTCCAAGCCGCATCCAACCTGCCCTTCAACACTGCCAGGGGTGGGGCAGCCACAGCTTCCCTGGGCAACCTGGGCCAGGCTCTCACCACCCTGACAGGGAGGAGTTCCCACCTAAGGTCTCATCTTAGTCTCCCATCTTCTAGTTTTAAGACATCCCTCCCTCATCCCACCCCTCCCTGCCCTTGTCCCAAGTCCCTCCCCAGCTTTCCTGGAGCCCCTTCAGGCACTGGAAGGTGCTCTCAGGTCTCCCTGGAGCCTTCTCTTCTCCAGGCTGAACACCCCAGCTCTCCCAGCCTGTCCCATTCTCCAGGCTGAACACCCCAGCTCTCCCAGCCTGTCCCAGAGCTGCTCCAGCCCTCCCAGCGTCTCCCAGCCTGTCCCAGAGCTGCTCCAGCCCTCCCAGCATCTCCGGGGCCTCCTCTGGACTCGCTCCAATATCTGTGTCCTTCTTCAGCAGAAGCTGTCGGGGATGGGGACGTGATGGCAGAAGGTTTGGGGACCACCACACAGTTTGGGGGACACAGTTGGGTGTCCTGCAGAGGAACCCAACCACCCCTTTGTGAGGGACATGGGGACAAGGAGGGGCCAAGGGGACACACACCTGGAGGGGACACGGGGGAGGAGATCCCTCTATATGGCCATGGTGGCCCTGGGGACACCAAGACCCTCCTGGGCCTCCTTGGGGACATTTGACTTCCCCATGGGGACACTGAAGCAGGACATGGAAGGGACACAGAGGTGGTGACATATGGGGACACTGAGGGGACACCAGAGAGGTGACATGTAGGCAGATGGAGAGGGCATGGGAGGGGACACGGGGACACAGGAGGGGACAAGGACATGAGAAGGAACAAGGGTGGGGACAGGAGGCAAAAGAGAGAGGGGGGACACGTGTTGGGGACAGAGCCACACAGAAACTGGACTGCAGCAGTGATGTGTTGATGCTACTGGTCCTGATGAAGCCACTTGTACCCAACAAAGCCACTTGTCCCCAATGAAGCCATTGGTCCCCAACAAAGCCACTTGACCCCAACAAAGCCACTGTCCCCTACTGCTGTCCCCGCGACAGCAGCCCCGGGATGGCAGCGGTGGCAGTGTGACACTGTTGAGCCACCCTGGTGGCTGCGGTGGCATTGGGGACACCGGGGATGGCCAACAGCCCCCGGGCCACCCGCAGTGTCCCTAGGAGGTGGCCCTTGGCCAGGCGGCCACTGGCTTCCC
>NW_009952072.1:49829-50163 GCF_000747805.2 Chaetura pelagica | reverse complement strand
CCCTAGGAGGTGCCCTTTGCCCGGGCGGCCACTGGCTTCCCACAGCACCTCAGCCACTGCCAGCGCTGCCATCAGGTCCTTGGTGACACCAGGACCCTCCTGGGTGATCTCAGGGCCACCCATTGTCCCCTCAGGACCTCCAAGTCCAGCCAGGGTGGCCCCGATGTCCTCGAGGCGGCGTCGCAGGTGACACTAGCAGTAGGTGGCCGCTTGGCAAGCGACCACCAAGCGGCCCAGGGGCTCCAGGGCCAGCCCTGCCCGCCGGCCCTGCTCCCCGGCCACCTCCGCCTCCACCCTGGCCACCACCGCCTTCTCGGTGGCCTCGGTGGCCTCC
>NW_009952072.1:48257-49256 GCF_000747805.2 Chaetura pelagica | reverse complement strand
TCCCGCCCCCCGCGGGGGGGCCACCACAGTCACCAGTGGCTCCAGCAGCTCTGGGGACACCTGGAGACAGGGACACGACGGGTAGCAGGGTCCCCCGTGGCCCTTGTCCCCCCTGCTGTCCCCTGTCCCTGTGCCGTCCTTGGGTTCCTCCATGTCCCTTTTCCCCTCCCAGGTGTCCCCCATGTCACTTGTCCCCTCTGGTGTCCCCTGTCCCCTCTCCTGTCCCCATGACACCCTTAGTTTTCCCGTGTCCCTTGTCCCCTCTCCGGCCTTTGTCCCCTCCGGGGTCCCCTGATGTCCCCTGATGTCCCCTTCAGGGCCTCTGATGCCACCCTCAGGTTCCCCCCTGTCCCTTGTCTCCCCTGGAGTCCCCCAGTGTCCCCTCTGCTGTCCCCATGCCACCTCCCGCCCCCCGCGGGGGGGCCACCACAGTCACCAGTGGCTCCAGCAGCTCTGGGGACACCTGGAGACAGGGACACGACGGGTAGCAGGGTCCCCCGTGGCCCTTGTCCCCCCTGCTGTCCCCTGTCCCTGTGCCGTCCTTGGGTTCCTCCATGTCCCTTTTCCCCTCCCAGGTGTCCCCCATGTCACTTGTCCCCTCTGGTGTCCCCTGTCCCCTCTCCTGTCCCCATGACACCCTTAGTTTTCCTGTGTCCCTTGTCCCCTCTCCGGCCTTTGTCCCCTCCGGGGTCCCCTGATGTCCCCTTCAGGGCCTCTGATGCCACCCTCAGGTTCCCCCCTGTCCCTTGTCTCCCCTGGAGTCCCCCAGTGTCCCCTCTGCTGTCCCCATGCCACCCTCAGGTTCCCCCTTGTCCCCTCCTCATGGTTCCCCATGTCCCCTGTCCCCTCCCTAGACTTCTCTATGGCCTTTGTCCCCTCTGGCAACCCCCAATGTCCCCTTTGGGGTCCCTGGTGTCATTCTGGGCTCCCCCAATGTCTTCTGTCCCTTCCATTGTCCCCACTGTCCCCCTGGGGTCCCCCCCATCCCCTCGGGGTCCC
>NW_009952072.1:46203-47517 GCF_000747805.2 Chaetura pelagica | reverse complement strand
CCCAGTGTCCCCACAGTGTCCCAAACAGGACCCCACGACCCCCAGTGTCCCCAGCAGGACCGACCCCACCACCCCCAGTGTCCTCACAGTGTCCCAAACAGGACTGCATGACCCCCAGTGTCCCCAGCAGGGTCCCAAGACCCTTGGTGTCCCCCACTGACTCCAAGGCAGCCCCATGGCCACTGATGTCCCCTCTCGATGTCCCCAGCAGGACCCAGCACGGCCACCCACGGCCCTTGGTGTCCCCTGATGCCCCCCAAAATGTCTCAATGTCCCTCGATGTTCCCACAGCCCCCGATGTCCCTCAAAGCAGCCCCATGTCCCCCCTTGATGTCCCCACGTGGCCACCTGCAACCTTCAACATCCCCTCCCATGGCCCCGATGTCCTCAACGTGTCCCCAGTGGTGGCTCTGGCACATCCCCAGTATGTCCCCCAGTGATGGCCTCAGTGTCCCCAGTGTGTCCTCAATGGTGTCCCCAGTGCTGGCCCTGGGGATGTCCCTGGAGTGTCCCCAACATGTGGGACAAGGTGGCCTCAGAGATGTCCCCAACACAGCCCCAGTGATGTCCCCAGTGTGTCCTCACCGTGTCCCCCATGACTTGGGGACATCCAGCCCTGGGGACACTGGGGACAGTCCTGAGCCCTTTGACAGGGATGGCTCGGGGACACCCCCTCCTGGTGTCCTTTGAGTGGAGTGGAGATGTCCCTTTCCCCTGGTGTCCCCATGTCCCTGCTGTGTCCCCAACCCCCAGTGACAGGTTGGTGGCTCAGCTTGTCCCTGAGGTTTATTGGGGTGACAGGGGACAGTGTCACCAACCTGTCCCTAGTGTCCTTGGCCATCGAAGGGGACACCCTCCATGTCCCCAGGTGGGACGGGGCATCCTGGTACCCCTAGAAGGAGGGACAGCCAGGTGTCCTCAGGTGGGACAGGAGACATCCCAGTGTCGTCAGGATGGGGAAGGGACATCCTGGTGTCCCCAGATGGGACAGGGTGTTCCCAGGATGGGGGAGGGACACTGAGGTGTCCTCAGAACAAACCGGACCCTCCCAGTGTCCCCATCTGTCCCTGCTTGTCCCCCGGCAGAGCCTCCACCACCCTGGTCAACTTCTCCATCATCTCCTTGTCCCCCACCACCGCCCCCAGGGCCACCACGGCGTCCCTCAAGGCCTGGGTGCTGGTGGGGAAGCCCCGGGCCACCTCCTGGTCCTGGGTGACGGCGTCCACCAGGGCCCTGAGGTGACTTGTCACCTCCTCCAGCACCCCCAGGGTGACGTGGACGTTCTCGATGGCGCGGGCGGCCTGGGCGGTGGCG
>NW_009952072.1:42409-45738 GCF_000747805.2 Chaetura pelagica | reverse complement strand
CTCCTGGGATCCCCTCCCAGTGCCCCCAGCCCATCCCAGTGTCCCCATCTTCTCCTGGGATCCCCTCCCAGTGCCCCCAACCCATCTCAGTGTCCCCATCCCCTCCTGGGGTCCCCTCCCAGTGCCCCCAGCCCATCCCAGTCTCCCCATCCCCTCCTGGCCTGCCCTCTCCCAGTGCCCCCAGCCCATCCCAGTGTCCCCATCCCCTCCTAGGATCCCCTCCCAGTGCCCCCAGCCCATCCCAGTGTCCCCATCCCCTCCTGGGATCCCCTCCCAGTGCCCCCAGCCCATCCCAGTGTCCCCATCCGCTCCTGGGGTCCCCTCCCAGTACTCCCAGCCCATCCCAGTGTCCCCATCGCCTCCTGGGGTCCCCTCCCAGTGCCCCCAGCCCATCCCAGTCTCCCCATCCCCTCCTGGCCTGCCCTCTCCCAGTGTCCCCAGTTCCCTCCCAGTCTCCCCATCCCCTCCTGGCCTGCCCTCTCCCAGTGTCCCCAGTTCCCTCTCAGTGTCCCCCAGTCCACAGCGATTGGGGCAGGGGAAGCTCTCTACTGGTCTACACTGATCTGTGGGACAATCCACTGGTTTTTACTGGTTCCTACTGGAATATACTAGTCTGAACTGGTCTGTAAAGCTCCTTACTGGCCCATGCAGCTCTAGACTGGTCCATATGAGTCAGAGCAGGGGAAAGTCTCCACTGGTCTGTAGGGTTTCCTAATGGTCCATACTGGTCTGTAGGATTCTCTGCTGTTCTGTACTCGTCTTTAGTGGTCTCTATTGGCATTATTGATCCAAAAGGATGCACAGGGCTCTATACTGATCTTAACTGGTCTGAACTGGTCCATACTGGTCAGGGCAGGAGAAAATATTTACTGACTGTTACAGGTCCTTACTGGTCCATACTGTTTCCTACTGGTCTGTAGGGTTGTCTACTGACATCACTGATCCAAGCAGTTCCATAGGGCTCCCTGCTGGTCTGAACTGGTCCCGCCTGGTCTAAACTGGTCCATACTGGTCAGGGCAAGAGAATATCTCCACTGGCCTACAGGGCTCCTTACTGCTCCATACTGGTCCCTACTGGTCTGTAGGGTTCTTAATGGGCATAGAGCGGATCCACGTGGATCTGTAGGGCTCCCTACTGGTCTGAACTGGTCCATACTGGTCAGGGCAAGAGAATATCTCCACTGGTCTGCAGGGCTCCTTACTGGTCCCTACTGGTCTGTAGGGTTCTTAATGGGCATCGAGCGGATCCACGTGGATCTGTAGGGCTCCCTACTGGTCTGAACTGGCCTGTACTGGTCGGTACTCACGCAGGGGGGCACAGACAACCATCAGGACCACGGCGCCGGTCCGGATCAGCCAGAGGGCCCAGCGGCGCCGCCGGAGGCATCTGGGATGGTACCCAAGCGTCCAGGGGGTAACCCAGGCATCCAGGGGGAAACCCAGGCATTCAGGAAGGGATCCAGGCATCTGGGATGGGACCCAGGCCTCCAGGGGGGAACCCAGGCATCCAGGGGGTAACCCAGGCATCCAGGAAGGGACCCAGGCATTCGAGGGGAAACCCAGGCATCGTGGAAGGAACCCAGGCATCTGGGATGGGACCCAAGCGTCCAGGGGGTAACCCAGGCATCCAGGGGGAAACCCAGGCATTCAGGAAGGGACCCAGGCATTTGAGGGGGAACCCAGGCATCCGGGGGGAACCGAGGCATCCAGGGGGGAACCCAGGCTTCCAGGGGGGAACCCAGGCATCCAGGGGGTACCCAGGCGTCCAGAAAGGGACCCAGGCATTCGAGGGGGAACCCAGGCATCCAGGGGGGAACCTAGACGTCCAGGGGGGAACCCAGGCATCTGGGAAGGGACCCAGGCATTCTAGGGGGAACCCAGGCATTCAGGAAGGGACCCAGGCATCTGGGAAGGGACCCAGGCATTCTAGGGGGAACCCAGGCATTCAGGAAGGGACCCAGGCATCTGGGATGGGACCCAGGCATTCAGGAAGGGATCCAAGCATCCGGGGGGAACCCAGGCGTCCAGGGGGGAACCCAGGCATGGAGGGGGGAACCCAGGCGTCCAGGAAGGGACCCAGGCATTTGGGGGAGAACCCAGGCGTCCAGGAAGGGACCCAGGCATCCAGGGGGAACCCAGGTGTCCAGGGGGGAACCCAGGCGTCTGGGATGGGACCCAGGCATTCGAGGGAGAACCCAGGCATCCAGGGGGGAACCCAGGCATCCAGGAAGGGACCCAGGCATCCAGGGGGGAACCCAGGCATTCAGGAAGGGACCCAGGCATTCGAGGGGGAACCCAGCCATCCAGGGGGAAACTCAGGCATTCAGGAAGGGACCCAGGCATTCGAGGGGGAACCCAGCCATCCAGGGGGAAACTCAGGCATTCAGGAAGGGACCCAGGCATTCGAGGGGGAACCCAGCCATCCAGGGGGAAACTCAGGCATTCAGGAAGGGACCCAGGCATCTAGGGGAGAACCCAGGCATCCAGGAATGGACTCAGGCATCTGGGAAGGGACCCAGGCATCCGGGGGAGAACCCAGGTGTCCAGGAAGGGACTCAGACATTCGAGGGGGAACCCAGGCATCCAGGAAGGTACCTAGGCATCCAGGAAGGGACCCAGGCATCTGGGATGGGACCCAGGCATCCAGGAGAGAACCCAGGCATCCAGAAATGGACCCAGGCATTTGGGAAGGGACCCAGGCATCCAAGGGAGAACCCAGGCATCTGGGAAGGGACCCAGGCATTTGTTAAGGGACCCAGGCATCCGGGGGAGAACCCAGACATCTGCAGAGGGACTCAGCATCTGGGCCTGGAGCTCACCCCAACCCCATAGTGGAGATAAGAGGAACTCAGGCATCCGGGTGGTGACTCAGGGGTCTAGGAAGGGGACCCATGCATCAAGGGAGGGACCCAGGCATCCAGGGGTGAACCCAGGCATCCAGGAAGGGACCCAGGCATCCAGAGGGGAACCCAGGCATCTGGGGATCAGAGCCAGGTGCTCAGAGATGGGAACCCAGGAGTCCAGGTGGGGATCACAGTGTCCTGGGCAGGGGGAACTAAGCACCCAGGAAGAAGACCCAGGCATCAAGGGATGGGATCTTCTCCATGGACCCAGCTGTCCCAGGGGGGACACTCACCCCTGGAAGGGGGACCCAGGCATCTGGGAAGGCCCCATGTTGGTTCCACCAGGGACCCAAGCTCCTGGGTGTGGTTGTCGCCATTGCTGCTCTGAGGGACCCAGGCGTCCGGGACAGGATACCACTCACTTCCCTCCCCACAGCCTCAGAGGAACCCAGGCATCCGGGCGCTGCTCCCCCCTCACCCCCAGCT
>NW_009952072.1:37666-42387 GCF_000747805.2 Chaetura pelagica | reverse complement strand
AGGGGCCCAGGCATCCAGGAAAGCCCCTCACCCCAGCACCTACCTCCCTGTGCCTCTTGGGGACACTTTCCACAACCGACGGCATCGACGTCACTGCCACTCCCATGCCCAGAGAGGACCCAGGCGTTCGGGGCCATGGGAGGGACCCAGGCATCCGGGCCCAGCCACCCCTTGAACCCATGTCTACCCACCCCAGGGACCGATTTAACCCTCTCAGGACCATTAGAGCCCAAATCTACCCCCTTAGCCCCCAGATTTACCCCCACAGAACTCAGATTTACCCCTCAGGGCCCAAATTTAACCCCTCAAAGCCCAGATTTCTCCCCACAGGACTCAGATTTAATCCCTCAGACCCAGATTTCTCCCCACAGGACTCAGATTTAACCCCTCAGGACCCAGATTTCTCCCCACAGGACTCAGATTTAACCCCTCAGGACCCAGATTTACCCCTCAGGGCACAAATTTGCCCCTCAGGGCCCAGATATACCCTTCAGGACTCAGATTTACCCCTCAGGACTCAGATTTACCTCTCAGGACCCAGATTTACCCCTCAGGACTCAGATTTAACCCCTCAGAGCCCAGATTTACCCCTCAGGATCCAGATTTACCCCCTCAGAGCCCAGATTTCTCCCCACAGGACTCAGATTTAACCCCTCAGGACCCAGATTTACCCCTCAGGGCCCAGATTAACCCTTCAGGACCCAGATTTACCACTCAGGGCCCAGATTAACCCCTCAGGACCCAGATTTACCACCTCAGACCCAGATTTACGCTTCAGGACTCAGATTTACACCCTCAGACCCAGATTTCTCCCCACAGGACTCAGATTTAACCACTCAGGATCTAGATTTACCCCTCAGGGCCCAGATTAACCCCTCAGGGCCTAGATTTACCCCTCAGCGCCCAGATTAACCCTTCAGGGCCCAGATTACCCCTCAGGACTCATATTTACACCCTCAGACCCAGATTTCTCCCCTCAGGACTCAGATTTATCCTTCAAGACCCAGATTTACCCCTCAGGGCCCAGATTTACCCCCTCAGACCCAGATTTACCCCTCAGGACTCAGATTTACACCTCTGAGGTTCACATTTACTCCCTCAGGTCCCACATTTACTCCCTTGGGGTTCACATTTACCATCCAGAACCCCATTTACTCCCTCAGGATTCAGATTGAACCCTCAGGACTCCCTTTACACCCTCAGGACTCAGATTTATCCCCCTCAGGCCCCACAATTAACCTTTCAATGCCCAGATTTACCCCTCATGGCTCCCTGGGCCCCCTCAGGATCCAGATTTACCCCTTCGAGCTTCACATTTACCACTCAGAACCACATTTACTCCCCCAGAGCCCAGATTTACTTCCTCAAGACTCATATTTACCCCCTCAAGACTTCCCTCACCTTCTCAGGTCCCAGATTTACCCCCTTGTGGGTCACATTTCCCACCCAGAACCCCATGTGCTACCTCAGGATGCAGAACCACCAAAGGGAAATCATGTCTGGCTAATCTGACAGCCTTCTGTGATGGTGTGACTGAAGGGACAGATGCAGGGAGACCAGTGGATGTGTCTACCTTGACCTTGGCAAGGCTTTGGGCACAGTCTCCCGGAACAACCTGGTGAGGAGCTCAGCAAGTGTGGGGCAGAAGAGTGGGTGAAGAACTGGCCACACAGTCGAGCCCAAAGAGGGGTGGGCAATGGTGTCACTGGTGCAGAGTCCAGCTGGAGACCTGTGACTAGTGGAGTCCCTTGGGGATCAGAGCTGGGTCCAACACCTTTATGAGTGACCTTGATGAGGGAACAGTGTCTTCTCCACAGGTTTGCTGACGACGCCAAGCAGGGAGGATTGGCACCTGAAGGCTGAGCAGCCATTCAGGGAGATCTGGACAGGATGGAGAGCTGGGCAAAGAGGAACCTCATGAGGTTCAACGGGAGCAAGGGCAGAGTCCTGCACCTGGGAAGGAACAAGATGCACCAGTCCAGGCCAGGAGCTGATCTGCTGGAGAGCAGCTCTGTGGAGAAGGACCTTGCAGTCCTGGTGGACAACAAGTTCTCCATGGGACAACAATGTGCCCTTGTGGCCAAGAAGGCCAATGGTACCTTGGGGTGCATCAGGAGGAGTGTGTCCAGCAGGTCTAGGGAGGTTCTCCTCCCCCTCTACTTGGCCCTGGTGAGACCTCCCTTGGAGTTTTGTGTCCAGTTCTGGGCTCCCCAGTTCCAGAGGGACAGGGATCTACTGGAGAGAGTCCGATGGAGGCTTCGAGGGTGATGAAGGGGCTGGAACACCTGACTTAAGATCACCTGATGAGAGACCTGGGGCTGTTCAGGCTAGAGAGGAGAAGACTGAGGGGGGATCTAATTAATGTCTATACATACATGAAGGCATCAGGAAGGCAGGGACAACCTTTTGTCACTTGTGCCCCATGACAGCACGAGGGGCAACGGACTCAAAGTCAAGCCCAGGAAGTTCCAGCTCAACATGAGGAAGAAGTTTCCTGTGAGGGTGACAGAGCCCTGGGACAGGCTGCCCAGAGAGGCTGTGGAGTCTCCTCTGGAGACTTTCAAGACCTGTCTGGATGCCCTTCTGAGTGACCTGCCTTGGTTTATTTCTGCTCCTGCTCTGGCAAGAGGGTTGGACTCGATGATCTTCTGAGGTCCCTTCCAACCCCTGACATTGATTCTGTGATTTCCCTGCTTAGCACCCAGATTTACCCCCTCAGGACTCAGATTTATCCCCTCAGGACCCAGATTTATCCCCCTCAGGACTCAGATTTATCCCCTCAGGACTCAGATTTATCCCCCTCAGGACTCAGATTTATCCCCTCAGGACTCAGATTTATCCCCCTCAGGACTCAGATTTATCCCCTCAGGACTCAGATTTATCCCCCTCAGGACTCAGATTTATCCCCTCAGGACTCAGATTTATCCTCTCAGGACTCAGATTTACCCCCTCAGGTCCCAGATCTACCCTCCAGCTCCCAGATTCCCCCTCAGAGCAGTACCAGGAAGGGTCAAACAAAGCCCCATGGCCATGGTCCCTCAGTCACTGCTTTGCAGCTTGAACCCCTCCCAGGGGCCCTTCTCCAGCTCAGGACGAAACCTGGAGCCCAAAGGCCACAAGCGCCCGAGCCAGGGAGTGCCAAGATACACAAAACACCTGCACAGGGTTTGGCAAGAACCTCAGCAGCAGAGGAGAACCATTCAGGACTCAGATTTACCCCTCAAGACCCAGATTTACCACCTGAGGACTCAGATCAAACCCTCAGGACCCCATTTACTCCCTCAGGACACAGAATTACTACCTCAAGACCCAGATTTACCCCTCAGGGCTCAGATTTACCCCCCTCAGGACTCAGATTTACCCCTCAGGGCCCAGATTTACCCCCCTCAGGACTCAGATTTACCCCTCAGGACTCAGATTTACCCCCCTCAGGACTCAGATTTACCCCTCAGGGCTCAGATTTACCCCTCAGGGCTCAGATTTACCCCTCAGGGCCCAGATTTACCCCTCAGGGCTCAGATTTACCCCCCTCAGGACTCAGATTTACCCCTCAGGGCTCAGATTTACCCCCCTCAGGACTCAGATTTACCCCTCAGGGCCCAGATTTACCCCTCAGGACTCAGATTTACCCCCCTCAGGACTCAGATTTACCCCTCAGGGCTCAGATTTACCCCTCAGGGCCCAGATTTACCCCCCTCAGGACTCAGATTTACCCCTCAGGGCTCAGATTTACCCCTCAGGGCCCAGATTTACCCCTCAGGGCTCAGATTTACCCCTCAGGGCCCAGATTTACCCCCCTCAGGACTCAGATTTACCCCTCAGGGCTCAGATTTACCCCACTCAGGACTCAGATTTACCCCCCTCAGGACCCCACTTACTGCCCCAGGTCCTGTATTTACTCTCTAGGTCTCAGATTTACCCCTTTAGTGCCCATATTTACCCACTCAGGACTCAGATTTAACCCTTTCAGGGCCCCACTTACTGCCCCGGGTCCCACATTTACCCCCTCCATCTCAGATTTACCCCTGTCAAGCACCACCTTTAACATCTCAGGGCCCAGGGTTACCCCTCAGGACTCCCTTGACCCGCTCAGGACCCAGAATTACCCCTTTGGGGGCCACATTTACCACCCAGAACCCCATTTAGTCCCTCAGGCCCCAGATTTACCCCCTTGGGGTTCATCTTTAGCACCCAGAACCTGTTTTCCCCCTCAGGGAGCTGGGGAGGGAACTGGGAGGGATTGGGGGGAACTGGGAGGGACTGGGAGGCATTGGGAGGGATTGGGGGGAATTGGGGGGAACTGGAAGGGACTGAGAGGGATTGGGGGGAACTGGGAGGGATCGGGGAGAACTGGGGGGAACTGGGAGGGAACTGGGAGGGACTAGGGGGAACTGGGGAGGAGTGAGAGGGGCTGGGAGGGATTGGGACGGACTGGGTGGAATTCTGGGGAACTGGGAGGGACTGAGGGCGACTCAGAAGGACTGGGGGGGACTAGGGAGAAGTGGGAGGATCTGGGGCTGTGTGGAGGGGAAGTGAGAGACACTGGGAGCAGGGAGTGGGAACAGAGGGGTGTCACTGGGAATATGAGGGGTGGTTACTGGGAGTACTGGGATGGGGGGGGGATGGGGAGTTACTGGGGCTACTGGGAGTGTGTTAGAGTGTACTGAGAGTCCCTGGGAATATGAGGGGATGGTTACTGGGGGTACAGGGATTGTAACGGG
>NW_009952072.1:23280-37630 GCF_000747805.2 Chaetura pelagica | reverse complement strand
GGAGTTACTGGGAGCCACTGGAAATGTGTGTGTGGGAACTGGAAGTCACTGGGAATATGAGGGTGTGGTTACTGGGGGTACTGGGATTTTAAAAAGACGAATGGGGACCTACTGGGAAATTGTTGGAGTGTACTGGGAGTCACTGGGAATAGGAGGCAGCAGTTACTGTGAGTCACTGGGCTTACTGGGATTGTAAGGGGGGTATGGGGAACCTCTGGGGGAGTTACTGGGAGTCACTGGGAATACGATGGGGTGGTGAGTGGAAGTCACTGGGTGAACTGGGACCACCTGGAATTGTGAAGGTGGAACTGGGACTTCCTGGGGAACTGGGACTCTGGGGACTGTGGTACTGGGATCTACTGGGAATGGGGACAGGTAGTAATTTGGGAGTCACTGGGGCCACAGCAGTGTGAACTGGGAGTTACTGGTGGTTACTGGGAGTGACAGGCTGGGGTGAGGGGAGTGGGCCTGCCCAGCTGGCAGGGGTTGGGCTGGGACAGGGTCCCCGAGACCCAACCCTCTGTGGGGGACACTGGGGCAGGTCCCTGGGCAGGTCCTGTGTCAGTGCTGAAGGTAGAACAGGTCGGGTGAGCAACGTTCCAGGAGCTGCTGCTCAGGTTTCCCAGCCTGGGGAGTGGTGGGACCTCCATCCCACAGGCAGCACAGCAGCAGGGCCCAGGTGGCAGGATCACAGAATCTCCATGGCTGGAAAAGAACTTGAAGACAATCAAGTCCCCCCCGTGACCTGACACCCCCACATCTCCAGACCAGGGCACCAGGTGCCACCTCCAGCCTTTCCTGGAGCACCTCCAGGAATGGTGCCTCCACCACTTCCCTAGGAAGCCCATTCCCATGTCTGATCACCCTCTCCATGAGGAAGTGCTTCCTGATACCCAACCTAAACCTCCCCTGGAGCAGCTTCAGGTCAGGCCCTCTGATCCTGTCACTGGGTTCCTGGGAGAAGAGCCCAGACCACCCTGGCCACAACCTCCCTTCAGGTGGTTGTAGAGAGTGTAGAGAGGTCCTCCCTGAGGCTCCTCCAGGCTGAACAAGCCCAGCTCCCTCAGCCTCTCCCTGTAAGACTTTCCCTCCTGTCCCTCCACCAGCCTCGTTGGCTCCTGTGGACCTCCAGCTCCTCCGGGTGCTCCAGCACCTCCAGATCAAACCCAGCTGGCAGGATTGATGATTGCAGAAGCCCCAAGGTGAGGACAGGCCACCAGCAGGGTGAGGAGGGCAGTCCCCAGAGCCTGGGGCAGCTGCAGCCCCAGCACGTGGCCAAGGAGAAGAAGGAATTCCCTTCCCTCTCCCTGCTTCCGTGCCCCTGTGCTGGGCACTGGTGAGGTCACGTCTCCAGAACTGTGTCTGGCTCTGGGCCCCTTGCAAGAAGGACATGGAGGTGCTGGAGTTTGTCCAGAAGAGCTGCCCAGCAGGTGGGAGATCTGGAGAACAAGTCCTGTGAGGAGAGGCTGAGGGAACTGGGATGGTTTAGTTTGGAGAAGGGGAGGCTGAGGGGAGACCTCATTGCTCTCTGCAACTGCCTGAAAGGAGGTTGTGGGGGGGGTGGGAATTGGGCTCTTCTCTCAGTGGGTAATGACAGGACCAGAGGAAATGGCCTGAAACTGCACCAGGGGAGGTTCGGACTATATTAGGAAGAATTTATTTACCCGAAGACTGGCTGGACAGTGGAACAGGCTGCCCAGGGAGGTGGTGGAGTCACCACCCCTGGGACTGTCTAAAAGGAACCGAGGTGTGGTGCTGAGGGACATGATTGAAGCGCTGAATGGGTAGATGAGGTTGTGGTTGGTGGATTTAGGTTATGGTCGGACTTGATGATCTTCAAGGTCCCTTCCAACCAGGATGATTCTCTGATTCTGTGCTTCAGGGAGGGACTGAATTAGAACCACCTGCCCAGCAGCTTTCCAGCCCCTGGGGTTGTGGTTTCGCCACAGGAAACCTGCTCCCCAGCTCCCCTTCTGGTGACTGTTTTAAATTGAGTTCCAAAAAAAAAATTGGCAGGAACCAGCCAATTAGTTAAATTGGTTTATTGAGCAAGCAGCAGTGAGCAAAGCAGCGCTGGGCGGCCTCAGAGCTCTTGCTCTGAAAACAAACCAGCACGTGATTCCCCCTTCACAAGTCCCATTTTCTATCTTCTCAAGTTCCAGCAGACGTGACACTCCTGAGGTCTCTGCGTCTGCGTGTTGTGCTGCCTTGAAGTTCTTCCTCTTTTCTTTGTTCCCAGAGGGTGACCTTCGCATGGTGTTACCCCCAGTGCTTCCCCATGCAAGATTCACTTTATGCATCACCCTCAGCCTTTATGCATCAGAAGCACCAGGTAGTTACATTTCTGCAGTCTTCTCATCCTTGGGTGCCCAAACAAGATACATTTCCTTGGGTTCCCAAGGCCAAAGACAAGCCTGGCTTTGAAGAGACATATCAGCAATTTAGGGGCTTTGAAGAGATATATCAGCAATTTAGGGGCCTTCCATTTGTCTTACACAAGCAAGATTTGATTAACAAACAAACACCAAGCTTTACTCATCACAATCCCCCCTTTTTCTATTTACCATTTTGTTCATCAAATCTTTGGCTTCAGGTAATAAGATTTCTAATTTTAAGGATTTACATGTGCAGCATTATTCACATCACCCTCATGGCTATAGGTGGGTTCCCTACATCTGTCAGGTAGCCAAGAGATTTTTAAATATCTGTCTTTAGAGTGGAAGCCCCAGTCTGACTTGGAAGGTGCTGCCTCACAACCCCCATATGCACAATAATAATGACCTTGCATGGTACAGTGGGCTCTTCCTGGATTTGAGCTCAGGCACCAAAAAGTCGCTTTTACATTGGTTGCCCCCCCATGTATATTGCCTTGGTGGGTGAACAGCATTCCTGTCCCCTCCCCCAGTCCCTGTTACCAAGTGCAATAAGTTACAATTTGTGACATTAAAGGTGGGTGGTCCTGGAGTAGTATTAGTTTAGAGGACCCGGCTATCCTCCCATCTACATAGAGTCCACTTAAAGGGCTGGTGAGGGTAACCATTAGCCTTTACACCTGAGAAATTTGTTATAATCAAGATTATGATGGTCGAAAAGGGTGGAAGCTCAACTGATAAACAGAAGTACTTGGCAACTTTGTCGTCCCAGTGTCCCAGTTTTCCCTGTACGGTTGCCGCTCTGTGGGTACCTGGTGCGACTTCGTTAATAACAGTGAGGCAATTCTTCCAGCATCCTGGCACAGCCCCACTCTGGGGCTCCATTCTCCACAGTTTTTTACTCCTCTGCCTCGCTTGTCGACTCGGTTGCTTCGAGCCACGAGGGGAACCATCTTCTGGGCAGCAGGGGTAATCTTCAGGAGAGTGTGTGCACTTCCCAGCCACTTGCCTCTGTCTTTATCCTTGATATCAGGTAAAGCGCCCCGTGTCCCTGTGAGAGTGTTACGGCACCGTACACTAACGATATCAATTACAAACAGAGCAGGTTCATTAGGGTGATAACAATAGTGCTCTGGATTTACACCCCTTTGTAAATATTTCCCTTTTAGAAATCCTAACAAAATTGACAAACCCCCCCTTCCCCCCATATTTTTCCAAACGTGTGTACTACGCCAAAGGCATACTTTGAATCTGTAAATATGGTACCAGCCTTACCCTTTAAGAGTCCTAAGGCCTTTAGTACTGCATAAAGTTCACACGCCTGGGCAGACCAGCTAGGGCTCAGGGGTCCAGATTCTATTACTTTAAATGATTTCCTGTCAATGATTGCGAATCCTGATTTCCTTTTTCCTTCAACTATTTGGGATGACCCATCTACAAACAGCTTTTCCCGGCTAAAAGCCAATCATCCACATACTGAACCCTTGTAACTCGGTTACCAACTCCATATCCCTTCCAAATCTGTGTCCGTGATTCTTTTTCTGCAGTCCTTCTTAACGTGCCCCTTTCCTCCTCAATAAAAGCAGATTATAGCCCCTGGGTCCCTTAGCTTCCCTTTTTCGGGAGCCGGCATCCTCTGCCCTTCCCTAACCGCAGCTGCCAACATCCCGGCTTGCCTTTTACGAGTCACTTCCTCCCTCTGATCATACACCTTCTGAGCCTCTCTTAACAATTCATCCAGACCTCTGTCTTGCCAATCCTCTATTTTTTCTAGTTTCTTTCTAATTTCCGTCCAGGACTTAGCTACAAATTGTGTTTCTAGCAATGCCTGCCCCACCGGTGTACTGGGGTCTAGTCCTGAATATACTTGTAGATTCTTTCTTAGTCTCTCTCACCACGCTGTGGGGGTCTCATCTTTCTTTGGATGTTCACTAAATGCTTTGTTGATATTTTGTCCTCGAGGGACAGATTCCCTTAGACCCTGGACAATTATAGTCCTCAGATCTTGCACATGACCCCTATCTACTGCATTTTGATTATTCCAGTTAGGCCTCTGGAGGGGCCACTTGATATCGGCTGCGGGTCCCTGCTGGTGGTGTTGGTCCCAAATATGCATTCCTTTCATTTCCCTTTCTTCTGTGGTAAAAGAATGCCCAATATAGCTTGCAACTCCTCCCAGGTATATGTGTTAGGTCCTAAGAACTGGTCTACTCGTTCTGAAACTCCAAGGGGGTCTTCTAACAGATTCCCCATCTCTTTTTTAAATTCTCTAACGTCCCCAGAATCCAGAGGAACAGAAACATATCGCATGCCGGGTTGTGCTCCCCCCATTGCAACCTCTCTAAGGGGATAAAGGTTACTCCTGTCCTCCCCCCTTCTAGCCTGACTTCGGGTGACTCATCGAATCTCGGGGGCACTATCAGGAGAGTTAGAGTCTGGGAGGTTAGGTGTTGCTGGAATAGGTGGAGGTGCTGGGGGAACATAAGGGGGGGTCTCCTCTAACCTGTCTCCCACCCCAAACCTCCATACAATAATGTATCCTTTTAATTTTATTCTCACCCTTCCTAGAGGGCTGATTATCCCAATATTTAACCATCATTTAACCTAGCAGACTATCTGGTGGGATCTGGGGTAACCTAACATTAGGCACTATCCCACCCATGGGATCAGAAGGCTTGCTCTTCTTCTGTCCCATCTTCCGGAGTGCCCACTCACACACACACGTGTTCCCCCTCCTCGTGGCCCAGTCCCTCATGGGAAATGGGAACCGCACTACTAAGGGCTCTGCACTTGCTTCGTCCTGGCACGGACGTCTCACGCACTCCGGGATACCCAATCCCAGCCAAACGGATCCCTGGCCTGTACTTACTCACTGCTGAGTCTTCGTTTGAATCTTCGTGCACAAAGTTTACGGGGTTTGCCGGCTTTTATTTGCTTCACTGCTGAATTTTAGGTTCGTCGGTAGAGGGTTTGGATGGGAAGACTCTGACAGGGGCTGCTTTTTCAGCGGGACCCCCCCTGCAGGGCTCCCGACCAAATTGCCTCCATCTGAGTCATGGCACCAACTTCTTATAAATTGAGTTCCAAAAAAAAATTGACAGGAACCAGCCAATTAGTTAAATTGGTTTATTGAGCAAGCAGCAGTGAGCAAAGCAGCGCTGGGCGGCCTCAGAGCTGTTGCTCTGAAAACAAACCAGCACGTGATTCCCCCTTCACAAGTCCCATTTTCTATCTTCTCAAGTTCCAGCAGACGTGACACTCCTGAGGTCTCTGCGTCTGCGTGTTGTGCTGCCTTGAAGTTCTTCCTCTTTTCTTTGTTCCCAGAGGGTGACCTTCGCATGGTGTTACCCCCAGTGCTTCCCCATGCAAGATTCACTTTATGCATCACCCTCAGCCTTTATGCATCAGAAGCACCAGGTAGTTACATTTCTGCAGTCTTCTCATCCTTGGGTGCCCAAACAAGATACATTTCCTTGGGTTCCCAAGGCCAAAGACAAGCCTGGCTTTGAAGAGACATATCAGCAATTTAGGGGCTTTGAAGAGATATATCAGCAATTTAGGGGCCTTCCATTTGTCTTACACAAGCAAGATTTGATTAACAAACAAACACCAAGCTTTACTCATCACAATCCCCCCTTTTTCTATTTACCATTTTGTTCATCAAATCTTTGGCTTCAGGTAATAAGATTTCTAATTTTAAGGATTTACATGTGCAGCATTATTCACATCACCCTCATGGCTATAGGTGGGTTCCCTACATCTGTCAGGTAGCCAAGAGATTTTTAAATATCTGTCTTTAGAGTGGAAGCCCCAGTCTGACTTGGAAGGTGCTGCCTCACAACCCCCATATGCACAATAATAATGACCTTGCATGGTACAGTGGGCTCTTCCTGGATTTGAGCTCAGGCACCAAAAAGTCGCTTTTACATTGGTTGCCCCCCCATGTATATTGCCTTGGTGGGTGAACAGCATTCCTGTCCCCTCCCCCAGTCCCTGTTACCAAGTGCAATAAGTTACAATTTGTGACATTAAAGGTGGGTGGTCCTGGAGTAGTATTAGTTTAGAGGACCCGGCTATCCTCCCATCTACATAGAGTCCACTTAAAGGGCTGGTGAGGGTAACCATTAGCCTTTACACCTGAGAAATTTGTTATAATCAAGATTATGATGGTCGAAAAGGGTGGAAGCTCAACTGATAAACAGAAGTACTTGGCAACTTTGTCGTCCCAGTGTCCCAGTTTTCCCTGTACGGTTGCCGCTCTGTGGGTACCTGGTGCGACTTCGTTAATAACAGTGAGGCAATTCTTCCAGCATCCTGGCACAGCCCCACTCTGGGGCTCCATTCTCCACAGTTTTTTACTCCTCTGCCTCGCTTGTCGACTCGGTTGCTTCGAGCCACGAGGGGAACCATCTTCTGGGCAGCAGGGGTAATCTTCAGGAGAGTGTGTGCACTTCCCAGCCACTTGCCTCTGTCTTTATCCTTGATATCAGGTAAAGCGCCCCGTGTCCCTGTGAGAGTGTTACGGCACCGTACACTAACGATATCAATTACAAACAGAGCAGGTTCATTAGGGTGATAACAATAGTGCTCTGGATTTACACCCCTTTGTAAATATTTCCCTTTTAGAAATCCTAACAAAATTGACAAACCCCCCCTTCCCCCCATATTTTTCCAAACGTGTGTACTACGCCAAAGGCATACTTTGAATCTGTAAATATGGTACCAGCCTTACCCTTTAAGAATCTTCTTATCCTTGGGTGCCCAAACAAGATACATTTCCTTGGGCTCCCAATGCCAAAGACAAGCCTGGCTTTGAAGAGACATATCAGCAATTTAGGGGCTTTCCGTTTGCCTTACACAAGCAAGATTTGATTAACAAACAAACCCCGAGCTTTACTCATCACAATCCCCCTTCTTCTATTTACTCATCACAGTGACCACCCCTTCTTCCTGGTTCTGATGAATGAGTGTGGGACTTTTCCATGAGGAATATTGGGTTTTTTTGGGAAAAAAAAAAAAAAAAAAAAAAAAAGGAATTCACAGGCTGGGGAGGGTATTGCCACAACTGGTTTCATTGGTCAGGGCCAGCTCAGCCCCCCAGCAGTGGGGCCAGCAGAGCTGCTGGGGGGACACCTTGGCAGAAGGAGGGTGTTTTTTGGGAGGTTGGATCCAGCAGCACAGCTGGGGGTGTGGGTAGAGGAGGGACTGGGGCCAGGAGGGGACAACGTGAGGCAGTTGTGTCCTGTGACACACGGCCCAGCACTGGGAGGACTCGGTTGCACCTGCAGGTCTGGGAAGCAAAAGCCCCTTTTGGGTGACCTGAAGATGTTTGAAAAGAGGAGTCATTCCCAGGGAGCTGATGGCTCAACACTTGGGGTTTGGTACAAAGAGCTTTTGAGAGACCTTTTCATGAGCCCGTGGTCACGGGGAGGTTCTTTGTGATCCCATCGGAGCAAAACAAAGATGATCCAATATCAGGTGCACAAATGGGCTTTTATTGAGGTCCAGACCAGCTGGGAGGAGTTATAAATGCATGACTATCATAAGGTGATAGCAGATGTGATAACTAACCCTGAACTGCACAAGAGAAAGATCAGGAAAGGAAATGGTTAAAGGGAAGTCACCACCCAGAGCTCCATGGGGTCCTGTTAGTCTGGAGATAGAAGGGGAAGGGTGTCCTGGTCCTCGGAGGCATCTTCACGTGAAACTTGTCTCGGTACATCCAAGAGAACTGTCCAATTCTGGAGTCCCCAACAGAAGAAGGACATAGAACTCCCAGAGCATGTCCAGAGAAGGCCATAGAGGTGATCAGAGGGCTGGAGCAGCTCCCCTGTGAGGCTGAGGAAGTTAGGGTTGTTCAGCCTGGAGAAGAGGAGGCTCCGTGGGGACCTCATAGCAGCTTTCCAGTATCTGAAGGGGCTGCAAGAAAGCTGGAGTAGGGCTTTTTGCACAGGTGTGTAGTGAGAGGACAAGGGGCAATGGTCTGAAGCTTAAAGAGGGGAGATTGAGGTTGAACTTTAGGAAAAGGTGCTTTCCTTTGAGGGTGGTGAAGTGCTGGAGCAGGTTGCCCAGGGAGGCTGTGGCTGCCCCGTCCCTGGCAGTGTTGAAGGGCAGGTTGGATGGGGCTTGGAGCAGCCTGGGCTGCTGGGAGGTGTCCCTGCCCATGCAGGGGGTTGGAACGAGAT
Source organism: Chaetura pelagica (assembly GCF_000747805.2). Classification (NCBI taxonomy): domain Eukaryota; kingdom Metazoa; phylum Chordata; class Aves; order Apodiformes; family Apodidae; genus Chaetura; species Chaetura pelagica. The sequence goes on along the minus strand of NW_009952072.1, from coordinate 29,073 downwards.
ATTCTTTAAGGTCCCTTCCAAACCAAACCATTCTATGGCTCGATGATTCATTCTAAGCTGTGTTTAACAAGCAAACGACTTCTGGGCAACCCCACTCAATCAGTTCTACTCAAGTGCTCTGGGCAAGCCCCCCCCTCCCACCCCACATTTGCTGTGATGTGGCAAATGCTGAAGGGGAACCGGAGAGTTTGGTGTGGGATGTGCTGGGAATGCAGACCAAAGAGGCACAATGAGCAGGGACATCCAGCCATAACCCATAACCAGGCCTGGAATTCCTCAGGCAGTTCAGAGGGTGTTCCCAGAGTTTGTGCTGGTAGCTCCGAGTCCTGTTGGGGTTGGGTATTAAAACTCAGGGTGGAGCTGCAGAGCGTGAGGCTGCCCTGCTCTGAGCTTGGATGAAGCCACTTTTACTGATTTTTTTTTCCCTCCAGTCAGCGTTCTTTTCACCAGCAGCAGAGTGTTCCAACTAGCACTGAGAACAGTGGAATGTGTCTCTAACTGCTGGAGCTTCAAGGTTGCACCTTCACTCTGCCGGCTCAGACGCTACAGGGAGATCTCTGACCCCCTGCAGGAGGCTGAGTTAGGCAGACAGCAAAACTGGCCAGAGAGATTCCATTCCATAGAGCTACGTGAGCTCAGAGGAAGGACAGAGAGCACACAAGACAACTTCCTCCCTGCTGCTTCTTCCCTCCTCCTCCACCCATGGCCGGCGCCCGCGGAGGACTCCATCCATCCCTCCCCGGGGACCCCCAGGCTCCAGCTCTCCTGACCCTCATCCCTCTCCGCTTTCTCCAGCAGTTCTGGGATTTTTTGGGACTGTTCCCAGCTCAGGAGATGCTGTGGGATTATGCATTTTTATGCTACATAATTTAAACAATAGAAACTGAATACATAAAAACCTGTAGATGGTGATGCAAGTCAGGACATGCCAGGAGGAGTTACCCCCCATATCCTCTGCACACTAATAAAGAACTGTCTGCTGATCTGCATCACGTTGCGGTCGAGCAATTACTTCCCCCATAGTTGGTGGCCACATGGGCAGTGCTGGCTGAATTCAGGGTCCTCCTTGGGGTGTCTGTCCTGCTCCAGCAGCACCACCAGGCCCAGCTCAGAAGGGAAAACTCACGGCCCTGGCCTGGGAGGAGATGTTGGCAGTGATGATCTGCAGGTCCCTCAGGTCATCCCAGCAGCTGGGGTGGCCCAGGGGGTGCATCAAGCAGCTGAGGTGCTGGACCTGTGGGTCACAGGCTCCTCCAGCGTGCAACAGGGCCTGGATGGGGGCACAGGCTGCTGGAGAGGGGGACCCCAAAAGTGCTGTCAGTTGTTCATTGAAATATGTAAAATTGCAGGGACAATCACATTTGGGAAAAAAAAAAAAATCCCATAAAAGAGAACATAAAGGACATGCAGAATAAAAACAGGGCCCAGATAACAGTGAAACAGTGAGAATTGGACAAAACCAGATTCCAATTAGAGACAAACACGGCCCAATAGTCACCAGCCCTTGAGACAAGACTCAAGGACAGATGGAAGGGATGGAAAGGAGCTCTGCCCACAGCTTGGCTTGGTGACAGCCTCGAGCCCTGGGGAAACACACACTGAGTAACTGACATAATTGGCATCATAAAACTGAATAAGGGAAACGTGACAAGTAGACAACTGGCAAGGCAAAGGGGGATGTTTTCTCTGAGTGTTTGGAACAGGGGTGACAGTTTTAAAGTTGGGGTGTGGGCACGACTGCTTCCAGTGAGACACCTCCTGACACTCCTCTTGGACACATCCTTAAAAAATACGGGAAAATATTTGAGAATGTTCTAGCGACGAAAGAGAAAATTAAAATGTATTGTAATTGTTGGCCATTAAATGGAACTTTGAATTATTACATTTCAGTTGGTGATGTTTTGTAGCCATATGGGTAAGTGGGATGAGGTGCTGGGTGTGGATGCTTTTTTATTTTGTGTGGAAGTCCAGGGATTCAAAAGAGGTGTGGTGTTAAGGAGGGTTATATTTTGTATGCAGGACTGAGAACTAGTAAGAAAGGTTGCTGCAAGTTGGTGAAAGGGGGTGAGGAAGTTGATGATCTGAGGTTGTTGGTGCTCTCAGCCCCCTGAAAATGCACCACCTGAGTATGAGAAGAGTAAAAGGGGGGGAGAGTGGGCCAGGGGAAGGAGGGGACAGTGTCCTGTTGTTCAGCCCCCCTTAAGACAGGCATTGGGGGTGGAGCGACAGCTTGTTCACGTGTGTGTCCCTTTTACAGCATCAGACCTGTTAAATTGGAGCAGTGTGTGGTTGTATCCCTGGAGGGGATGTACGGGCTACTCCAACAATCATGATGAGGCACAACCCCTCCTGGGGGGGGATAGCCAAGCACTTTTAGAGACCCTCCTCACTACTGAGGAAAAGTAAAATATCCACAAGGTCACATTAATCAGTTTATGCCCAGGGAGAACCTGGACTAGGATTCTAACTCCAGGAGGGACCTGGACGGACCTGGGTTGTGTCAGCTCTTAGTCTTGTGTGGGGTTTTGCACACAATTTGTAAACAGAAAAACCTGCCAACATTTTATGGGGTTAGACAGGAGTCTGATGAGGAACCCTCAGTCTTTTATGAGAGGCTGTATGGAAGTGGACTTTTTTTTTCCTCACACCTGTGAGAGGCTAGAAGGTGGACTGGTTTGGAGCCGAAGGAGGAAACTAACTGAAAGATGTTTAACATGCTGTTCATTGGTCAGTCAGCCTCGGGTATCAGCGAGAAACTGCAGAAATTGGATGGGGCAGGAGGAATGTCACTCTCACAGTTGATCTGAAATAGTGTGTAAGGTTTATAGCAACCGAGGTGAGAAGGAGAAAAAAAACAAAATGAAATTGCAGGCATCACTAATAGCTGCTGCTAAAACTGAGCTCTAAATAAGTATTCCCCAATTCCCAAGCATAATTCATTAAGTAAAATTATTTAGAGCTCAGTTGCTTCGAGAGACCATCAGTATTATTCTGTGTGAAAACTGTGTTCACCTTAGTAGTTTTACTTCACTTGCATTAATAAAAAAACACAAACAAACAAACAAACTTGCTGAGGAGACCACTCAGTCCCACTGCCCAGGTCTCCAACACAGTTGTTGAACAGCACTGGTCCCAGTACTGACCCTTGAGGAACATCACTTGTCACCTGCCTCCACGTGGACACTGAACCATTGACCACAGCTCTCTGGGTGAGCCATCCAGCCAATACTTACCCACCCATTGCTCAATCTGTCAAATCCATGTCTTGTCAGTTTGGAGACCAGGAGTCATGTGGGACAGTGTCAAACACCTTGCACCAATCCAGGTAGATACGTCAGTTGCTCTGCCACCATCCACCATCTCCGTAGCCTTGTTGCCACCAAACTGGTCAGGCATGACTTGCCCTTAGTGAAGCCATGTTGGTTGTCACCAATCACCTCCTTATTTTCCATGTGCCTTATCAGATTTTCCTGGAGGATCTGTTTTGTGATCTTACTGGGCACAGAGGTGAGACTGACTGGCCTGAAGTTCCCCAGGTTTTCCTTTTACCCCTTTTTTTAACAAAAGGGGCTGTGTGACCTTTTTTTGAATCATCATGAACCTCACCAGACCACCAGGACCTCTCAAATACGATGGACAGAGGCTCAGCAACTGCATCCACCAGTTTCCTTGGAACCAGTGGATGGACCCCATCAAGTCAAATAGACTTGTGCACCTTCAGGTTCTTTAGATGGTCATGAACCTGTTCTTCTCCTCCAGTGGGAACTGCTTTCTTCTCCCAGTCCCTGCTTTCACCTGCTGCAGCCTTTGCAATGAGTCTGGAGCACTTGCCAGACAAGACTGATGCAAAGAAGTAATTGAAAACCTCAGAAATTGTGATCTAACTTCAGGATCCTGATTGGCAAGATCTTGAAGTTATGATGCATGTGGTGTTTGATAGTACCGAGAGGGAAATGGTTCATAAAGCAGCTAGAACACAAGTGGAAGTGCAGATTGCCTCAGGAATCCTGCAGGGGGACCATGACAACCTTTAACACAATATCAAAGGTGGATTTTGTTTGGTATTCAAAATGCAGTTCCTAGAGAAATTAATTGGCCCAAATTGTATGAATCACAGGATCACAGAATGTCAGGGGTTGGAAGGGACATCTGGAGATCATCGAGTCCCACCCCCCTGCCAGAGCAGGACCAAAAACTAGGGCAGATCACTCAGAAAGGCATCCAGACAAGTCTTGAAAGTCTCCAGGGAAGGAGACTCCACAGCCTCTCTGGGCAGCCTGTCCCAGGGCTCTTGTGGCCCTCACAGTGAAGTAGTTTCTCCTTAGGTTGAGGTGGAACTTCCTGGGCTCGAGTGCTGAAATGAAGCAGCACTCTCATAAAAAGAGTCCCCTACAGACTTTCTGAATAGATTGAAAACTGTGGCTTATAAATACACAACTATTGACCCTGAAACAGAGGAAGGTAGGAGTCAAGTAGACCACCTCTTTATGGGACAATCCACAGATGAGGTGAGAAGAATATTACAAAAGTTGCAAGGTGCCACCTGCTGAGATTTACTTAAACCTCTGGATGTTGCTTGGGTTGTGTATAGAAATAAGAGAAAGGTTTGGAAGGAAAAGACACAAATCAGTAGCGTTTATGGAGGAAAAAGCTTATGAAGGAAGGGAGATGAAAAGAGGCAGTTACTGGGGAGGTGGCCAGAGACAAGATTACCAAGTAGAAGGAGAGTATTGGCAGATCTGTGTTTTTACTGCAAACAAAGGGGTCGTTGGAAAAGGGATTGCCCACTTATAATAATCTGCTGAAACAGCTCCTGCCAATCCATGAGCATTAGGGAGGATTAGGGAGGACTGGAGAAGTCTATCCCAGCAAAGCCTCTGGTTAAACTAAAGGTGGGAGATGAAAAAAATCGAGTTTCTGGGAGACAGGGGGGCTGCATATTCTGTTTTGAACACTTTGGAAGAGGAATTAAGGGACAAAACTGTAAGCATTATTGGTGCAAAAGGAACCAGTGAAAAAATGCCATTCTTTAAGCCTCTAAAAATGAAATTTGGAAAACAATGGGTCAGCCATCAGGTTTTGTACCTGACAAGTTCTCCAATACCTGTACTAGGATGAGATGTACTTGAAAAATTGAAAGCAGAATTTAAATCCAAAGAAGGTGAGACTGAATTTTTTATTCAAGTATGTCGAGGCAACAGCCCTGTTGTTGTTTTAGGAGAGGAATCCTGAAGAAAATACCTGAAGAAGTGGAAGATGCTGAGATCATTATAGTATGGGCTGGAGAAGTCACGGAAAAACCCGAAAGACCAGAACCAGTGAGAATTGATCTTAAGCCAGGACCATAACCGATAGTTGTTGGGCCCAGCTGTGAACCTTGGCCCCTGCACTAAACAAGGTCCCTATTCGGGATTAAAGTAGGCGGGTTCAGCTAAAGGTCACCAGGAAAAACATCTCTCCAGCAGCCGCAAAGGGGCACCAGAGACCATCAAACCTCTCCTGGAAAGGTTTCCAGCCACCTATTGTGCAGGCGCGGTGAAAACGCAAATATTGTAATCAGTTCTATCATGCTTTGTTGGGTTGGTATTGTGTGTGTGTGTTTGATTGATTGATTGATTGATTGATTTCCTGGGAATTCCTGCGCTCTGGAACTCCAAACCGAGCCTTAGAGACTTTTCTTCGGCCGGGTTTTACGGTGACACAGACGGTGACACAGACAGAAACACAGACAGACACACAGACACACGTTTCTCACCTCCCTCCAAACCTCCAACCCCTCCCCCCCGCACACCC
>NW_009952072.1:11985-22718 GCF_000747805.2 Chaetura pelagica | reverse complement strand
TGGGAGGGCTGGAGCAGCTCTGGGACAGGCTGGGAGAGTTGGGGGGTTCAGCCTGGGGAAGAGAAGGCTCCAGGGAGACCTGAGAGCCCCTTCCAGTGCCCAAAGGGGCTCCAGGAAAGCTGGGGAGGGGCTTGGGACAAGGGCAGGAGGGATAGGAGCAGGGGAAGGGCTCTAACCCGGCAGAGGGGCCGTTGATTCTGCTCCCTCTGCAGCCGGAAAAGCCGCTCTGCTCCGCCCGGCGGTTCCGCTGCTTCACGGGCCCCCGGCGGGGCGTGTGCCTGCTCCGCTATGTCATTTTGTTCCCACATGTGATTCTTCTCCCCCCCCCCACATTTTACTTATTTACTCATTATATGAATAACAGACATCAGGGCCACCCCTGCAGTTTCAGGGCTGTGCTTTCCTTCCAGCCCGTACCCCGGGGCCATCAGTCTAAACTCTACTTGGCTCCATCCTTTGTTTCTACCAGCAGGAAGCAGCTGGAAAACCCTTGCTGAGTCTCTGCTAGCACAGCAGGCTTGTCGTGCAGAAGTGCTTTTGTCACCATTTGGGTCAGAATCTACAACAACGCTCTCGATCCCCTCCCCCTCCCACCCAGGTAGGGAAGGAGAGAGAGAAAAAGAGAGAGACTTGGCTGGGTTGAAAACTGAACTACACAGCTTTAATCAAACACTAACGGTAAAAGAAAATATATACAACTATGTTCAGATATGGGCAAAAGCCTCTCACCTCCCCCCAGCCCAGCAACTGCCACAGCATCTGCTGAGCTGGGAACAGCCCCGAAAAATCCCAAAGCGCTGCTGGAGAAAGCGCAGAGTGATGAGGGTCAGGAGAGCTGGAGCCTGGGGGTCCCCGGGGAGGGATGGACGGAGTCCTCCCCAGCCATGGGTGGAGGAGAAGGGAAGAAGCAGCAGGGAGGAATTTGTCTTCTGTGCTATCTGTCCTTCCTCTTCCAGGTGGATAGATGGAATGTCACACTTTGGTCAATGTTGCTGTCCTCTAGCCCACTCCTCCCTACAGGAGGGTCTGTAGATTCAACTCCTCTGCTCCCTTAGCATCTGAGGCTGCAGTTTCTACAAGCAGAGCAAAGTGACCTTGAAGTCCCAGCAGCAAAATAAACATTATCAGCCCACAGCTGCAAAACTTGCTGCTGCTCTCCAAAGGAAAAAAAAGTCAGTAAAAGGAAAATTGACTTCATCCTGGCTCAAACCAGGGCACACCCACGACATGCTGGACACAAGCTTCTTATTGCACCCCAGGATACCACTGGCTTTCTTGGCCACAAGGGCACGTTGGTCCCCCATGGATAACTTGTTGTCCACCAGGACTCCATGGAGATGCTTTCTAACAGGTCATCTCCTAATTGGTACTGGTACTTGGTGTTATTCCTCCTCAGGTGCAGGATTCTGCACTTCTTGTTGAACCTCATTTGGTTCTTCTTTGCCCACCTCTCCAGTCTGTCCAGATCTCGCTGAATGGCAGCACAGCCTTCAGGTGGATCAGCCATTCCTCCCAGTTTTGTATCTGCCCACTCATCCAGGTCATTGATGAAGATGTTAAATGATACCAGACTTAGTACTGACCCTTGGGGAGCTCCACTAGTTACAGGTCTCCAACTGGACTCTGCACCACTGATCACTACACTCTGGGCTCTATTGTGGGCTCACTGTCCACTCTTCTGCCCCCACTTCCTGAGCTCCCTCACAAGGATGTTGTGGGAGACAGTGTCAGAAACCTTGCTAAGGTCAAGGTAGACACACCCACTGGTCTCCCTGCACCTGTCCATTCTGTCACACCATAATGAAGGCTGTCCCATGAATCAGACATTATTTCCCCATGGCGAATCCATGCTGGCTAATCCCGATAACCTTCTTTTCTTCCACTGTGCTTAGAGATGCACCAGCATGAGCTGCACCATCGTTTTTCCTGGGATGGAGGTGAGGCAGACTGGTCTGTAGTTTCCTGGATCATCCTTCTTGAAGACTGAAGTGACATTGGCTTTCCTCCAGTCCTCAGGCACCACTTCCTTTTGCCGTGACCTTCTGAAAATGGTGGAGAGTGGTAGAGCAACAACATCAGTCAGCTCCTTCAGCACTCATGGATGCCCCTCATCAGGGCCCACGGATTTGTGTACATTCAGTTTACATAACTGATCTCTCATCTAAACCACGTCTAAACCACATCTATCTAGGAACTGGTTGAAAGGAAGGAGTCAGAGAGTTGTAGTCAATGGGGCAGAATCTGTTTAGAGGTGTGTGACTAGTGGAGTCCCTCAGGGGTCGGTACTGGGACCGGTGTTGTTCAACATCTTCATCAACGACCTGGATGAGGGTATAGAATGTACCCTCAGCAAGTTTGCTGATGACACTAAGCTGGGAGGAGTGGCTGACACACCAGAAGGCTGTGCTGCCATTCAGAGAGACTTAGATAGGTTGGAGAGTTGGGCGGGGAGAAACATGATGAAATTCAACAAGGGGAAGTGCAGAGTTTTACATTTGGGGAAGAACAACACCATGTCCCAGTACAGGTTGGGGGCTGAACTGCTGGAGAGTAGTGTAGGTGAAAGAGACCTGGGGGTCCTGGTAGACAGGAGGATGACCATGAGCCAGCAATGTGCCCTTGTGGCCAAGAAGGCCAATGGCATCCTGGGGTGCATTAGAAAGGGTGTGGTTAGTAGGTCAAGAGAGGTTCTCCTCCCCCTCTATTCTGCATTGGTGAGGCCACATCTGGAGTATTGTGTCCAGTTCTGGGCCCCTCAGTTCAAAAAGGACAGGGAACTGCTCGAAAGAGTCCAGCGCAGAGCTACGAAGATGATTAGGGGAGTGGAACATCTCCCTTATGAGGAAAGGCTGAGGGAGCTGGGTCTCTTTAGCTTGGAGAAAAGGAGACTGAGGGGTGACCTCATCAATGTTTACAAATATGTAAGGGGTGAGTGTCAGGGAGATGGAGTTAGGCTTTTCTCAGTGATGACCAGTGATAGGACAAGGGGTAATGGGTGTAAATTGGAGCATAGGAGGTTCAAGGTGAATATCCGAAAAAATTTTTTTACTGTAAGCTGCTCTGGCAGGGGGGTTGGACTAGATGATCTTTCGAGGTCCCTTCCAACCCCTAGGATTCTATGATTCTATGATTCTATGATCTAATCGCCATTGACCAGTGGAGAGTCTTCCCTCCTCCAGGCTCTTACATCCAGGATTTCACAGGTGTGAAATAAAGTCTTTGCCTAAGCTCCTTCGTTTTGAAGAGCCCTCCCATTTCTACCAAAGAGAATTAAAGGGCAAAAAGCTGTGGACTCTTCCCAAGGGCAGGAAGGAAGAAAAGCCTCTGAAGATTCTAGCAACAATTCTTACAAATCAGGGGGATGAGATACACAACTTTTGTCACCAGCACTGTTGTTTGGAGACACTGTGGTGACAGACTTGATGTGCCTTTGCTCTGTTTGGTAGTGGTGTTTCAGGTGGTGTAGTCAGCTGTTAAAATAGATGCTCACTGCAGGGGGGCTGGGCTAGATGGCCTTTAAAGGTCCCTTCCAAGCCAGTGCATTCTATGATTCTGTGATCTTAGGAGGAAATGCTTTGCTGTGAGGGTGGTGAGACCCTGGTCCAGGTTGCCCAAAGAAGCTGTGGCTGCCCCATCCCTGGCAGTGTTGAAGGGCAGGTTGGATGGGGCTTGGAGCAAACTGGTCTGGTGGGAGGTGTCCCTGTCTATGCAGGGGTTTGGGACTGGATGAGCTTTAAGGTTCCAAAGGACAAGACCTGTTGATGAGGTGGGACTTAGTGTATTGATTGGTTCCTAGCAGACTAATGATGTTTATGAATGAGCTTGTAAAGGTGGGGAGATGCCCAGTTTCCCCTTTGCATGTGTCCTGGTTTGGGCCTGATGGACAACAAAGAACCAGGTGGCTGCTCACTCACCCCTCACCCCACTGTGGTATGGGGAGGAGAAAACCCAGCTAACAGCTCATGGGTCCAGATAAGGACAGGGAGGGTTCGCTCACCAATTGTGGTCACAGGCACAATGGACTCAACTTGAGGAAAAAATCAATTTGATTTATCACTCACAAGGTGCAAACAGGACACAGACCAGAGCTGATACACCTCACCCCTCCCGTCCCTGCTTCCCGGCCCCAAATGACTTTGCTCCCCGTTGCTGTCCCTCCTCCCCCCAGCGGCACAGGGGGACAGGGAAGGGGCTTTCCGGCCACTTGGTCACTCGCTGTTTCCAGCTGCTCCTTCCCCGGCATGGGGAGGACTCCTCACAGCCTTCCCCTGCTCCAGCGCGGGGTCCCTGCCACGGGAGAGAGTCCTTCAGCAACCCTCCGACAGGAGTCCCTCCCTGTTCCCCCTCAGGAATAGATGCTCCAACATGGGCTGCCCACAGACCTACAGGCTACTTCAGGCACAGTCACCTCCCCTGGCAAGGGATCCTCCATGGCTGCAGATCCACATCTGCCCCACTGTTTTCCTCCACAGCTGCAGGGGACAGCTGCCATCTCACCAAGGGATGGCAGGGGAACCTCTGCTCGGGCACCTCCTGCCCCTCCTTCCTCTCCACTCTTGGTATCTCTGCTCCCACCGCTGCTCTCATTGCTCATCACTGAGTTCTCCACCCCAAACCATCCCAGGGGTGGGGTTGCTGCAATGGGAGGACGCCTGAATCATCTCATGGAAAGTGGGAGCAATGGGAGAACCCCAACTCATCCCAGTGGTGGCTGAGACTCCCAGCACCCACCAAAGATCCCCCTCCATCAGTGTCCCCCCACCTTGTTGTTTTGGGGTGCCAGTGTAGCCCCTAAATCCCACTAAAGGATAGGGGATTGACCAAATCCATGGGTAACCCTGCCATTTCACCTTACACTCCATTTTCTCCCAGAGCAGGTTTGATGTGATCCCTCCCTGCCGAAAATCCTGGAAGTGCCCTGAGGGTGGACATGGTTTGAACCAAAATCCAGCTTTATTGACCCATTGTAGGATCCATCCATCTGGGTGAAAACCCCTCTGGGTTCCCCAAGGGCAGGAAAGCTTTTTGTTCATGGCTCAACCTTCGTGAAACATCATCGAATTCACGTGGGAGAACTTGCCTGTACTGAGGGACGTGGGAAAGGGTCGGGATCCCCCAAACCCATCTCCACCATTGGAACATCCGTAAAAGTGAGGAGCCCTATAGGAGTGGCCCTTTTGGAGCCACCTCGTGTCTGGTCCCACAGTGACTATCTCGCCCTAGTGCCATGTCCTGCGACTGCCACCACTGCGGAAAACGTTGTCTCAGTAGATCACAATTAATCCAGCACCAGCGAATGCACACGGGCGAGAAACCTTTCAGGTGTTTGGAGTGTGGGAAGAGCTTTGCACACAATTCCACGTTACGCCGGCATCACCAGATCCACACGGGTGAGAAGTTCTACAAGTGCCTTCAGTGTGGGAAGAGCTTTCGCAGCAGCAGCACATGGATGCGTCACCAACGTGTCCACACCGGGGAAAAACCCTACACGTGTCTCCAGTGTGGGAAGAGCTTCGCGAGCAGCACAGGCCTCAACTCTCACCTCCGGGTCCACACAGGTGAGAAGCCCTACAAATGTCCTGACTGTGAGAAGAGCTTTGCCAGGAGCTCTGCTCTCATCGACCATCACCGCATCCACACAGGAGAGAAACCCTACACGTGTCCCCATTGTGGGAAGAGCTTCAGGAGCAGCACGGGCCTCAGCTCTCACCTCTGGGTCCACACAGACGAGAAACCCTACAAGTGCCCTGACTGTGAGAAGAGCTTTGCCTGGAGCTCTGCACTGATCAAGCATAATCGCATCCACACGGGAGAGAAACCCTACACTTGTCTGCAGTGCCAGAAGAGCTTCAGAAACTGCTCCTCCTTATGGATACATCAACGGCACCATCAGGGTGAACGGCCCTTCAGCTGCTCCCAGTGTGAGAAGAGGTTTTACCAGAGGACACATCTCATGCGTCATAGCCGGACCCACCTCAGGGATCACCAAAAATGAAGGGGCACAGTCAAGGTCACCCCAAGCTCTGTCCCTCCAGTGATGCTTCGTGTGGACCGTAAAATGGCATCAGCTCAGGAACCACTTAATGTCCCATCCAACGTTTCAGTTTTTTTTTCATCATCTTTAGGGGGCTTTTTTACCAAAATGAAGTCTTTATCATGGTGACACCCTCTTCAAGGGTCGAAGGAATATGGTGGGATAGGTCTATTTTTTAACAGCAGGGCTGAAATCCATATAGAGTGTATTAAGGTGAGTTTGTGAGAGGATTTGCAAGGAAATGGGCAACGTGGTGGGATTGGATCATATGAATGTGAAAAATGCCTTTTTCCTCTAGGATGCTTTTTTTTTTTTTTTTTTTTTGGAATGGTTTAGAACACAAAATAGGTTTCTGCTCTTCAATGTCTGACTGTGGTGGCTGGAAAACTGGTCACACACACACACACACACACACACCCCTAACTTGAGGCTCAAGCCATTTGGGGTTATGTTCGATTGTTAAAATAATAAAGTGCTATAAAGTGGTGACAAGTAAATCCCTTGTGGCTCTTGGGGTGCAAAGTGATGGAGAAACCTCTAGTTGCTGGGAGGTTGGGATCCTCTCCCCAAAAATACCCCCCATGTCCCTCCCGGGGGTGCAGTGATGCTCCCCACCACAAGTCAGTGGTAAAGTGGGGGGCTTGCCCCCCATTGTCTTGCTGGCTTGGGGGAGAGGGGGCATTAGACAATATTTCCCCTAATTTGGGATTTTCAGGAGCTCTGAAAGCATCTGTGGAGTGCAAGGCTTCTTGATGACCCCCTCCCCAACAGCCCCTCTTAAAGACATTAGTGTTTAACCACTGGGGAGACTCACATGGGAGGCCTAGGAACTAGCAGTGTGTGACCCCTGAGAACGTGGAGCTGTGTTGGGGCAGGGCCCCTTATGACTCCTGGGAGACCCCACAGGAACCTTGAGAGGGGACAGACTACATTTGGGGGCGGTGAGACTCTCAGGACACCCTGGACACCCAAGGTACACCCCTGGGAGCACCCTCACTGTCCCTGTGACTCCCCTTGGTGGGTCATTCCTCCCCCAGCCCCCCCTCCTCTGCACCTCTACCTCTGGTGGTGCTGTGTCCCTAAATAAGCCTCTTCTGCTGTGTGATTGTCCCCAAACTCTCTGCCATCATGTCCCCATCCCTGACAACTCCGGTGGGAGGTGTCCCTGCCCATGGCAGGAGGTGGGACATGTTTCCTTCACACCCAAACCAGCTGCTCTGGCCTTTGCCCCCTGGTCCCCGTGACACCCACACCCCAGAGCTGGGAACAACCCAACCCAACCCCTCTGATCCCCCACGTTCCCGCAGAGTTGGGCTCTGCAGCCTCCCAAACACACGGCTCCTCTGAAGAGAAAACAATGATTTTGTCATTAATTCTGTCCCAGCAAACCCAGGGCAAGGAGCAGCGCGGGGCTGAGATGCAAAGGAAGGAGCAAGAAGAACCTTCGGTGGGGAAGTGGCGGGTTGGTCGTTGTGCTCCTGCCTTTCCAGCTGAAAGCACCGATTGCCCAGCCCCTTCTCTCCAGGCGTTGTGCTGAGGTTGGGTGGGCACCAGCGAGGTGGGATGTGTCCCCTCCCCATCCATGACACAGCCTGGTGTCCCACAGATTATCATAAAATCCAGACGCATGAAGAATCCTCTGCCACTTGAAGTGCCAGCAGGCAGGCATTATTTCTTACAGTGCTGGACGTGCGGGGGATCGTTCCTCCTAACGTGGCAACAGGGAAAGCTTATATAGCTCATCAATATCCACACGCATCAGATTCCTGGGAATGACTGTGCACATTCCTTTTCCCGATGGATATCTCCTAACAAAACTGCTCAACAAGAGAGAACCAGGCACATCATTGTGAAATGCTCCTCTTGTCACCTGTTGTTACAGCCCCCCAGCTTGCAGGCCTTAGTGCACAGGAATCAACCTCCCCCTTTTCATGAGACTTCACACTTACAAACCCCAGGTCTCAATTCTCAGAACCCAGACCCTATTTTGTAGACTTGACTACAACAGCTGTAACACTGGCTCATACTGCAAGCAAAGACACAAATGCAAAATGCCACTGCTCTTACAAACAGGTTTCTCAACCATGCCCCATTCCGTAGCCATCAGGTAAGTTTGAGCCACAATTCTTCACATCCCCAGGGCATATCATCCTTGGGAACCTGGTGCAGGGTCTTTGTCTCTTCCAAACTTTCTGCCAAATTTGTGGAAATTATGTTGCTTTGATCTGCCTATGCAAGCCCTTGTGTAAGATTTTGGACTCACATCAAGTGGAAATTTTGGCCCCAATGCATTTGCCCTACTTGACTCATGGCTATCGTAATTGTCACAGACCAAGCATGAAACCAAATCATGATCCTTTTAATTTCAATTTGAGGGGAGACTGCTGCTCCACTACCCATGGAGTGGGAGCCTTCTTGATCCTTGAATAGTGAGTCCATGGGCCTTTTCCCCAAGCCTTAACTGGTAGGTGGATAACAGAACTTGAAATGGTCCTTTCCACTTCTCTCTCAAAGGTTGCATGTTCTGTGATTTGATGTAGACCCAGTCTCCAGGTTAGAAAGGATGTGCTGGTGTGTGGAGGTCCAGAGGTCTATTTGCTGTGGTATATATATGGAGCTTCTGTAAAGTGTTCCCAGGAGATCTGACATAAATGATTAAATTTAGCTCTCCCGTGATACGAGTGGCACATGGCACATGTGGGGGGATGGTACTGTCATCCATAGGATAACTCACATGGACTCAGATTTCCATGAGGCTGAATTCTGACCCTCAGCAATGCTATGGGTAGGGTCAGAGATGTATCCCAGGTCAGGGATGCTTCCTGACAAGTTTTCTCAAGCTGCTGTTTGAGGGCATCATTCATTCACTCCACTTTACCGCTGGATTGTGGTCTATAAGGGGTGTGATAGTCCCAGACTATGGACAAAGCTTTGGTCAGCTGTTTCACTATTCCAGTGGTAAAATGAGGCCCATTATTTGATTACCTCCCCGAATGGTGGGATGATCTCTTTTAGCATCATTTTAACTACTTCCTTTGCCTTATTACTGCTTTTGGCCATCCGGGAAAAGTATCAACCAGAACCAAAATACATGGATACCCCCATTTTCCAGGCAGCCCGGTGAGATCCATTTGACAGCAACCTTCAGGAGAATTTCCTCCTCTGGTAACCCCAAAAACCAGTTTATTGCTAGCATTCAGGTTATTTCTAAGACAAATTTCATGTTTTTCTGTGATGGACCAAAGATTTTCTATCATAGCTCTGCTCATAATCGTTTTCTGAAGGTGTTTCACCAAATCCTCTATTCCCCAAAGCATCTTATCATGTTCTCTTCTAGCAACTTCCCTCACCTATGAGGGTGGAACTGATACCGATAAATGTAATAGAAATGTTAAGGTAGAATTAGGCCTCTTGGAAACTGACCAGAGTGAATCTGTCTTGTGAGAATAGACTTGTTTAGAGGAGATTACTGGGCTGAAGTTGTGTTTTGTGGCATCTTGGTCCTGCGTTCCTGGGCAAGTAATAGGGCCCCAGAATTGTTGTACCAAGAGCACCAACAGGTGTCGATGTTAAGTCTGCCCAGTTCATAGGGCAGAGATAATGGTAAAACTTGTTGTGCCTGGCTGGGAAACTTGGCCCCTTCACTGAGCAATGTCTACATTTGGGCACAAAGTACGTGGGTTCAGTTAAAGGTCACAAGAAAATGCCCCTCTGACAACCACAAAGGGGCACCAGAGACCATCAGATCTTTCCTGGAAAGGTTTTATTTTTATATTTTTTTTAGCCATCTATTGCACACGTGTAATGAAAATGAAATACTGCAATCAACTTTAAAATACTTTCCTTTTTTTCCCTGAGAACTGTGATCAAAAGGTCTATACAAGCTAAACGTTGTCAATGGGATTGATGCATGACTTGGGAAGCTATTCCACATGCATCCAGAATGCACTAAAAAAACGCTTATGGTAACATCTTGGTGACCCAGAGGTGACACTGCTTCTGAACCTGGATCCTGGGATGGTAGGACCCCCAGCAGGTGCTGAGGAATTCTCAGGGAGTTCCTCCAATCCACAGACTGAAGAGCTCAGAGCAAGAGCCCCAGTGAGTTTAAAGGCATTCAATTAATTTCTGATTAAGGGGGGTTGAACTCCCCCTGTGGAGTTGGTGCTCCCCTGTGGTTGCCTGATGTCGGTTTGACTCAGGATTGGTGATTAAACCAGAGACAACAACGCTCTGGATCCCCTCCCCCTCCCATCCAGCTAAGGAAGGAGAGAGAATGAGAGAGACATTTCTGGATGGAAAACTAAACTAGACAGCTTTAATTAAACACTAATTATAAAATAAATATGTGTTCAGGAATGTGCAAACCCCTCTTGCCTCCCCCCACCCCCAGCAGCTCCCCTGGCATCTCCTGAGCTGTGAGCAGCCCCAAAATGTCCCAGAGCTGCTGGAGAGAGGGCAGAGCAGCCAGGAGCTGAGGGGAGAGTGATGAGGGTCAGAAAATGCACAGCCTGGGGGTCGACAGTGATGGACGGATGGACAGACAGGGTGCTCCCCGGATGCTGGCCATGGATGGAAAAAGAAGGAGAGAAGAAGCAGGAAGGAAGTTGTTTTTTGTGATCTCTGACCTTCCTCTGAGCTTACATAGATATATGGAATGGAATATCTCTGGCCAATTTTGCTGTCCACCTAGTTTAGC
>NW_009952072.1:5347-11730 GCF_000747805.2 Chaetura pelagica | reverse complement strand
GAAGAGCTGACTGAAAAAAAAAAAAAAAAAAAAAACAATAAAAGAAAAATTGGCTTCATCCTGGCTCAAACCAGGACACCTGCCCATAAGACAGTGGCAAAGGCCATGCAGTGTTGGGAAGGTTACCCAAGGGGTACCCAAGGGGTTGAACCCCTTTTGAATAAGTTCTACCAAATGAAATAGTAAAGAACACCTGGGTTTCAAGAGGTTGGATCTTTGAGGGGTTAAGCCACTTTTTGTTGTTGTTTTGGTTTTGGGGCAGGCACAGGGACACTGGCTGGTGGCAGAGGATGGTGGGCGACCAGCTTGGAGCGAGGGTTGAAGCACTGGCCACAGCCCTGGCAGCTGAAGGGCCCTTCACCCACTCTGGCTGGGACAGGGTTAACGTGGAGTGGGGATGGGAACCACAGGAGTTGAGGTAAAGAGTCAGCCCAGAGCCAGAAGGTCCCAGGAGAGGATCAAGGCTCCAGGGCAGAAGCCACCTTGAGAAGGGTTGGGACATGGTGTGAGGAGGGATGGGGACACCATGACAACCACAGCTTTATTTAGGACCACTGGGACAACCACAGCCTTATTTAGGGACAAAGCACAAGAGCTGGAGGGTCCTGGGTGGGGTGGTTACAAGAGAATTGACCCCACAAGGGGCATAACCAGAAGGGTGCAGGTGCTCCCAGAAGTGGGTCTTGGGGCCTCCCAGCACCCATATACAGTCTGTCCCTCCTTGGGAGTTCTGGGGGTCTCCCAGAGGTTGTGGGTTTCCCTCCACCACTGCAGGTCTTTTCTCCTGGGGGTTGCACCCTGCTTCTTCCTAGAGGTGCTACAAATGTTTCTTTGGCAGTACCATGCATGTCCCTTTGAGTGGAATGGGGGGTGAGAGAGGGCCCAAGAAGCCCTGCACCCCACAGGATGATGACTGAGATCCTGCACAAAACAAATTAGGACTGAGACTCGGGTCTGGAGCCCCCACTATCCCCCCAAATAAATAGCACCCCACTTAAACACCCACCTGCAGTGGGGAGCATCCTTGCACCCCACGGTGGGACAAAAGAGGTATTTTTGGGGAGAAGGTCCTAACCTCCCAGCACGTGATGGTTTCTCCATCGTTTCACACCCCTAAAGCCATGAGGGATTGATCCATTACCCCTTTATATAATTTTATTACTTTATTAATACAAAGTAACCTCCAAATGGTATTAAGCTTCATGTTAGTTGTGTGCGTGTGTGTGTCCCAGCTTCTGAACCACCACAGTTGGACATGAACAAACAGAGAACAATTTTGGGGTCTAAGTCTCCCCAAAACAGCATTCTAGAAGAAAAAAGGTATTTTTCACCTCAATAGGACCCAAATCCCACCTCGTTGCCCCATTTTCTCTGCAAATCCCCTCAGTAACTCACCTTAAAATGTTCCACATGGATATTCCCCCTCCAGAAAAATAGCCACATAACCTTTGTCCCTTGAGGAGGGTGTCACCATAATAAAAACTTGGTTTTGGCTTAATTTTGGTAAAAAATGCCAGCTAAAGATGATGAAAAAAAATATATAAATTTGGATGAGACATTAAATGATTCCTGAGATGACAACATTTTATGGTCCATATCCCAATGGATGTGATGAACAAAATCACAGCTCTGGCCCCACCATCTACTCAAAAGGACACTCAAACCTTTTTAGGGACTGTTGGTTTCTGGAGGATGCACATTCCATGTTACAGTGAGATTGTGAAACCTCTCTGTGAGGTGACCTGAAAGAAAAGTGACTTTAAATGGGGCCCTGACCACCAGAAAGCTTTTGAGCAGAGCACAAAGGAGATGGTGCAGGCAATGGCCCTGGGACCAGTCCGAACGGGGCCAGACATCAAACATGTGCTCTACTCTACAGCTGGTCCCAACTGGAGCCTCTGGCAGAAAGCACCAGGGGAGACTCAAGGTCGACCCTTGGGATTCTGGAGCTACAGAGGTTGCAAAGCCAACTACATGACACCTGAGGAGACACTTGCAGCAGATGAAGGAGTTAGAGCTACTTCGGAAGTGATGGGCACTGAAGCTCCTTCTGGTGCCCAGATTCCCAGTGCTGAGCTTCTAGTTCCAGAATAACCTTTCTCCTGACCATCATGCCACCCACAGGATTTGGAGTAAATGGATTTCTTTAGTCACCCAGTGAGTTCCAACAGGAAAACCTAATCATCCAGGTATTGTAGAAGCAATTCCAGACTGGCCAGAAGGCATCCACTTTGGAATGGCAGCACAAGTGGTGAGATGGGCTCAAGAAGCTCCACCATCTGATCATCTGCCAGAGACTGGGACACAATTTGCTCTTTTCACCCATGGCTCCTGTCGCCTTGTAGGGAACCACCAGCAGTGGAAGCTGCCCTGTGGAGTCCTACACAAGTAGTTGCACAAGAAGCTGAAGGAGAAGGTGAATGGGGTCAGTTTGCAGAAGTCAAAGCCATCCAGTTGGCTTTGAACATTGCTGAGCCAGAGGGGTGGCCCAGACTCTATCTCTACACTGACTGGTGGGTGGCAGCAAATGCCTCGTGGGGTTGGCTAAAGCAGGGACAGCAGAAAAACTGGCAGTGAAAAGGTCAACCTGGTTGGGTTGCTGAGCTGTGGGAAGACATTGCAGCTGGGATAGAGAAACTGGAGGTAAAAGTGCGTCATGTGGATGCACACGTGCCTCTGAGTCGAGCCACTGAGGAACATGGACACAACCAACGAGCAGATGAGGCTGCTCAAGTGTTCCAAATAGACTTAGACTGGGAACATAAGGGTGAGCTCTTTCTGGCTCAATGGGCCCATGACTCTTCAGGTCATCAGGGCAGAGATGCAGCACACAAATGGACTTAACCATGGACACTATTGTGCAGGTGATCCATGACTGTGAGACTTGTGCTGCAATTAAGCAGGTGAAGCGGTTGGAACCTTTGTGGTTTGAGGTGAGGTGGTCACAGTACAGGTTTGGGGAGGCCTTGGCAAATTGACTACATCACACTGCCTCAGAGCCGCCAGGGTAAGCGCTACGTGCTTACAATGGTGGAAACAAGTACAGGATGGTTGGAAACATCTCCTGTGCCTCATGCCACAGCCTGGAATACCATCCTGGGCCTTGAGAAACAAACCTTGTGGAGGCATGGTACTCCAGAAAGAATCACCCTGTCACATCATTTTATTGATCATTTTATTAATAAAAAATAACCCCAAATGGTATCAAACCTCAGGCTGTGCTGCCCTGTCCCCCTTCTCCCAAGTTTCCAGCCACCACAGACGTAGAAGAGCAGAGACCAGTTTTGGGGTTTAAATCTCCCCAAAACAGCACCCTAGAGGACAAAGGCATTTTGCACCTCAAAAGGACCCAATCCTGGGGCATCATTGCCCCACTTTCCTTGCAAATCCCCTCTCAAAGTCACCCTAAAATGTACCATATGGATTTCCCCCCCTGAAAAAATAGCTGGTGCCCCATCCCACCACATCCCCCTTGTCCCTTGAAGGTGTCACCATGATAAAGACTTCTTTGTGGCCTTATTTTGGTAACAAATATCCCTAAACATGACTTAAAAAAAAAAAAAAAAAAAAAAAAGAGAAAAAGTCGGATGGGACATCAAGTGATTCCTGAGCTGACACGGTTTTAGGCTCCACAAGAAGCTGGAAAAAGCATCGTTGGTGGGTCAGAGCTTGGAAAATGAGGTGCCCTTGACCATGCCCCTTTACTCTTGGTGATCCCTGAGGTGGGTCCAGCCATGACGGATGAGATGTGATCTCTGGTAAAACCTCTTCTCGCACTGGGAGCAGCTGAAGGGTCGTTCACCTGTGTGGAGCTCTTGATGGGTCTTCATTGATGAGAGCTGCATAAAACTCTTCTGGCACTGGGGACACGTGTAGGGTTTCTCTCCCGTGTGGATGCGACGATGGTTGAAGAGTGTAAAGCTCTTGCCAAAGCTCTTTCCGCAGTCAGGACACGTGTAGGGACGCTCACCCGTGTGGACCCGGAGGTGACAGATGAGGATTGATCTGTCCACAAAGCTCTTCCTGCACTGGGAACACATGTAGGGTTTTTCCCCAGTGTGGACACGTTGGTGACATATATAAGAACTGCTGGTAATGAAGCTCTTCTCACACTCATTGCATTTGAAGGGTCTCTCACCCGTGTGGATGCGCTGGTGCTGGGTTAATTGGTGGTTGTAAAAATAACTCCTCCCGCACTCCAGACACCTGAAGGGCTTCTCACCCATGTGGATTCGCTGGTGCAGGATTAAATTTGATCTGTTGTTAAAACTTTTCCTGCAGTGGTGGCAGTCGTGGGGCATGGCACCGGGGTGAAGTTGTCACTGTGGGACCAGACATGAGGTGGCTCCAACCGTGCAACCCCTACAGGGCCGCTCACCCCTTGGAATGTGCCAGTGGCCAAGGTGGGCTGAGCAGATCCTGACCCTTTCTGGTGTTTCTCACCAACAGCAAGTTCTTCTCCCACGTGGATTCGATGATGTTTCACCAAGATCGAGGGGTGACTGAAAGCTGCCTGTCCCTTGGGCCACCCAGAGGGGTTTTCAGACAAACGAATCCTCCAATAGGACAATAAAGCTGAATTTTGGTTCAAGCTGTGGCGCCCTCAGGGCACTTCCACGGTTTTGGCCCAGGTGGATCTACCAATGGGTCAGTAAAGCTGAAGCACTGCTGAAACCTTTCCTGCACTCATCGTGGCTGAGGACACCACAAATCTCACGAGTTCCCTTTGGGTGGGGATGGGTAGATGGCTCTCACCCCAAGTCTGTAAAAGAAACCACTGTGGGGTGACAGCATAGGGGTGGCAAATTTCTAGCTGGGGGACAGCAGGCCAAAGCTGTCCCTTGAACTCCCAAAACCCACCTGTGGGAGGGCTCAAAAACTCTGTGTCTTGTGTTTGGGTGGTCAGTGCAGGGTCACATCAAAACAGCTCTGGGAGAAAAAGGGATGCAAGGTGAAAAATGTGGGGCATTGCCCATGGATTTCAACCCCCATCCCATCCTTAACTGGGCTCTACAGGCTGCTCTGACACCCCTAAGGAGTGAGGTGGTGGAGGTTTGGGTGAGGGATCTTGGAGGGGTTCTGGGTGTCTCAACTACTCCTGGGATGCACTGGGTTCCCCCCATTGCACCCACCCTCCAGGACACGATTTGCAGGTACCCCTTTCACTTCTGCCAATTCGAGGGTGGTTTAGGGGTCCCAAGCACTGTGCACCTTTTTGCCTCATTAATAAACATCATTAGTCTACCAATAAACCCTTTAGAGACACAGAATCATAGAGTCATAGGGATTATAAGGGACGTCTGAAAATCACCAAGTCCAACCCCCCTGCTGCAGCAGAAACACCTAGGGAAGATCCCACCTCGTTCATAGGTGTTAAATGAGTCTTTGGCACCTTTAAAACTCATCCAGTCCCACCCCCCTTCCATGGACAACTAGTAGACTTTAGGACTCACAGGTCCCTGTTTGCCTCCTCGGGAAGCTGCCTCAGGGCAGCTCAGGAGATGCTGGGGGAGCTGTGGGGGTGGGGGGAGGCAAGAGGGGTTTGCACATTCCTGAACAAGCTGTCTAGTTTACTTTTCCATTAAGAAAGTCTCTCTCCCTCACTCTCTCTCTCCTTCCCTACCTGGAGATTTCTTGTCCCAGACTCTCATGTCCTCTTTAAAATAATTTTTCAAGAGAGACCACAGGTGGCGTCGCAGTGGGTCCCGTCCCTCTCGCTGCTGTCTCGTAGCAGGACGTCTCTTCTTAATGACTGCAACACGTGACCAGTTGTCTCTAGGAAGAATCTGGGGTTTACTTCCCCACCTATTTGGCACCTTATTCTTCCTGCCAGTCATTTTTTCAATGGCTGAGGTGTGGAAGTGAAGAGAGTCAGAGAGGAGGTCTCCATACTGTTGTGCTTTGAAAGCTACCTCACATACAGTTGGTCTTTGATAACCTTCAAAGCATCCCATGAAGGAGAATATATGGGCATGCGCTGCTGGTACAGCCTGAACAAACCTCCGGAACATTTGTGTGTCACACTCAACATCATCAGGATTTGTGAGTCCATCTTTATCATAGATCACCTCTCGCACAGCGATCTCTCTCAAGTAGGTGATGGCTTTCTCAAGAGTGGGTGTTCTGCTTCGGCGCCATTCGATGTCACCCTTCTGGGGGTATCTCTCTCTCACAGCTGAAAGAAGTCGGTCCCACAGGGTGGTGGTTCCCACCTTACTACTAAGTGCTCTGTCAATACCAGCATCTCTGGCCAGGGATCCCAACTGCTTGGCTTCTCTCTCATCCACATTGTGGGTCTCAGCACCACTATCAAAGCATCGGAGCAGCCAAGGAAGGATTCCCTCACCATCAATGCGGGTGAAGTCCTTTCTCATGAGGCGCAG
>NW_009952072.1:0-1448 GCF_000747805.2 Chaetura pelagica | reverse complement strand
TCCCTGTTGGAGCCACCTCGTGTCTGGTCCCACGTGACACCCGTCCCCGACTGTGGGAAAACTTTTAAATTCAGATCAACTTTAAGCCGGCACCACTGAATCCACAGAGAGGAGAGACCCTTCAGGTGTGTGGAGTGTGGGAAGAGCTTTGCCGACCATTCCACATTAAGTCAACACTGTCAGCTCCACATGGCTGAGAAGCCCTACAAGTGCCTTGAGTGCGGGAAGAGCTTTGGTAGGAGCAGCCATTGGATGTGTCACCAACATGTCCACACTGGTGAAAAACCCTATGTGTGTCCCACATGCAGGAAGGAGTTTGGGAGTAGCTCAAACCTCAGCGCTCACCTGCGGGTCCACACAGGGAAACGTCCCTACACATGTCCCGACTGTGGGAAGAGATTTACATGGCGTTGTCGTCTGATCAGCCACCAACGCATCCACACAGGAGAGAAGCCCTACAAGTCTCCTGACTGTGGGAAGAGATTTGTCAGGATCTCTGTGATCATCAACCATCAACGCATCAACAGAGGTGAGAAACCCTACACGTGTCCTGACTGCGGGAAGAGCTTTGCCTGGAGCTCTGTGCTCATCAGGCATCAACGCATCCACACGGGAGAGAAGCCCTACAGGTGTCCCGACTGCGGGAAGAGCTTTTCCTGGAGCTCTGTGCTCATCAGGCATCAACGCATCCACACAGGTGAAAAACCCTACGTGTGTCCTGACTGCGGGAAGAGATTTTCCCAGAGGTCTGTGCTCATCAAACATCAACGCATCCACAGAGGTGAGAAACCCTACACGTGTCCTGACTGCAGGAAGAGCTTTGCTAGAAGGCATTATCTGATCAGCCATCAACGCATCCACACGGGAGAGAAGCCCTACAAGTGTCCTGACTGCGGGAAGAGCTTTGCCTGGAGCTCTGGGCTCACCAGGCATCAACGCATCCACACAGGTGAGAACCTCTACACGTTTCCTGACTGTGGGAAGAGCTTTGCCACAAAATCTCGTCTGATGAAGCATCAATGCATCCACATTGGATAGAAATGTGTCAAAAAATGGCAGAAGAGCAGCTGCACCTCGTGGAAACATCAACGGGTCCATATGGGTGAATGACCCTTTAGCTGCTCCCAGTGTGAGAAGGGGCTTTACCAGAGAGCAGATCTCATCCGTCATGGCCAGATGCACCTCAGGGATCACTAAGACTGAAGGGGCATGGTCAAGGTCACTGTATTTCCAAAATGAGATGAAAATAAATCTTTATCATGGTGACCTAAGTCTAGTGTCACTCTCACACACACACAGAGTTCAAAGCGTTTTGCCTTTCGTGGTGAGATGCCAATTAAGGAGCAATTTTATTTATTTTTATTTAAATAATTTTATTTATTTTAATATTTTAATATAATTTTATTTGATTAAATTACCATGGGTAAGTGCCAGGGTGGTCATTGTCC
>NW_009952071.1:3889-4305 GCF_000747805.2 Chaetura pelagica | reverse complement strand
CCTAAGGATCTTTGTTATTAGGCCTAATATGTCTTTATTCGCCCTAATAGGCTTCATTATTAGCTCTAAAAGGTGCTTATTAGTCACAATAGGCTCATTCTTAGCCCTAATAGGGGATCGATTACATTAGAAACCCTAAGGAGCTTCGTTATTAGCCCTAATAGGCATTTATTAGCCCTAATAGGCATTTATTAGCCCTAATAGCCATTTATTAGCCCTAATAGCCATTTATTAGCCCTAATAGCCATTTATTAGCCCTAATAGCCATTTATTAGCCCTAATAGCCATTTATTAGCCCTAATAGGCTCATTATTTGCCCTAATAGGCTCATTATTTGCCCCAATGGGGGATCAACTACATTAGAAGCCCTAAGGAGTTTCATTATTAGCACTAATAGGCTCATTATTAGCCCTAAT
>NW_009952071.1:0-1943 GCF_000747805.2 Chaetura pelagica | reverse complement strand
CTGCAGCGTGACGGTGTCTGGGCCTTGTCCCTGGAGATGGTGGCGCGGCCCTTGACCGACGGCGCGTAGAAGGTGCCACCATCATCCTCAATCCCTGCCACCCATTCCAGGCCCTTCCCAGGGGCCTGTCTCACCCAATACATGGTGTAGCTGCTGAAGGTGAAGCCTGAGACCTACTGATCTGGACCTACTTCTTATTTTTGGGCCTGTTTTGACCCAAATCTGGTCCTGCTTAGTGTATCTCAGTCTGTTTGGACCCAAATCTGGGAATACTTTGCCTCTTTGGGCCTGTTTGAATGCAAATCTGGAGTTATTTTGTCTGTGAGGGTTTATTTCAATCAAATCTGGACCTACGTTTCTCTTTGGGCCTGTTTGGAGACAGATCTGGGCCTACTCTGGCTCTTCGTGCCACTTTTCATTAAAATCTGGGCCTACTTGACCTGTTTGTGCCTATTTGGACCCAAATCTGGGCCTATGTTGCCTCTTTGTGCCTGTTTGGAGACAGATCTGGGCCTACTCTGGCTCTTCGTGCCACTGTTCATTAAAATCTGGGCCTACTTGACCTGTTTGTGCCTATTTGGACCCAAATCTGGGCCTATGTTGCCTCTTTGTGCCTGTTTGGAGACAGATCTGGGCCTACTCTGGCTCTTCGTGCCACTGTTCATTAAAATCTGGGCCTACTTTACTTATTCAGGCTGCAATCTGAAGTTACTTTGTCTATGAGGGCTTAAGAGGAGCAAATATGACACTACTTTGCCTTTTTGAACCTGTTTGGACCCAAATCTGGGCCTATGTTGCCTCTTTGTGCCTGTTTGGAGACAGATCTGGGCCTAGTTTGGCTCTTCGTGCCACTTTTCATTAAAATCTGGGCCTACTTGACCTATTCATACCTATTTGGACCCAAATCTCAGTCTATTTCGCCTATTTAGGCCCCGACCCTGCTGGGAATGATGGGGGAGGAGATGGTGGAGATGCCTCCAGGCCAGCAGGACTCAACCCTCTCCTTCCTCTTCCCCACAGGGATGATGGCGGCCGTGGGCGGGAGGGTCTGGGCTGAAATCTGGGCCTGCTTGACAGATTCCAGCCTCTCTGGACCCAAATCTGGGCCTACATTGCATCTTTGTGACTGTTTGAAGACATATCTCGGCTATTTTCCCTATTTTCCCTGTTTAGAACCAAATCCCAGTGTATTTTGCCTTTTCGGGACCATTTGGACAAACATCTTTGCCTACTTTAACTGCTCGGGCCTATTTGGACTGGAATCTGGGCCTTCTTTACATATTCAGGCCTATTGGGACACAAATCCCAGTCTATTTCACCTTTTTGTGCCCCTTTGCAGCCAAATCTGGACCTACTTTGCCACTTGGGGCCTGTTTGGATGCAAATCTGGAGTTATTTCGTCTGTGAGGGCTTATTTGGATCAAATCTGGACCTATGTTTCACTTTGGGCCTGTTTCGACCCAGATCTTTTCCTCCTTTACCTATACGGGCATATTTGGACCCATGTCTGGGGCTAATTTACATATTCAGGCCTCTTTGGACCCAAATCTGGGCCTACTTTGACTCTTTGGGCCTGTTATGGATGCAAATCTGGGCCTACTTGACCTATTTGTGCCTGTTTGGACCCAAATCTCTGTCTGTTTTGTCTTTTTGGATGCTAATCTGTGCTTCCTTTGCCTCTTCAGGCCTGTTTCAACCCAAATCTGGGCCTACATTGCCTCTTTGTGACTGTTTGGAGACAGATCTGGGCCTGCTTTGGCTCTTCGTGCCACTTTTCATTAAAATCTGGGCCTACTTGACCTATTTGTGCCTGTTTGGACCCAAATCTCAGTCTATTTTGCCTCTTTGGACCCCAACCCTTCTGGAGATGATGGGGATGATGGGGGAGGAGATGGTAGAGATGCCTCCATCCTTGGCACAGCAGTAGGTTCCTGTGTCTTGGG
>NW_009952070.1:877383-941846 GCF_000747805.2 Chaetura pelagica | reverse complement strand
AGATTACTGCAGATGACAGCAAATTAGATAAGGCAGGGTCCCCCAATGCTTACTGCCTGCCATTGAATTAGTTTTGGTTTTAATATATCATTTGTCTGAGAAGTGCTGCTTAAAATCTGTACAGTGCCCCATAGTTTTAAGTTCCTTCAAGAAAGAGAAAACCAGGCTTGGGCTGCAAATGGGACATTGCTATTCATGTCTGTGTGATGAGTGTTTTGGGAAGATGTGATGGAGGATGGTGTTGTACCTCTTAGGAGTTACCACCTTAGCAAATTGTGTGGAGGTCAGAGGCAGGGAGAAGCCACGACTGCTCCTTTCAGTTTAGACAAAAAAGCCTGATATGTAAATGTCTATCCCAGCAACATTCAGCTAAGGGAATTCAGCAAACAGGCAAGTTTATCAAATCCCTTTACACAAAATTCCAGATATCGGACTTGATGGCAGTGGTGGTAGGGCTTAGGGTTTCTCTACATTTGCTTTTTCTTGCTTGGTTTGGCATGGAGAAGCAAAGGACAGTTTTTTTGTTTTGTGAAGTTGATTTGATGCAAATTTTTGTCAATACAAAAGCCAGAGTAGCAAGAAAGTTTCATCCTCAAAATGCTAAGTTGAGGAAAGACTTACATTGAGCACTTCAATACTTTAGGAAAAGGTACAGCCATCTAGGAAACTTAAGGAATTCTCTTTTGCTTTGGGTTAGCTGTTGGGTGACCTTCATGCTGTGCTGGAATGCTGGGAAGGGCTGGCTGGGACCCCTCAGGCCTCAGTGTCTAGGAAAGTGGGTCTGTATGGGTGGGAAGATGTGCCCACCCAGCCTCTGCCTCTAGTTACAGCTACATAGGGAACTGGAGTGCTTCATGGAGCCTAGTGTGAAGGCATCCAAAGTGGCTTTAGGAAGACAGGGAAGGCAGAGGTTAGCAAGATACTGTACCTGACCAGAACAGTGTTCATTTTCTAGGTAACAGCCATGGCAGCTGTTTCTGTGCTTGTGTGACTGTTTGGCATTGGGGTACAAGCTCATATATTCAGATTTGCTTTTGTCCCATAGTCTGCAGGCTGTGTCCTGCTGTGGGTACCTCCCCGCTCATCTCCAAGTGGGAGGGTAGGCTGGGTTAGGTCATCATTTATAGAACCCAAGAGTGCTATCAGCCCTGCTTTGCTAGAAAATCTCAGCTGTTTTTCTTCACTGCCACTGACCAGACCCAGGCCAGTGTAGCCCCTCATCTCCTAGAGCAGCAATTAACTGGATGAGAGTTTTGTTTTAAAACTTGTTCTCAAACCGTGACCAGGGAGAACATCTGTATTTATGTATTTTTTTAATAACTAAGGAGCAAGGAACAGCAGCTAATTCCTTTTTCACATTGTTTTTAGGTGGAATGATAGTGCCACCTCCATGCACCACAGTGGGAAGGAGGTGGCCTGATGTTCTGCCTTGCTCCCCGTGCCTGGTGTTTGCACATGAAGGGAGATCACTGAGGTCACTGCAGCCCATGCTGCACACCCTCTCCAGCAGCACAGTGACACTGAGGGTGACCTCTGCAGTGAGACCAGGGGTTGGGCTGGTAGTCAGAGTGTCTCTCACACAGCCCCTGACTTGCAAAAAATAACACTGGGGAGTTGGTATCAAATAAAGTGCAGAAGCTGTGGCTTCTGCAAAACTGCCTCAAGCTCTTGTCCTGCCATGCCTGTGGGTTGGCAGTCCAGAGAGACTCTCAGTTGGCCTTTGCTTGAACATTGCTAAGCATGGTGTGAGTTTAAGTCATGTATCATTTATGAGCATGATCCCCTCTGCAAAGCTTCCTGGTGTTTAGCTTCTAGCATCTGTGCACAGGCTGTATCTGAGGAGCTGAGATGTTCTTTATTGATCGCATTCAATAACACCATTTTGATTGCAAGCCAGTTTGCTTTGGTCTCACTTAGGAGAAATTGTGCAAAAGTTGAAATCTGGATTAGAAGAAATTCATCATAATACATTTTCCCTTGAAATTGTCTTTTGTTTTTCATTGAGTTTGTTTAGCTGTCCTGGCTTAGGGACACTGGTGATGTTTGCTGCTTGATGCAGTTACAGAAAGGCACAGCAGTGTGATTTCAGGCAGCCTTTGGCCTCATGGTGTTCTAAAGCTTTTTCAGAATTGTTTCAATCCATAAATTTACCCTGGGATCTATAAGTTCAAGTCTCATTGATTTCAGTGACAGATGTATGAGTGCACCTGTGAACTGAATCAGAAATAAGGGGCTTTCTCTACCAGCAGGAGGGTGCTGCCCTCAGCCCCCTGACAGCTTGATTTGTTGCTGCAACTCAATAAGTGAAAAAGGATCCTGCTTATTATATTAGTAGATGCAACATTATAACTAAACATCCTATTCTAGGTAGGACATCACAGCTATGGCTGAAGCCCTGGAAAGGTGCTATTCTGGCAAAAGGAGCACCTACCTCTGCCAAACTTCATAAAACACTCAGTGTGGAGCTTGCTTGGGAGTAGCTGAGAGTAAAGGGATTTCTCAGCCTCATTTGTTTCCCTGTCTCCAGGTGCATAAAAAGCTTGACTGTAAAATGTCAGGAAAATATGCTTTTTGAAATCAGCTTCTGTGTGGAAAATACCTGACTTCATCTTTGGGCTGGGAGCTGGGTTTCCCAGTCAGAGGCCAAGTGTTCATCTCACTCCATCTATCTCAGAGCCTGAAGACTAACAGCGACATATTGACAGCCATGAATGTGCCTGTTTCAGGGAGTACAGTTCAGTATGCCTGGGCTGGATGTCCTCTTCATTCAAAAGCAGGTTTTATTATGCTGGGTGAATTGCCCTCAAAACACAGGGAGTTTCTGTAATGTTGCTTTTTGTTCAAATCCTTACTGTAGTAATAACCAGATCAGCTTGCATGGCTTTTAAATAATGCATGACTTTGCACTGGGCTCTGTTCTTCACCAGAAAACAAGATTTTCATATTACCATTCTTATGGATGATCTGTCTTGATTGTGGTAGCTGTCCTTTGTGGTTGTGTTGTTTGATATTTAAAATCCTTTACTCCTGGTTTCTTTCGGAATGCCTGGGGTGGGCAGGACTGTGCTTCCCTCTTGCTCTGGGATGTTGGGTGGCTTTGGCTCCTTCCCCACTCAGTCAGAGCCCACCCCTGTGTATTGAAAAATCCCTGCATCCCCAGTATTGAGGGGGCTCTTCTGATGTTCCAGGTAGAGAGATGCACTCCAGGTCTATCAGGTAAATAGATAATAACAATTTGATCACAACAGATGGTCCACAAGGAGGTTTTGGTGACACTGGGGTGTCATCAACCGGGTTGGCTCCATGCAATTCCAAGGTGGGGGTGAGAGATGGACTGAAGGAAGGAGATGGGCATGCTACAGAGTCAAAGCTTAACAGATGATAATTTGCTTTATGTGAGACATTCACAGCTCCTGACATGTTGTGCAAGAGGTGGAAGGTGCATTTACGGATTGGATTAATGTTACCAACTAAAACTACCAATACAGACCCAGAGGGGAAAGGAAAGGCCTGGATCTGAGCACCTAAAATCATGTGCTTGGGTGAGACCAGATGAGAAGGAAAACCCAGGGCTAAAGCAAACAATCTATCCAAACTTTGCACTCATTCCTTCTCCTAATAGAATCACTAAAACAACCTTTGCCTAAAATATTAAGCCCTAAAGATTTGCTGCCATGGTAAATATTACACTTGAATTGATTAGGTGCACTTCAGAAATCATTCTTAATAGAGGAGCAGTGCATATTTTCAGTGTTTGTCATACTGTATTAGGTGTTTAATTAAAAAGAGGTTCTCAGAGGATTAGCCAGCATCATGTTGATGGCAGAAGCTGAGCTGTTAGCAACTTTTGGCAGGTAATTATAATGTGGCACAGGATGGCTTGAGCTGCATATTTTATGATAGCAGCTCTAGTTGGAATGAAGAGAAATATAATCACTCTTTTTGCTAGGGGGGGGAAAAACAACTAAACAAGCACAGACACCTGTTTGCTTCTGCAGGTTTGCTAGCTTGGTAAATTAGGAAGGAATTAGTGTTGATATTACCCAGATTACTGGGCTGAGCTCCACAGCAGGGAGCACAGAGTCAGCTGGTGGCTGCACACACTTCTGCAAACACCTGCTCTCATGTGCTCCTCGGGGAGCCAGGAGGATTTGATTTCCATTGTTTGCTCCTATGTCAGATTAAGCTGGATCAGAGGGACAGGATGTAGCTGTAGCCCTGTGTGTAAGAGGCAGAGCATGGCTGGGAAAGAAAGGCATCTCCCCCTCCCTCGGCAGCGTGCTGCCTGTCTGGGTTTGATTGTCAGGAATCTTTTACCCAAAGAGCCACCATCCACTGATCACCCTAACAGCCCTGTGGCTGAGCAAAGTGAGCCCTTATCAATGTCTGTTGATCTTAACATCACATGTGGCAGCAGGTAGATGGTGTGAGAGGAGATAACAATTTGGAGACCAGAGCAGGCCCATTTCTGAGACACACAAGCACAAGCCCTGCACAAGGGCTTCCATGGCAGATGTTTTGGACAGGTTGGGGCACGGTGCTTGCCACACCCCACATCCACTTCCTACTGCTCACGTTGCTCTGAAGCTGCAAATATATATATCTTATGGGATCACATCATTAAACCTTTAAGCTCATCCTCCAGTGATGGCTTAAGCCAGAGGCCTAACAGGAGAGCAGAAGAACCTGCTCCAGGACAGGGTTGCTGAAGCCATCCATGAGCACTGGCAGGAGAGTTTAGAGAAGCCCTGAAACGTTGGTCTCAGCATTTTATAGGCATCAGACTGAATGAGCTGATATAAGGAGAAAACAGATGGGAGAAAGCATTTATGAAGCAGCTGCCTGTTAACCAATAATTTGGTACATTTCCTTCAGTTCTTTTCATTAAGCTACAATATGTGGATGTCTCATTTTCTGTGAGATGCATTGAATGTTCAAAAGACTCTGCTATAATTACACAATTGCTGGAAGAGCAGAGGCATGCACTGTGTCAAGAATAGTTCTCCCTCTTTGTGTTTTGAAATAAAGCAGCCTGATACAGCACCCTTCTACAGCCATCTCTTCTTCTGAATTCTTGTCAACAATTAACAGGGTGATGAGATGAATTGATGATTTGCAGTGAATGCTGTTTAAATCTGAGAACTCCCTGTGGAGGGTTTGGTTTCAGGTCTCAGACTCAGTGGCAGCTCAGTGAGGTAACCCAGGATTTATCAATGTATAATACAGAACTTACTTGATTGAGATCTCTATTATGGGAGAGAAATTGAGATTTTTTTTTATTTTATTTTTTTTTATGACAATAACCAGATATGGTCACACCTTTGCACTGATCTGAGATCCCTTGCACCTGCAGTTAAAAATATAGAACCAAATTTTCCTGCCATCTCAGTGATAGCACTTGCTTTCCTGAATTTGTTGCACAGTTTATGATGTTATGTTAATGATTCAGACTTTCCCTGTTGCCTGCCTACCTCAAATTCCTCCCCATAATGGCAGCTGGCTTTGCAAGTGATCTGTGCTGTGGGATTAGCAGGGAGAGGCCCCATCATGCAGAGCACATCTGTCCCAGAGCAGGAAGGTGAGGCTGATTTGGCTGTGCTTGCCCAGACCAGGAGCAGTGAGGGAAATGCAGTGAAGCTCCAGTTCTGATTCCTGATCCTCTAAATCCACCTGTAGGGTGTTTGACTTGCACTGGTCCAGAGCAGAAGAAGAGAACATAATCTTCAGTGTTTGTGGTTAATATAAGCAGTTCCCCTAGTGACTGTGCATAGAGAAAGACTGGGTGCTGAATGAGAAAAGGAGCTTCAAGCACATTGTTAAATAGGCAAGAAATTAGAGTGGATTCCAGGCAGAAAAGGGTTTTATATGACAAGAGGGAATACAGCAGGCAGTAATGGCAAGCAAGCCTCTCTGTTAACGTTCAGAGTTTCCATGGTGTGAACTACAGTCTCAGTTCCCAGGTTCCTGCCTTAGGGGAAGCTCATATGATTTTCAAATTGAGGCGAAAACAAATCCAAATCTTTACCCACAGAGCAGGTGCCACCTGGCACAGTGATGTGCCTGGCATCCCAGCTTTTCAGATGCCCTGAGATCAACTGGAAGGGAAGACTTGCATTTTTGTAACCTGTGCTCACTTGCTTTTCCAGCAAAATTTCCAGAATTTTTAATTTCTACTCTCGTTTTAAATTTTGGAGTCATGAGGAGAAATACTCTCCTGCTGTCACCTGTCAGAGCTTTGTTGAGTACAGTCCCATGCAGCTGTGGCAACTTCTACCAACTAAGCAGTACATGAAGGATCTCTTTATAAACTTCTAGCATGGTTAACTTAAGAAGATGTTTTCAATTATTTCTTTAAACTTTACAGGTATTTATGTCAGAAAATAGTAACTTTCACGTAAGCTTCAAACAAGGGGTTATGTGCAGACACTGTAGTGTAGGGTTGTGCAGAAATTCAGTTTATCAGTGTGCATCTCATTCACTGGACAGGCTGCTTCTTCTAATGCCAAGCTCCCACCTTGCCTTGTTGACAACTCAAATTAATCATTAGTTTCTTATTAGTTTTTAGAGATCACTAGGGAGTCTGAGACAATCTGAGGATGCAGCAGCTTTTTGTGGTTATCCAAATCCCATGTTTGTGTTGCACCCAGAGAAACTAACGTGCCTCCAGCTCATGAGAAAGCTCTGCTCTCCATTCAACAATGGAGTAGGTTTTCCCACTTGAGTGGGAGACACACATTCCCCAAACACACATCATTCCAGCCCCTCCATCAGTGCTTCCAGCCCACCCAGCTCTACTTTTCCATGGTACTGTTTTGTCCCCAGCTGGAAGCCAGGACCTACAGCCTCATGGCTGCCACATTTCTGTACTGAGAGCAATGGGAGGCTTGTGTGTGTGAAAGGCTCTGGCTCTTGAGGAACACAATTACCATTGATCAGCCTGAAATGGAGATGTGTGCTTTGAGCTGAGCTTCCCACGCCAGCATCGTTATCTGCCGACCTCATTAACTGCACAGTGCAGCTCAGGGGGCTTGCAAAGTTTAAATAGGATTGACTGAAAACCAAAATCTAAGTACAGCTGAGTGCTATTTACCTCCAGTACTCCCTATAATTCTTAATCTAGAGCTAAAGCAGCAGCAGTCATTTCTCTAGCCTCCTCTGAATAACAGTCTCTTACATTAAAACGTAACTTGGTTGTTTGAGTGTCCCTGAGGCAAGGCAGGATCCACCTGCACAAGGGGCAGGCTCAGCACAGGAGCTGGTGGCTCCTCAGGAACTACTGCTCAGGAGAGGTAAGATTGCTCTCTGACTGATGGCTACACCAACCTGCAACAGGTTAAAAAGCTGCTAAGGGTGTGTGCTGCAAGGGCTGGGATGAACACAGTTTTGGTTTTGGCCACAACATTTGTACCACATCTTTCATATAAAGTCTGTAATGGTTTCTGATGCTAGAGATCTTCCTCCATCTTCTTCTTTCCATTGAGATACTTGTAGGAAGTCTCTCCTCTGGCTACTGCTCATGTATTACCTGTTTTCATGACACCTGTATGATTTTAACCAACCTTGAGGCTCTCCTCCTGTTTCTCCCACCAGCAGACCAACTTGGTAGGACTGAGCTGGCACATGCAGAAGATGTTACAAAGGGGTGGCAGTGAGGCACACAGAGAGGGGTATCTCCTGAAATGCTCGTTTCTAGATGCAGTCAGGCCCGTTTTCAATTTTCTTTCAGATCCTTTGTAGCACCTAAAGACTGAAAAGCTGGATATTTCCAAGGTGGTGATGTGCAACCAACTAATACTAATGAGGCTAAGCTTCATCAGGCAAATTTTTCCAGTCCTGCCTGTCATGCTATAGGGAAACCCTCCAGCTGAACAGCACTACCCAAGAGCTGGTTGGACTGGTGATGGAGGAAACCTGAACTTTGCTTGCATGAAAATAATGTAGAAATAAATTCTTCCTCTTTTTCAACAGCTGAACAGCACTACCCAAGAGCTGGTTGGTCTGGTGATGGAGGAAAACTGAACTTTGCTTGCATGAAAAGAATGTAGAAATAAATTCTTCCTCTTTTTCAGTAATATAATCCATGATACCTGCAGCTAGTGGAGCTTAGGCAGAGTGCAGAGTCTAGCAGCCTGATCTTCCCCAGTGCATGTAAAGATGTCCCAGTCAGTGACCTGGTGCCTGCAGAGTGAGAAGCTTTTCTGTTCCCTCCTGCACACAGTGCCCCAGTCTCATGTTACTAGAAAATTGCTGATTATGCAGAATCTGGAACAGCAGATACATAGCTCGATTAACAGAGACAGCACATTGTGCAGTCAATATTTTTTCTTCCCATTCCTGGAGAGAGAATTAACCAATATTCAACCAGGGACAAGAAACTGTAGCTAAAAAATTGGTGCTGGACTTACCAAGATACCTTCAATATTTTCTGCTCTGATTGCAAGTATAATATGACTATTTCTCAATGTTTGCATCAGGTATCCTTACTGTATGCATTGGACAGGTTATTTACAATTTGTTCAATCATCATATTTTGTTATGTTAGGGAAAACCCTCATAAGGGATATTTGAGGAGAATATAAAGTTTAAGATAATTATGTTCAAACTTTGAATAGCTCCAAATTCTGCTGACAAGACTTGGGCATTGTTGGCTTCAGCAGAAGCTGAGTGCACCCTGCATCTGAAGTTTGAGTGCCTATACTGCTACAGTTGCTTTTTAAACACTAATTAAAATGTTATGTTCAAATACTAAAATCATAATAGATATCCTGCAGTGGGTATAATTAATTATCACACATATCAAACTGAAATTGTGGCTTCATGACAGCAAAAAAGCTTTGTTACCAGCTTGATGTTATGCCTCTACATCACAGCTTTATTGCCTGGATACATAAGGTTGTTGTCAAATCCAGTTGTGTGTCAGCTTGTTACATGCCTGAAATATTAGTGTCTACCACTGCATATCTATAACCAAAGACACACATACAGTTTTCAGAAACTAAGAAAAATGGATGCAGTCAATGCTTTGACTGGATTGTAGCTTAATTTTTTAGAAAATGTATGTGCTAATGTTAAGCAACTATGTCTCTTTTAATTTTGCAATTTTGCAGATCCTGTTTGTTTTATCAAGCTCTATTAACCCTGAATTAATTAGTCCTGAAGTAGTCCTGAATAGATAAATAAAGGAAAAATACTGGTTGTCCTGTCTTAAAGGGGCTGGACTTTTCTTCTGTGTTTTGAACAGAACTTTGTGATGCCATTCAAGGCATTCATTCTGAGAGACCAGAAATTTCCTATAGCCAATGGTTCCTCAGTGCCAGAGCTGTCTGTAACAAAGGAATCATCATTAATGGAGTAGCCGGCAATAAAGAACCTCTGTAGTGTAATTTTGTTGTGGAATAAAATACAGGAAGGTGCTCCACACACAAGACATCAACACAGCCAGGCTGGGAGGCAGTCTGGGGAAATCTGAGTCTCAAACTGCCAGTTAAGAGCAAACCTCTTCCTGGTAAAAGAAATAAAAATGCTAATAAGCATTAAGAAAATTAGAGTGATAAAAATTAGGCTGACCAAGGGAAAATGAAACTAATACTGAGGAGCACCTCTGAGTTTTACTGGATTTTATTTATCAGGTCTGGCAAATGCCCACTTCCTACCTGGGCTGTCTGGCCAGGAAGGTGGTCAGAGGAGGGATGCTGTGTGCTCCCACCCCACACACCTCCATCCACAGACCCTGGGTCCTGCAGGCAGCAGCAGTGAGAAGGGGGCTGTGCTGGCTCCTGTTAAATGCTTTCATCCACGGAGGTTTTAGAGAGAGGAGCATGAATTATTGCACAATACATGGAAAGGCATTCTGCAGGCAGGCAAATCTTCAGTTCCCACTGTGTTAGCTATTTTTGTGCTAGGGTGAGCACAGATTTTAATGTAATGTGGTAATTTTAATAGAAAGGCAGCTAGGAGGAAGAAAGTGGCAGTCACACTGCCAAGGGTTTACATGCCACGTTGGCCCTAATCTGTAAAAAAATGAATCCTCAATAGCTTGGTTGACACAAAGGTCCTGCTCCTCTTATTCCAACTGCTGCTTCTCTTACTCCAGCCTATTAAGGCTGAAATGCAATATTGTTCTGCAGAGCCCATTTTTTCTCTATGCCTTGAATACATTAAACAGCAGAAGCACCCTTGGTAGAAACCTGTGTTCCCTCCTCTCCTTCCTTCCTCTTTCTGCACAGGGGGATGCATATCCACTGCTCACAGGAGCAACGCTGCTCCAAAGCTGGCAAAGGTTTTGAACCATCCCATTGGCACCTTTGGGGCTGACAACCAGGGCTGGAAGGAGGCAGGACAAATTTCTTCTGCTACTTGGGTTAAAAAAAAAACAACCAGGGCACCAGCTGGGCCTAAGGCAAGTCTGCAAGAGTGCTACAAGTGTTCCTGCAGGCACTTCATAGGTGTGTTCATAGCAGAGACCTAAATGAACATGTATGGCTTCCCTTACAGGGTATGTTAATCAGAAAGCCTGAACACAGAAAGCTACTGATGTGTATGCATGGATTACATTAAATGGTATTTCTGCCCAAAAATATCAGCTGTAATCATTAAAATTACAGCTTAATTATTCACTTGGGCACAGGTACAAAATAATCCTGTCTCACTTGTCAAAACTGAGATGGTGGTTGATGGCAGCCAGGTGATTCTGTCTGCCCTAGCCATGAATTTCATTAACTCTGTCAATGTGACAACTGCCAAGTTCTGTTATTGACAGAAACTGTGGTAAATTTGCTAAATTTCTTGGCTTGTGCTGCTACTCAGCTGTGCTATAATGCAAGAATATTGTAATGAATCCCAGGAGCCAAATGATATCTACCATAAAGACTATACCATAACTATTCATTCTTATACAATATATAGAAATTAGTAATTCAGGTTTTGGAAAGAGCAGAGAGTGCATCCACTTCACCTCCCCAGTGATGCATGGTTTGGTGCTCATCATGATATGGTCATTTCTCAGTGGCAATACTGGAGGCAGGTTTTAAATTCAGCACTTCTGCCATTTCCAAGATGAGCATCCCATGTTGCTGGGAGAACTGTCACCTGCTGGTTACCAAGTGGCTTGTTACATCTTTTCATAATTCTTAGTAACAGTTCAGGCCTTTCAAAAATAATTCTAGCTTTTTTAATCACTATGTAATCTTCACACAGGCCCTCAGCCAAAGTACAGGCTGATATGGCTCTTGTTAATTTGAAAGGAGTTATGTTTGCATGTTTTTAATGAAAGACTGTAGGCCTAGTGGAGACCACAAATGTCAGAATGAGGGGAAAGAAGGAAACGTGTTTGGTGTCCCAGCTGCTGCCCCACAGAAACAGGTGTCTGTGCTGGCTGTGGACCTTGGCATGTCCTGGCATCCTCTGTCATTTTGGCTGTCAAGCTGAAGAGGTGTGGGTGGTCTTAGGTGCCAACCACCTCAGCAGAAGGTACCAGAGGGCAATTAGAGGAGTGCAGAGCTGCTGAATGTGGTTGGCCCTCTGTGTTCTCCCCTGTTATTCTGAGCCCCTCTCCAAGGAGGGAGACTGCAGAGATCAGTGCTGCATAGCCTGTCCTTCCAGAGCTGATTCCCCATCTCCCACACCAGTGGCTGTATGTTGAAAGCCTGCTGGAGCCAGGGGAGAGAGATTCAGTTCTAGGTGAGCTCAATAAACTATTATTTTTGGCCAGCAGTTATGGTAACACAGCTCAGACTAATGAAAATGACAGCAGTTTGACACACTAGATACTCTCCCAGAAATGATTGTATCATACTAACAAATATTAGCAAATACTATGTGTATGCCCATTATTGTGATCCACCATCTAGCAGCCATGGCATGCTCTGGGGATGTGTTTGGGAATACCAAATACTGACCTGCATCTTTCATTACTCCCTTGGCCACTTCGGGACTTTACATTTGTTATCTACTCTTAACTTATTTTTCCAGCTTTGAAAGACATGTCACTGGGAGTGCCAGGCATGACTGACTCCTCTTCTACCTTTTAAATAATTATTGGACTGTAGTGTATTGCTTTTAATTCAGAGAGATTATTGCAAGTGTTTTTTTTATGGCATGTACAAGGTTAATGGATCATTTCAGATAAATGTGGATTGTAAATGGAGCAGGACCACTGATGGTCTTCCAGGCAAACACACAGCTGTGGACAATGAGTTACTATGCTCTCTTAAGATGAACAGAGCACGTTTTCACTTGGTTTTAGTCCTTAAGGTTCCAGCTGGATACAAGTAGGCTAAGGGCAGGCTCACAGTAAGTAAAACAAAAGGAATCAATGCAACTCTGGGAATAGAGCTTTTTCAGAAAGAATGAATTTCTTATCCTTGAAATAATTATTTTGAGAGACTCCCTGTGGCCTACTGAAGAGCTGTTGGGTTTGCATTCATGCAGCTGAATCAGGTAGAGATCCATCAGCCCCAGTTGTCTTTCCAGGTGTCAAAGCCCATCAACTCTTAATGTGGCCAATTGATTATTAAGGATCTTTTGATGTGTTCATGCTTCTCCTGGGTGGAGAAATGAAATGCACATAACATTTAACATAGTAGCTTGACATTTAAATGTCAGCTAAAAGCCTTTTCTTGAGTGGGTCCCATTTCCAGAGGGACGTGTGTTTCATTACAGGGACAGCCACACAAATAGCTAGATAATGTGACTGTGATTTTAGGGCCTTGCCACTGTTTTGTTCTCCAAAACGAGAATTTAAAATTAATTATTCCCAGGACCTACATAACTTATGGAGTTGGTTGTGATGGGTACAGCAGCTGCTTGTGTGCACAGACAGGCTGTGGGGCAGGCACTGGGGAGCTTTGACTGCATTGGAGAACCATAATGCTCTTATGAAATATTGCTAGGAGTGCTTGTGAAAAGGTGTGATGGGTTGACCCTGGCTGGATACCAGGTGCACACCAAGCAGATCCATCACTCCCCTTCTTTGGCTGGCCAGGGGAAGAAACATATGATTAAAAGTTCATGGGTAGAAATGAGTACAGGAAGATCACTCAGCAATTACCATCACAGGCAAACCAGGCTTGACTGAGGGAAATTAACTTAATTTATTGTAGATAAAAACTCAGAGTAGGGTAATGAGAAATGAAAACAAACCTTAAAACACTTTACCCCCTGCCTCTCTTCTAGCCTGGCTCAGCTTCACTCCTGATCTCTCTGTGTCCTCCCCTTCAGTGGCCCAAGGGGGTGGGGAAGGGAGGTTGTGGTCAGTTCATCATGTGCTGTCTTTGCTGCCCCTTCCTCCTCTCTCTACTTTGTGTCTTCTAACAGTTGTTTTATCTCAGCAGGATCTTGAGTCCCTTTCCATAGGAGAGCACAGGGCTTCTACTGAGAAAAAACCTGATATAAAATCCAAGCTAAGCAGACAAACCTAGAAAATTAACCCAGAATGTACAAAACTTACTTTCATTGACATTCACTATGTTGAGAGTATCAGCTTGTTCAGCTGGACACTCAGGGCCAGGCTGCTCCTCTGTTCCTGGGACAGGATAGGGTGATGGGTCTGCTGGGTTGTTTTTGTTGTGCCTTGAGGGCTACAGTCAGTTGATCCAGAACCACTTCTCACTGGAAGACCATGCTAAACAGAATTCACTGTGAATGAACTAAGGTTTTAAAAGTACCATTTCTAAAGGTTATTTCCCTCCACTTGCTGAAAGGGATCCTGAAAAACGGAGTAGGAGGTTCTGTGAAGCTTCATTTGTTGGTCCATGAGTGCCCCCTGCCATGTAGCCAGGAGCTCCCCTCATCCTGATTCAAAAAATAACTCTTTATTAGTCCCAAAGTGTTTGTGTTTTCCATAGGTGAATATTATCTGTTCTTGTTTAATCATGTTTCTGAAAAAAAAATAAAAATAGATCTGTGCCAAGTCACGGGCACATGCTGGCCGGTTGGAGGGTGTCAGTGCTCCAGGGACCAAGGAGCTGCCCCATTCCTTTTTACAGCAGGAGCACACTGCTCTGTACTCCCTGCTTCTGTAGCCTTGCAGATACATTGCAAACAAATCAAGGTAATTAGGAAACAAAAATGACATATTTGAAACCACAACTGTTTGAGATTTCAAAACATATCCCTTGCCTTACTCATACTGATATTCTTTTTTGGTCTCCTTTCTGGTTTAGCATGGAAAGGATGTGATGGCAAAGTATGAAAGACTTGGGTTCTTTTCAAGCTATGCCAGTTAGTATCTTTCCTCTGTTTACCAAGGAAATAAAGGCTCTGGTTAACTTTGTTTGGTGGGGTTGTTTTCCTATTTTCCTTTTTTCTTTCCCTTTCCATTAAGCTGTTTCAGTGTTATGTTCAAACAGAACTTACTGCTTTATATTGGATCCTAAATCATTAAAGAATGGTCACAGAAAGCAAAGGGGATATCTCCTTTCAGTATCTTCTTGTATAGGACAGTATTAATACTAAAGTACAATATACTGAATAACATTGCCCTAACACATAAGCTGTTGGCATGGGGGAAGGAAAGGAGGGTGGGGAGTGATCTGAATGTTCGAGCTCAGGTTTAGAAAGTAAGAGCTTCAATTTCTCTTCATGTTTTATTTATTTATTGTTTATTTCACCTGTGTGGTCATTTTTAACACTGCCACAGTTGTTGTTGAATATGGTTCTTGGTGATAGTGCAAGTGAGGAAGTCATGTGCTTCATTCCTTTCCTGGATTATATTTTGCAGAAGCACTACTAAAATAGAGCTATTCACTCTGGTGCCATCTATGCTAAACAGCAATGCAAATCACTAACCTGAAGGCAATGCAAGGGAACACTGAGTACTGTATACTTTTTAATCTTCATCTCATTACTTCTGTCATTAGCAACAATAATTAGTACCATTAGTAATGACTGTGTGTCATTTTAAATTGACAATATCTACTGCTGTTGAGGGAAAGGGTCAGGATGCAATATTTAGAAATA
Source organism: Chaetura pelagica (assembly GCF_000747805.2). Taxonomy (NCBI): domain Eukaryota; kingdom Metazoa; phylum Chordata; class Aves; order Apodiformes; family Apodidae; genus Chaetura; species Chaetura pelagica. The sequence goes on along the minus strand of NW_009952070.1, from coordinate 926,888 downwards.
CAGGAATGACTGTATGAGAAGAGCAATGAGGTTTTAGCATTTGAACTAATTTTGTACTGGGATGAAATTGAGAAATTCTGTGGAACAGTTAGATTTCTAAATGCAAAGCAGGTCTGTGGGCAGAGCAAGCAGCTGCACCATGGAAGTTGGCATGAATCTGGTTCTGCTTGATTTGCCCCAGGATTTGCCCAGTGGTTGTCTAGATCCTGGCTAAGGGCCCAGGTCAGCTATCAAGCTGGTGAGCCGTACCTTAAAGATGTAACTCAGGAGCAGACCTAGTAACGTCTATCCAGGAGCTAATTCAGGTGTATTCCAGTTCACAGGAGTAAAGCAAGGAGCAGGAAATCTGCAGTATTCATGGAGTTCAGAGATACACACTGAATTTGCACCTCTGGGACACAACTAAATTAACCTCGGTTTTGAGCCTGCCCCTCCTCCTCAAACAGCTTCTTTTCATATTTCTCTGCTGAAAGTTGAGGTTTGATCTCTTCCACTGAATGTAGCTCAAAAGCATTCAAAATATCAGGTGCTTCAAAAGTAGATGCTTTCAAAAATGAGGCTTTTGACTCTCTGCCTTCTGACTCTACCCACCACTTGCAGGTTCAGAGGGAGGTCTGTGCTTAGCGTTTTCCAGTTCCCCTCTAAAACACAGGTGGATTTTTAATGGCCTTGTTCTTTGGTAGTTAATTTTATTCCTGGTTCCCCACGCTGTTCAATAATAATTTGCCAAGGCTACGGTTTGCTGTATAAATTAATTCTGCATAATTAATCTTACATAAATTAACAATGTGGAAGTTCTGGGCTGTGACAGGGCTCGTGAGGTACGTGCTGTTTGTGCTCCCTGGAAGAGAGAAGCAGTTCCCCTCAAATCTCCACCCCAGCTTCCTTGAGCAACTATTTTAGTAGGAAATTAATCACTTGCTTTTACCCTTCCTTTGAGCAGAAAGAGCCTGGATGACTCTCAGACACCATCAAACTGCTTAAATGTTTGAGATCCTGGTTAAGCTCATCCTTGAAAGCTCCTTCAGAAACAGGTAGTTTCGGAGACCAACTCCATTGCTTCTTTTGGAGAACCACGGGGTTGTCTCTGCAGCACTGGGGCCCTGCTGGGCTGTCCCTGCAGGCCTGGCCCTCAGCTCTGTGTAGCACGAGGTGGTGGCTGTGCCCCCAGCACCAGCTCTCAGTCCTGGGTTACAGCAGCCTCATGCCTGACCCTCCTACTGATCCAGTTCAGCACAGCACCCAGCAGCTGAAAATCAGAGGCAGAGGCGGTTCCCGCTGTGGGGCTGGCAGGGGGGCAGGCTGCGCTGGCTCCCTTGGCTACCTTGCTGCTCCTATGGAATTAGCTTGCTGTGAAAGGATGTCTCCAGTCCCAGGTTGTGTTTTCATTGTGGCTTTTCTCCTGCATGTCTTAAACTTGCTGCAACTCCAAAAATCTGCCACTCATCTGTTCTTATTGCTTATGTCCCCTCAGGTGCAGGTACATTCTTCTAAAGCTCTCTACTCTTTGAATGATTTCTACTCCAGTGCTTCTCATTACAATCAATTTCTTTCTCTTACAAATATAGTTAAGATAATTGTTCTCTTTATGGCCCACACTTACCTTAAAGATTTTAGTTAAAAGCCCTGAAGAAGCATTTCAACATCCAAAGCAATAGGGGTGTTCAATAGTGCTGCTGCTGAAGGTGCCCAAGCCCTGCTGGACCTGTTGCAGGCTCCTCAGCTTGCTAAGAAGGATTCCAGGCCAACCTGAAATAAAACTTCATCACAGGTGAACTAGCATATTTCCCAACCTCTGTACAGCTTGATAAATAAATTGATATTTGCCATGGAAGGTTAGACACTCTGTGCTTGTCTATTTCACACTCATTACTTTTCCTCCATTTGGCTTTGGAATAGTTGTCATTCTGCTTGATTGGCTCCTGTTGATGGCAAAGGCAGCAAACTGCTTCTAATGGAAACATAGCAGTCTGTGTCTGGAAGGGGCTGTTGGAAGTGAGTTAAAGGCTAACAAATGAATTTAGGAAATAGAAGACATTATTTACATTTCATTTTATAGGTAGTTCACTGGCAGTTCTGCAGAGAAAATCCCTGAGGCACCAGGGGAGAGCTGGCTGAGAAATTACTGTTCAAGCAATTTTCTTAAGATGCAGTTCCCAGAAAATAAAATAATTTCCAAAAAGTTCATTTTTATCATGTAAAATAAAAATAACATATTTTACATTCATTTTGATCTGAATATTAACACTCTTGCCAAAATGGCCTGAAGCATTTAATATTGTGTTGGTCTTAGCTGGAACTTCCTTCCAGCTGTTCACCAGCCCCCTGGACAGAAGCTCAGGACTGCTGCTCAGCTGCTTGAGAGGGGATCCAGCCCTCAGCTATGGGCTGCTTTCTGACCAGTCCCTGTGGTTTGTGCTAGAGAAGGAACCTGAGGGAAGGCAGGAGCATGTGGCCCTGGAGCTGTCACTGCCTCCCCCAGCACCCCTGTGCTGAGCAAACTCAGCTGGGAGTTTCCCTGTTGGGAAGGGGAAGAACCAGCAGAATCTGGCTCCAAGCTGGACTGACCAGATATTGAAACTTTTCCAGTGAGCCAGGTTACTAATATTTTCTTTTTCTCAAAGCAATACCTTTGGAGATGTGCTCACTAGAGCACAAAATCTGTTCCCCCAGATTAGCAGCATTGTTTCCAGAGAGAGCAGGCTTGGGAAAGGATGTCTTCTGGTGGAGGTGGCAAAAGCTGCACAAAAGCAATCTGCATTCCCTCAGGAAAATGAAGTTAAATCATTTCAGCTTGTAAAAAAAAATACTGAATTTCAATTTCCAAGATGTTTTGCTTATTTTATCCTGGGTGTTGTACTCCATCTGCCCTTGCACTGCAACTCAGGATTTGTTCTCTGTAATCTCTCTGTCAAACCAATGGCATTGATTTACACCTCTGCTGCTCCCATCCACTTCATCTCCCTGGGGACCAAGGGGGCAGCTCTCTTCTGATGTGACTTTTTTGCTCCTGGAATTTGTCTTGGAAGTGTGTTACAAAGCATGCTTGCCAGCTCTCCAAAGGAAAGTTTGGTGGGTCTGCAGCTGGGAGGAGCAGCTTCTTGTTCTCCTTGGTAGAACCCAGGTAGCACATAAAGCACAATTAGTGACTTCATGACTTTCTGTGAAACTCTGTTCCCACTAAGTTGGCAGAGTTCAAGAAGGCAAATAAGAAATAGTTTTTCTTATTGTGGCAGATCAATTCAAGAAGTTCTATCCAGCTTTGTGTAATGCTGTAGAGGCTATTTCTAACAAAAACATGTTAATCTCTGTGGCTGGCTAAATGCACCTGATAGAACTATTTCTGTTGTCTCTACCTTGCATTGATAAAATAATTTTACAGTTACCATCAATAATTCTCTCTGTTTCCTCTAAAAGCACTTCAAGCATTATTCACAGGATTAGTTGCTACGAATGGCAGCAGATGTGGCACGTGGGAGCTGAGCTCCTGCTCTGGCTCCGTGGGGAGATTTTTGGTGTCCATGGGGAGCAAAAGCTTCTCTCAAGGGACACTGCCTCAGAGGAGGAGCTGGATCCCATGGGCAGGGAGTGCAGAAGCAGGGGTTTGTCTCCAACACTCACAGCTTTACAGGAGTCAGGTTTTTTGCAGAGTCAGCTGAGCTGGCAGCAGAGATGGAGAAGGAGGTAAATGCACCCAATAATGTTTGAAAAGGCTCCTGGCATGTCAAAATGCTTCCAGTTGGCTCAGGTGTTACTGGTTTTTTAGTTACTTTCCCATCTGAAAATCACAGAACGATTGGTGAAGTTTCTAATTTAAAAGGATCCTGCTTCTTGCATTTTGCTATGAAAACGGGGACATTTAGCCAAGTTTGAAAATTCACTTTGTAAAATTATAGAAAATATACCTGTACACTACGTGCACCTGGCTTACTCAGGGCACAGGTCTCCTGTCCTTCTGTGCACTACATCTGAACAGACAGGGCTAAAAACCCTAACAGAATAGGTTGTAAAGCATATTGCTTTTTGCTTGTCTTCCTTTTAGATAGTTATTGTTTGTATTTTTCCTCCCCTTTCTGGTTTTTTTCTGTGCTTAAATGGCAAGAGCTGCAAATCATGCTTTAGACCCTGCTGTTTCTGACAGCAATTACAAAGGATTAAAAAAAACACAACCCTCTAAAAAGGGAAGGTCTAAATGAAAACCATATAATGAATGGGGAGGAGGAGAATGGGATAAGAAGCAAAACATACACCAGCCAATTATTGGAATGCATCTGATTTTGAAAAAAGGACAGTCTTTGATGGAAGAAAATAAGTGTTGTTTGATATTGATTGATTCACTGCCTTTCTAAATTGCTAATTAGCATCCAGTAATAGGGCAGTGCTCCTCATAACTTGCCTACACCTTTCATTTCCTACTTTCTCTGTCAGGCTGTTTCGTCTAAATGATTCTGTGTAGTTCAAGAGCTGTGTAGTTCCTCGTGATGTCTACAGGCCCTTGTTAGACCTTCTCCCTATAATGCTCACTTCTCAACTAATAAAATTGTGTAGTCTCAGATCTGTTTCTATCCCCTAATCTAAAGCAATGATCATTTTCTGTGTATAAGGAAATTTACTGTCTATTTCATTGATGTTGGACCATTTCTTTCTATGGGTAATAAGAGCTTTAGCATGCTCCATTTCTTTCCAAACAGTTTGACTTATTACAGTAATGTTGTTGAAGCCATGAACTCTGTTGTTGATCACAAGTGATATGGGAGCATGTAGGATAACATCTTCCTCAGGAGTTCACACGCCTCGTTGTTTCCCAGCATGGGCACACACTGTCTGTCTGGTGTTTCTACCAGCTGCTGGGAGGGCTGCATGTCAGGGTGGAAGCACCTGCATTAAAGACCTCCCAGGACAAGCCCTTTTTTTTTTGAGGGATCAACAGCACATTCCTTACTGTTCCTGGAAATGGAAAATTTCCAGAATGGTGTGCTTTTAGCTCTGGTCATTGAATCCTCAACTACTCATGCATCCAGCAGAGCTGGGGGCTGGGGGGAGGTGGATTGCTTCTGTTTGTGCTCCCCAACCCCCCACACCACAATTAGACTTTCATTGTCCAGAGGATGTTGGTGGGGTCAGGAAGCTTGGCTCAGGCATCTGGAGAAGCTGAGGCTTTGCTGAGCATGCTGGGAGGCTGATGCTGGCAGGCTCAGTAGGTGATTATTGTGGTGTAAGTCAGAGTTCCTCTGCAGGAGATGTGAAGACAGATTTTTCATGATGAATGAACCTAAACAAACCCTGCAGAGGCTGAGTGCATCAGTGTGTGTTTGGTGAGTGTCCACAGCAACCCATGGGGCAGACACTGTGTGTGTCAGCCCTGTGCTCCTACGGGCTGAGCAGTTGTCACTGAGCCCAGGACTCCTGTTGCCAGGGTGTGTTTGAGCAAAAGTTGGATCTAGCAAGAGAAACCTGTGTATTTGTGTCCCATGTTGACAGTCATAGCTTCTCTCCCATGTTTGTCAGCCCTCCAGGTTTGTCTTTCAAACACAAATCAGCAAATTTAGCTCTGTCCTTCCAGGCAGCAGGAGTTTCTGGACTCCTTGTCCCACGGCGAGCACAGGGCTCCCTGCTCTCACGTCCTTTCCTGTCCAAGAAAATCTGGAGTGAGATCCCTGCTCCCCAGCTCAGTTTTGTATTTGAAGTGAAAGTTTTTACTTTGGAGTCTGGTGGCTGTCAGCGCAGTGCAGGCAGCGTGGGACACAGCCCTGGCAAGCACCTGCATTCCCTACCCTCCCAGGGGGTCTCAGCCTTCCCACCTTCCACAAATCCTAGCACATTTGAAAGATGCAATGTGACAGTGAAATGCATTTTTAATGTGTTCCCTATTCTGCATTCTGTAGATCACAAGCACCTTTAAAAACTGAAAGTAGTAATAACAAATGAGTGAAAGTTGCCAAAGTACAAAACACTCACCAGTGTTTCCTACCACAAATGTAGTATTTCTTTGAGGTATTTCAGTTCCTGTGAAGCAAAACAACACTGTCCCTTCCCTTCCCTGCCTGCCATTATTTTCCTTTCCAAGAATGAGCCTGTAATTCAGTTTTTGAGTAATAACTGTCACATTTCCCAAGAGCACAAAACTTACTTATGGCTTTGTCCCTGGGCAGGAGGAAACAAGGAGCTGCTGACAAAGACCCAGATAGCTATTGATGTCTAATTTCATTTTAGAGAAGGAACATCTTCACTTGCCTCTGTGGTCTCCAAAGTGGTGCGGGCAGCACTGGGGTACAGAGCTGCAAAGGTCATGCCACAGGTCATGCCCACCAGAGCACCAGCTCCTGCCTCCTCCTGCCTTTACCAAGACAAGCCGATGAGCTGGGGCTGCTCCTGGGATCCTGCACTTGTATTTAAGGATCCAGACTTACTGGGTGAATGGCATGGCAGTCAGCTGGTGAGCAGGGCTTGTGCTGGGGTCCCTTGGGTGGAGGATGGCCTCAGATCTCCTCCAACAGGTGGAGATTTGGGCATGGCACCCTCTGCAAAGCCATTCGAGGATTGTTCCCTTTCTCTTCTATTCAGAGGCTTATCCTTAACCTTGGGTGATATTTAGTGTTTCACTTTAGTGATTACAAAAGAGGGGTGAGTTGCAAGTGTTTTCCTGTCAGTGGAAACATCTGCAAGAAACAATCTAGCAGTGTCAGAGTCTCCTCCACTTTACCTACATTTCCTGGATCAACTCAGGTCTTTACGGATGTGTTTCCCATTGAAGGTGTCTGAAACAGCTTGAGGAGTTAATCTGCTCTGGTGCTTAATATTTTACTGATCCAAGGTGGCAGTCTGGCCCTGTGTGCAAATGAGCTCCCTACCTAGCATGAGAGGAGTGTGCCAAAGGCAGAAATCACTTCTCGGGGAAGCTTTAACAGGCTCCTCTTTAGCACAAAGCCCCGAAGGTGATTTGCAGACCTGGTCAGTTTCGTCTCTCTGGCTGAGTTACTGCTGGTGAGATGAGAAGTTTTTGCATCTGGATCTTCCCACCAGTGGTGGGGCTGGGTTGTCCCCTGGGTCTTGGAAGCCACGAGGCTGCTCTCACAGCTGGGGCAGGTGGCCCAGTGGTGCTGTTTCAGCTTCGTGCTCTGGGGACTCTGGCAGTGAAGCCTGGTGAATTTAATTGTGTCCACTCTGTGCCAAAAATCCGGGTTGTTGCAAGGATCCAATCTTCTCTATAGAGATTTAGAATAACTTCCTTGGTGTGTTGCTGTTAGAGTCTGCACGTCTTCCTTCGGGGACTCCCTAAACAAGCATAATAATAATTAGAAATATCCCAAGTGAAAAGTCCAGACAAGAGCCCTGCAGTGTGAGCCAAGGACTGCAGTAAGATTAAAAGATTCTGGAGAGGGAGCTCACCAGCAAGAACTGTAGCAGGAAACAGTCCCAGGAAAGAGAGACAAAGAATAACTTTTTTTTCTTCTATTAATGAAAAGATAATATGTAAACTGAGCCTCAAGATGAATAAAATCTGTTATAGAGAATCTACTTAGATATCTAGTAGTAAGGCTGGTCACAGTGTGAATGCCTCCTCAGGATCCAAATGTCCCAGCATCACTTTTTGGCACTGCTGAGCACTGAGTCCATGTTTGGAGTTTGCGTGCTGCACTCCCAGGATTATGCCCACCCCTCATCTATGCAATTTAATTATTTGCTTGTGTATGGCATTCAGGGCATGTCTGTTGAGGTACAGCTGTAGGATGTATTTTACTGTTTGAGAACACAATTAGTAAAGCAATCTTTTCACTGTTAATAGATCACTATTAATTTAAAGGACTTTAAAAAATTTCAGGACTGGATACTTGTGTCTGGTAACCTTTTGACTGTCTTTGGAGCTTCACAGGACCTTGCTAATGGAAAATACAAAGTCAAATTCAATACTTGAAGTGTGTAGGTCTTTAATAGTTTTTGGCTCATGCTAGGAAGAAAGGAGGAGGAAAACTGTCACTTCACTGCATTATTTTTTTTGTCACATAGAAAAATTGTTGCTTCTCACAAGAAATAGATTATGATGCCCTGGGATGGTGCAGTGTGCAAGTGTCTGTGCTATTCATCATCTTCCTAGCTGAAAGGAAAGACTTGTGTGGGGAAGCCAAGTGACTTTGACCCTTCTGCAGGTAGTTGTCCTCCAGAAAGGAAATCATATTCCCTTACAGTGGTCTGCTGCAATCATACCACATCAAACTCTTAATTGTGACTTATTTAAGTGCAACAAAACCCACATCAATTCTGTTGGAAATAATGCCTCTGACCTCCCTCATTCAGACTGAGATCTGCCTGGTGGGACTTCAGGCATGGCCTGACGTGGGGCAGATGCTCAGCCTCTGCCACCTGCCAAATGAGCTGCAGACATTATAACAACAGGCTCTGTTGTAAATTGTCATTGCTTCTGCACAGAGCAGCTTCATCCATGAGCATTAATCCTGAACGGATTTAATTCTTTTAGTTCTTTAAATGCCCCGTGTTTTGGTAGCTTTAGGGGGACTTTGGTGGTAGAAGATCATCCTGCCTAACTCCAGTGCTCGTTCTAAGCACAGTTTCTTCTTTCCCAAAAAGTCCTCTGAAATGACAGCCTGTAAGTCTCAAACTGAGACTCATGAATTCTTTTTCTTGTCCACATCTCTGACACTGTATTGCCATAACAACATTGAGGCAAATATGGAATGGTTTGCATGATAAAAGCAACACAGGCGTCCCTGCAAACTGGTCTGGAGATGCCTCAGAGAGATGTTACCTTGATTAAGCATTTCTGGGAAATGGGAAAAGCAGCTGGACTAGAGTGTACAACGTGTCCCTTGGGTTGGCCTTTTGATGCTCACACAGAGTCCTATCAAGCCAGGTGGTGAATGTTGCATTAAACCAGCTCCCCACAAAGCAATCTAATAACAAAGACATGTAAACAGCAGCACGGTAGCAATAAACACAATTAGCACTGAGCTGAGTTGCACAGAAGAGGCTGAGGTGGCTTCTGCTGTTATTTCTGGGGAATATAAATGAAATGTCTGCTGAGCACTGGGGGAACAGGGTGTGACAGCAGCAGCTCTGCTGCCCCCAGGAACCTGCTCCAGCTCCCAAGGAGGCTCTGGTTGTGCTGTGGGCACACTCAGCGCCTTCCTGCCCTCGGAGCACCCAACTTCCAACTCCTCCTGGTCTCAGGTATGGCTGTCTCAGTTGTTGTCTCCTAACAGTGTCCAAGGAATAAGTGGCCTTGGCTGTGGCAGGGGACAGTGCTGCTGCTTTCAGACCACAGAGCCAGGGTTTGCAATGAGCCACATGTGACCTGGTTTGTCAAACAGAGTTGCACTTTTAGCTGAGCCTGTTTAATCTTGCTGCTTGCGGTATCTCCTCTAATTGACCATGGCAAAGGAAGTGGTGCTGGCACCTTGTGGCAGTGAGTACCAAGGGCGAGTTCTGCATTGTAGCACTGGCTTTCACCAGGCTTACCTTGCATAGATATATGAGGTTGGAAGGGACCTTTAAAGGTCATATAGTCTTTTAAAGGTCATCTAGTCCTTTAAAGGTCACCTAGTTTAGGGCTGATAGTTTAGTGCTGGCTACTAACCTGGGGAATGAGGGGAGTTGGGTAGAAGTGGTGAAAGGGAAAAGGAAGGTTTGCAGCTTCCTATGTGATGTACTCCAGGTCACCCTGGTCTGGCAGGGGGAGTTGGACTAGATGATCTTTCGAGGTCTCTTCCAACCCCTAGGATTCTATGATTCTATGATTCTGTGTAGGCTTGGTGAGAGGGGCTGAGCTGGAAACAGTGGCCCTTCCCTGGAGCAGAGGGAGGCTCAGGCCCAGCTGTCGTGCTGCGTGGGGTGACCTTACTGGGGCCACAGGGTCCCAAAGGGCAGCAGGAGTGTTTGTGCCAGTGCTGGGACACACAGGGAGTGCAGCTTGTGGAGTATTGCCTGTGTCACCAGGCTCTGCAGCTACGAAGAAAACCAGCAGCAGCAGAGCAAGTGCTTGTTCTGTAGAAAGAGGCTTTTTATACTGAGCTGCAGCCCCCAGGCATAGCAGGTAGCCAGCATTGCTCCCCCAGGGCAGAGAGAAACCAGGGCAGCAGGGCTGGCACTTCTGTACATACACACTTGTACCAGAGGAGGCCAGAGAGATCAGCAACCCTGACTGAAGAAAGTGGAAGGCTTTGGAGGGTGCATGAGCCATAATCCTCATCTCCTTGAGTATTCCCTTGTCTCATATTCCCTTGTCTCACCTTGGAGAAAAGGGAAACAGAGGTGTAGATAACAAAGCTGGTGTAGATAATAAAGTAGGCTCCTCAGCTTACTACCCACAGTGTTCTGAAAGTTCAAATACTAACAGTGAAAAATACCTCTTTAAAAAATGTGCAGACAATTACTGTATCTTTGTAGCATAACTTTACTTTAAAATTAAGCTTATCACCTAATATTAATAGTGAAGGCAACATAAAAGAGGAGACTTTGCACTGTGATGAGTCTTGTCTCTGAAAGCTGATCTTTCAAACTTGCTGGTGTAATATCCAAAGGATTCAGGGCTACACACAACAGAATCAGTTTCTCACATCCAAAGACAAAGCAAAGCTGCTTCCTCCTGCCTCTTTCCTTAGAACCAAAAGCTACTTGCTGGAGCTGCTGATTGACTGTATCAAGCAGCAGTGCAATTCGGATGAAAGATTATCTGACATTTTAAATATCTGTAAGTTTAATGTAACAGGTAAAGACTGTCTCCCAGGGATATTATATCTACGGAGTCACAGTTTTACGAGGTGATTATAACACAAGCAATTGTCTGCCATGTGGAGTGTGTGCTAAATGATATCTTGAATGATAATGATGGTTCACTTGGCAGCCTGACAGATCTCTGATCCATTTATAACTGCACAGGAACCGGAGTGCAGGAGCTGCTGCCAGATGGCCCTGGCAATACACTGGGATAAAGTGGTAGAACTCAGCACCGGGCATCAAACCACCCAGTGTTTGGTGACCAGCAGGTGTAGGGGCTGGAAGCTGGCTCAGAAACCTGAATTCCTGCCACCAGGTTCCTGGTGTGGTGCTGGCTGAGGCCACCATGGCTCGGGGGCCTGGCTGGCTGTGGTGTCTGCATGGGAGCCAAACAGCACAGCTTGGACACTGAAAAAATATCTGATGAGCCCTCTTTTAATAATTGTCACTGTGTCACTTCTCCCCACCCAAAATCACATTAGATGTGAGAACGGTAGAGTTGATAAAGTGCACAAATCCTTTCTTTCTTGAACAGACACTTATTTATCACTTGGTTTTGTTACAGGTGGTGTTAATTTCTTTTGTCACAAACTATTGATTTGGCCAAATCCTTCAGTCAACAGAAAAAAAAGTAAACTTGGCAGCAATCTTGTTACCCTGAACAAGAAATCAACCACACAGATGCATCAGGGGCAACTGCTTCGGTGTGTTTATCTCTGTTTGTTGAGGAGGCAGCTGGAATTTCACACGGTGTGTTTAGCAAGCAGCGCTCAGCGTCGCCTTGGAGATTGTAATTAGGCCCCTTCCTCTTGCCTGATGTGCAGCCTCCTCTCATGGCACTTACTCCCTTCAATTATTTTCACGCCTGTTTGTGGATGGTAAGACCTTGTTTTCTTGATGCCTTCCTGCCAGTCACAAAAGGATGCAGGGCTGTTTGGGCACAGGGCTGTGGTGTGGGAGGTGTCCCCAGGAGTGGTGGGTGCACAGCAAGGAGACAGTTGGCAATGAACCATTTTTCATCCAGATGCAGGCAGCACTTAGTTTCCATTCAAAGTTTCTCAAATGTTCCTAGAACGTGCTCCACAACCTGAAGCTGCTCTTCATTTTACTGTCCCCTCACTTGCTGAAAAGCTCAGGATTTCTGGTATTCATGCTTAAAATGCCCTTGAGTGTAGAGAGTTCAAACCAAAGGTTTCTCACATTATTATACAGTCCCCAGTACACACTCTCACTGCCTCCAGCTCCAGGGGGTTTTTGGGTAATAACTGGACCCAATGGTATTCCAAGACTTGGTGTAAAATAGAAAATAGTCTGAAACAAATTGGAAGAAAATGCATTTGCGATCAAAATAACCCTGAGGTGCAACACATGCTCCTTCTGCTGTATCTCCTGATGAATGGTGATACAGGACACAGCTGAGATGTTGAGACCTCACTGGCAATCCGTTGCCTTCATGTCAAAAAACAGCACTAAAGCACAGCTGTTATTTTGATGCAAGTTGATCCAAAAAGCTTCTACTGCAGAAGCTGTCTCTACAGAGTAGAGGAAACACTACATCCAGCTAAATACAGATTCTGCAAGATCATGATTTTCTGCTTGCAGTAGAAAAAGGAAAAGAATTTATACTATTTTAGCTTCAATTTTGCATCCTTCTTAATATGTGTACGGATCTTTCACCTTCTGCTTAATGCTTTCTTAGGTGAGAAAACCTCTGGTTGGAGAAATTTGGAGTTTTGTATCTCTGTGTACGGTTCTGACAAAGTATTTTGTATTTTTGAAACTCTTTTTCCCTCTTTATGGTACAAAGGAAAAGTCAACATGATCATTTCATAGCAGAAAAGTAAATTATTTTATAATGAAATTCAGGAAAATCCCTTTTTCTATTTCTTCTTTTTTTTTTTCTTCACTAAAAATGTTTAAACATTAGCAAAGTAACAAGAGGGAAATGGGAAAATAAAATATCAGAGTTGGATATTGATCAGTTATATTTGTGTTAAAAGCTGGTATCAGTTTCATGCTGAAGCCTTCCTGTTTCTTTTATGGCTCTGGCAGCCCTAACTGTAAATAAAATTTAAAATGACAGATGTGAAAGCTTGCAGAATAATTGCTCTTAGGGTAGAAAGCTGGTAAGAGTCAGTTGTGATCCTGGAAATTTTCTGGGGTGGTTTTGCAAGCTTGATTTATATACAGATTTCCTGGTATTTTGGATGGTCCCATAGACATTGGCCCGAAACATACTTTAAAAAAACTGTATCCTATGGATGCTTAAAAAAGGGCACGAAATGTAACTGCAGCTCAAATGGCTTCTTGTGCCTCTGGTACAGCCCTGAAGTGCAGCAGGGGATGCAAGAAACAGTCCCTTGCAGGGGGGATGTCACAGGCTCAAGGGAGTGCTAGAGCCTGCAAGGAGTAGATGTGGCAATACTTCAGATTTCTTGATATTTAACTTTGCTGTCAAACATTCCCAGTGCAGCTGTCAGTGGGATTTTTCTGTTGGTTTTGTGCTCCAGGGGCAGATTTCCACAGCAGGAGTCCTTTGGGAAGTGCTCCCACCACTAGTCCTGCTGTCTGGGCAGATGCTTTGCCAGTGGATGTTGTCCGTGCTCTCAGATACTTTAAACCATAAAACTCAGCACCCAGAGACATAAAGTATAACAATAGCATTAAGCAGAACAGTACTGCAAAGTCACATGCAGCTTCTAGACACTCCCAAATCTAAAAAAGAAAAAAGAAAAGACAGATCCTGTGGCTGATCCAGGTTCCTGTCAAGCATTCCCTCCATCCCATCTGGATACCACCCAGCTGGGAGTGCTGTTGCAGGGCAAGGTGCTGCATGCAGCCTGCCTCAAGTCCCTCAGGAGTTTGTCTAAAGCCCTGCATGTGACTGACACTTCTGCTCAGGCATTTCTGGCACCGCAGAAGCACCAGAGACACACACTCCCTGGGTGAACCCACTGGCCCTTTGAGGACTATCTCCAGCTTGTGCTGTAAGTAATAGTGTGTTAATCAAATTAGGTGGAATTAAGAAATTAGGGGGTATGTTCTGGTATAGTTTATGCAAAACTCCATGCTGGTTCCTTTGTTCACTTGTTTTCTTTTCATTTTGCATTAGTCTCTGTTACAGTCATTTGGTTCAAGGCCACAGCAAACAGTAAGAATTAGATGTGGTTTGTGTTAGCCTGTGGAACAAGATTTGAGAAAACTAACAGGATTTCCAGGGAGTCACTTCCACAGCAGTGGTGCAGTAGGTGTGAGTGAGGCCTCAGCTGAATTAGCCTTCTGTGTTTTCTGGAGGCAGATGTTCCCCACCAGCAGTGCCAAGTCCTGATGAGGCTGTGCTCTGATCCAGCTGCACGGCCCATCTCACCCCATCTCCAACCACAGCCTCATGCCCCATTCCTTTTGTAAGGGACACCAGCATCTGGCTCATCACCCAGAGCTGGCTGTGCCCTGTAAGCAGCCTGGGAAGGGCAGCAGCTTCCCTGAGTGGATGTGGAGCCTCCTGTGGGAATGCTGACCAGAGCAAGCTTTACCCATGTTCATATGGGAAACTCAGTCATGGAAGGGAAAACATTTTGCAAAATTTCTTTATTTATAATTTTCTTACTTAGCAGCTGCTGGGGTTCCAATCCCAGGAGTTCAGTGTTTGAATCTAAGACACAGAAGAGAGACTTGGGCAGCTCCTCTGCAAAGCCAGTTCCCTCAGAAGAATCAGCCAGTGTTCTGGCTTCCTTTTTCTGGTTCTCCTTTGCTTCTGCAAAGTCAGGGAATGTGGGCAGGTCAAGCAGAAAAACTTGACCCTGGTTTCAGTACAGGCTTCAGGTGTGCCTTGTGGAATTGGTGTCAGGAATGCTGGAGAGTCCTCGCTTCTTGGGATGGGATGTGGTCGGGGAATCTGGGAGCACTGTAGGATGTGCAGCCATGTCTGCACTGAGGAAAACCAACACCTGGGAGTTAAATGTCCAAAGGCAGCTGAGTGGTTTATAGGGGAGTTCAAAATGTGAATGGGGCAGTTTTGAATTTTCCAATAAAACTGTTTCCATGTCGTTATGTCTCTCCCAGTTGTGCTGTTCAAGATTCTGTTCTAAGGTTTAAAATCTGTTTTGACGAGCAGTTTGTTTGACCAGTTCAAACAATGAATAATTCAGCATCCCCCTGAATGGCTTTTTGCAATGAATAAAATCATATTTATACCATTGAATTAAAATATTGAAGACAGAGGAAGATGACTGTGAGTAACACAGCTGTGAATCACATTCACAGTCCTGCAATCTGCTGCTCAGTGACGTGCGTCTCGCTTCTTCCACTTCTTCTCATTAGTTGGTTATTTGAGAACTGCTTTGACAAAGTGAGAGAAGCACAGAATAATTGCTCTGTGTTAGGTTGGCAGGAGGGCTCCAGTGCAGCCCCTGACCAGAGCCAGGCCATGGGGAAAACTCCAGCTTCTAGTCATGAAGGGCTCACGGGAAATCCTCCAAGGAAATCCTGTGGCATCTGTCATAAAAATGCAAAGGGAATAAGGGAGATGAAATTTCTGGCTTTTCTCTGGACTGTTAAAGCTGTATTTCTTAGTAGGGATGAAGTGATGCATATCTAGATATTCCCTGTGCTATGAGTCTCCTTTTTCTTGATGAAGGGACACACAGCAAGTGGGTTTCCAAATGTAACAAATACGAATGCTGAAGGAAAACATTCACAGTGGTTTTCACAGAATCACAGAATCTTAGGGGTTGGAAGGGACCTCGAAAGATCAAGCAGTCCTTTTGGGAGACTAACAGTACCAATAAAGAGATCCCTGTGGCATTCCCAGTGAGTTGGTCTGCAGTGTGTAATGCTTGGTCTTGATAAACTGGATGCGGTTTATCTGAAGTCAGGAACAGTCTGTGTTTGCACTCCAAAGAGCTGACTCAGCAACCTTTCAGCCCTCACTTATCCTTGGTTTTATGGGGAAAATCCCCTCCCTTTATTACTGTGAGCTGAGCTTTAGCTGTAATAGCTTAACACAAAGTGTGATTTGTGTTCTCTCTGACATGACAGTTCTAGCTGGGGCATTGGCTTTGTGTTGATCTTCCATTGTATGCAGAGAGGTTTTTCCAATCAGCAGAGCCCAAATGGTGCCAAGTTAAGTACTCAAAACCCAGTGATGCCAGAATGAGAGGGTTTTGTACAAAATTAATCTGCAGTCTTGGCCATAAGTCCCGGAAATGCAGGTCTGGTGAGGAGAAACTGATCAGGAGCCAAGGGAAAGGAAAGCCCAGGCTGAGAAGCCAAACAGATTGTCCAATTATATTAATAAAAGAAAAAAGAGGTGATTTTCTGTAGCTTCACCTATAAAAATAGCTGAGTTGCTATGGATAAATTTCCAAGAAGAAAATTAAAAAAAAAAAAAAAAAAAAAAAAAAAAAAAAAAAAAAAAAAAAGGCTGTCACATTTTCAATATAGAAAGTTTTCTCCTAAAGCAGTGAGCAGAGGACGTGTGGTTGGCAGTGTCTGGCAGAAATGCTAACAGACTGCTCCCAGCCCCACAGAAGCTTCATGAATAATTGTATTACAAATGTTTAATCAATGATGTAGTGGAGTGTCCATGTGTTTTATATTTTTATGACATCAGTCTTCCTGTTTTTATACATCCTGACTCCATAGTTAATCCTGGGGATGTTGCTTTGAAGTTTTTTTGGCAAATGGCTCAGTCTCCACCAGGGAGGCCTCATCACAGAGGCTTCTCAGAACTGCTTTCCAGTAGCAAAATATGAAATAATAAAATGATACTTTACAACCTGCTTTAAGAAAAACCTCACTTGTTTTCTCTGTCATAGTAGCTTCCATTCATTGACTTCACAAATTTGATCATGTTTTAAGGGACACAACCATCAATCATGTGCCTCGGGCTGTCTCATACACAGGATGCAGTTGTGGTAATTGAAATGAGTACAAATGTGCTGCCAAAACATCCGTCCCTGCTTGTGGTTGGGAGAGCAGAGATGAAGAAGGTTATTCATTCCAACTGGGAGGGATCTCAGATCTCTGAAGGTGTGTTATCTAGAAGAAAACAGTGGAGAAATTAAGGAATATCAAGTAAATCTGGTCTCCAAGTGTTAACTGATAGTTGCCTGGCATCAGATAAATCTAGTCATTTATCATCCAATCATAAAAGCAAAGTATTGGCGAAGTGGTACCAAACACCAGTTGAAGTTCACTGGGGATTAAAAGTGAGAGGAATGCAAGCCAGTGCCTCCTCTCTGCTTATTTTAAATTCTTTGCTGAAGCTCTCTGTTTATTTGCCTACACAGAACGAATGACTGGTAACTGCTTTCTTTGCAGCACCATAACTTGTTACTTTCCATTCACAAACATTCACAACAAAGAGAAAAGCAAAAAGAATGACAATGAAACCTGCAGAAAACCTTTCTTTACCTTTCTTTAGTTTCACAGGCAAGTCAAATAGAAAAGCTGGTAACTCAGGTATTAGCATGTAGAAGAATATGAAAGGAAACTGAGAGAGGAACAGATTTTATTTTTGCTCGCTGTCTCAGTTCTGTGCACATCTGTTCAACATGAGAAATAGTAAAAAAAGAAAGATTCTCTTCCAGCCCATAGAGCATGCCCAGCACAGGGCATCCATGTCCCTCTGCTCCTTTCTGTTCTCTTCCACCCAGCATTGGAACCTTTTTTTGCAGAGTGATTGTAATTTATTCTCTTGATTTCATCTTAGCTGCTACTTGAGTTTGTGCCCTGAGCCTCTGCCTGCTGCAGCGTGTGAGCCAGCATGAGAAGAAAAGAAAGAAACAGACCACTTCACTGGGGATTATTTCTATTTCTCACCTCATATGGCAAAAAGAGATCTTTTGTCCTGATGTCCATCTCTTTTTGTAAGTCTTCCAGGTATTCTGATTACAAGAAAAAAGCACCACTTTTTGGGGGGTGGGTGGTCCTGTAGCCAGGGCTGGCAGGTTGGTAGGAGCTCCTTGGGGCCACAGGGTAGGAGTTGGGCTCACAGCCTTATTCTGTGCTGAGCTGAACAGCTCCAGGTGCTGAGCCCTCCCAACCAGCTCTCCCTCTGATGGGAGTCTCAGTGCTTCATCTCACCCCTAAAAACAGAGGGATGAGTTGAGCTAATGGCTGGCACCTCGTGTCTTAATCCCTCGCTGTTTAGGGATTTGCTGGCAAATAAACATCCAACAACTAAATTGCAGCTGTAACTCCCTTGGTTTGCCTCCCTTCTCCCCTGAGTCCAGCTTTCTGCTTATAGCAGGTGAAGTTTGTAAGAGACACATGCCTGAAGTTCACCACAGAGCCTTGTCTATGCATTGTGAAAGCCCACAACCAGCACTGAGGGACCAGAGGAGCAAATGTGTGGCTGTGACACTGCCAGTGTCCTGGGAGGGGTCAGCATGCCCAGGCAGAGGTAGAGCAGGCAGCTGTGATAGGGCAGGTTTTCCCCCATCTACTTTGCTGGGTTTACTTAGTCATTCAGAAGTTAATGCAGTTGAAAAATCTTTTTAGTTCAGGATTATATAAGTATTGGGACACACAAGATTGTGGTACAATGTGCCAGAAAAAAATTGATTTGTTTTTCTTTGGCAGGGGGTTGATTATTAAAGCTTTCCTATTTCAACCCTATTTCTTTGAGAAAGGCAGCTGCAAGTTATTATATCACATTGTCCTCCCCTATCCTGCTGCAAGCCAAAAGCCAGCCAACCTCAGTGGAGTGTGCACAGGAGCAATGTGTGTGAGCAGGGCAGCTCCTGGAGCCCCTGCCCATGGAGGCACAGCAGGACTGGTGCACAGGACAGCATACACCTCCCTGTTGACACTGAGGTTGTCTGTCCTTTCTGCTGGCTGCCACAATTAATCTCTTGCATGTCATGTAATGAACTAATGGCCAGTTAAAATGTTGTGGTGGTGATGGTGCAGGATACCAGAGATGCTCTGAATTTGGTACCCAGAGATGACAGAACTGGGGTCCTCCTCTTCCACTGGCACAGCCAAAACCTTCCCCTGCCAGTGGGGTTGTGGGTCTCTGCCAGCTGTTTGCCACATTTCATTTACTGAAATGGTTTGGTAGAGATGAGAATTATCTCCTCTGACATGGAATGAATCACTCTGTAGGCACCAGGAGTAGCCTGCACCTTCCATTTCCATCTGGGCAGGTTATATGCCCCTGAGCAGAGTTTTAGGTGAAGTGCAAAGACTAACACTTTCAAAAGAATTGTCTTATTTGTGATGCAATTTTTAAATCCAGGTCTGACTTTTTAGCATGTAAAAAAAAATAAGGGCAAACATTTAGCACTAAATAAATTAGATGCACAATGAACTGAGTTTCATCTGCCAGAATTAATCAGCAACAACATTTCATTAATATTAAATGCTCATCAATAAGTCTGCAAATTTAAACAGTCCAACAACTTTCCAGTGACTTCAGACAAGTGCCAAAGGGTGAGGAGTGCCAGCAGCCAGCCCCTCTCCAGCAGCAGCACGTGGCACATTCCAGCTGCAGGGACTGCACCAGCCTTTGTGCTGCCTCACTGCACTTGTCCAGCCATCTCCTCCAGGGATGCTGGAGTTCTCCTTGCTATAAAGTGTACCCTACATGCAGGTTTATCAATGGCCTATTTGCAAGGAAAGCCCAAATATAACTGTAAACCAGTATTTAACTGCTAGAATGCTTTTTCTCCTTCCTGCCACACTGGACTAAATCACAAAGAAAGCTCTTTGGTAGCTGTGTAACCACGTTGGCAACCTGCTTCCAGAATCTAGAAGGATGCTGTTTTCCCATCTCTCCTGGGCTGTAGGGCCTTTTCATTGTTGGGTAGGAGGTGAGTTCAGGGCTGCACTCATTAAACTTACCTTAATCAGTCCTTAAATTGTACGTGATTTCACAGAGGGGAGGTCATAGTCAGGACTGAATTGAAACACTTTGCTCATAGCAGCCTTTCCCTCACCCCCCTTGAAAGTGATGGAGGGGTCTTTCCCTGCACATCTCCCCACTCCATGGTGCAGTTGCTGCTGGTGTTGTTTTTCCCATCTGACCATACAGCCAGCAAGTGCAATACTAGCCTGGTGTCACCTGCTGAGGTGGCAATAAAGACAAAAGCCAAAGAAAGAACTCATTAATCATTAGCTCTCCCATCTGGGCAAAACATTTTTTCAGGCTGATGCAATTTGGAGAATATATACATACATATGTGTAAGTATGGACACACAGGAATATATCAATATATAAAAAGAACAGATAAACATTCAGTGCAGATCAGACTGAAGAACCCCCTGGGATGGCAGTCAAGTCTCACTCTGTCAACAGAGCATCTGGCTCAGCATGTGGGGCTTTTGTCTCCATATCCAGGATGGAATCACACCCTCAGGTACTTCAGTCCCAGCATCAGTCTCAACATCTGTTTTTCTGCTGTTACACTGGTATCAGCAGGATATTCAGGTGGCAATGTAGGACGTAAATTAAAAAGGGGGAAACTGCAGGTTTCACTGCCCATTGACAGTTGGTCAGGAAGGGCCCATTTGTCCAAGATTTGACTGCTGTTTATGCCATGAACTCCACCATCTCATGGCTGAAAGACTTGTGGAGCAAACCCCAGCACTCCTGAATACCAAACAGCAAATATATTCCAGAAGATTGAGATTTGATGCATCCTCAGGTGTCAAACATTTTTAAAACCTCCCATTTCAATGATGGACCTGGAGAACATCCAGGCAGCAGCTTTTTGCAGTTTTAATGCTCTTTACATATTAATGTTCCCTAGCATTGATATAATAGGCTAAGGATAGAAGATAGCTCAGGACTTTAGGATACATCAAGAAAATACGGCCTCATGAAAACAACATTTGGAGCTAATTACAAGACTGACGGGTTAGAACAACACTAAGCTGCCAAAAATCCCTGGTTAGTTATATATTCATAGTGAAATGAAATCCAGCAATTGAGTGGGGAAATGTGGCTGTAATAGAAATCATGCCTGGAATATTCATAGAGAAGTTACTCAAACAGAGTTCTGTGGAAAATACAGTATTAACATTTACAGGCCTTGAACATGTCCTTTAGGACACTCTTCTAATTTTACTTTGAGCTACATCATCTTTATGCAGCAGTAAGTTTATTTCAGCACATTATGTTCATTAAGAAGAAAGAAAAAAAAAAAGACTCCTTCAGATGAAACACAGTTAATGAAATCTCAAGCTGGGGAAGGACAGAGACCTGCAGCAGTGTAGCCTTGTGTAGGAAGGGTGGGATGTGTTAGGGTTGTTCATAATCATCTGTCTGCAGACAGGAGAAATCTTTCCTGCTGTCACAGCATTGAAAATATATAACCCCTTTGATTACAAAACAAAGAAGAACTTTGCTGTAGTGCAAAGATTCAGCATCATACCAGCTCAAACAGGAAGGTGCTGTTGACTTGCTCAAATGTGCATTACTCTAGGAGACTATTTCCCTTACATTTTATCCTTGTAGGGTGTTGTTTGTTGTTTGGGGTTTTTTTAACTGAATATATTGGCCTTGAGCCCCATTAGATGGCATTGAAGAAACCACGGGGCTGAGTGCAGTGGGATTTGCTCCCTGACTCCCTCCATACAGTTAGTCATAGAAGAGCAGTGGCTTGGCATCATGTTGCTGCAGTCATGGTGGGCAGCTTGCTGAGTCTGAAGGGTGGGCAGAACACCAGGCTGACCAGCTCTGGAGATATTCAAGAAATGTGTAGATGGGGCACTTCAGGGCATGCCCTACTGGGCATAGTGGGGTTTTGTGGGTTGTACAGTGTTGGTTTTGTAGGGTATGTGGTTGTGGGTTGGTTTTGGTTTGCTTGTTGTGTTGGTTTTTTTTCTCCTGGGTGGATGGTTGGACTCAATGATGCTAGAGGTCTTTATGCAACTGTGGCAATTCTGTGATTCTGAGGTGGCACCTCCCTGAGAGGCTGCTGCTGCAGTGCAGATAGAAGGGGCCTGAGGGAGGCAGCAGCAGCCAGGAGCAGTAAATGCCAAGGTTTGGGAATTGCACCTGCCAGAGAGTGGGAATGGCTTATGGGGGTGTGCCACTGTGTTCTCCTTTTGCTCTTTCATGAAATGCCTGTAAATCCAGATCCCTGTGTACGTTGATGGTGTGTGCTATTGGTTTTACCTCTCACATTCTGCCACAGAGGACTGGGAATAGATGGATCTTTTCCTTGCACAAGGTTAAAAGAAGAAATACTTGGAAAATGTTTCCTAATAATTTCTTCTTTCTAAAAAAATCTGTCTGATACAGAAAGCAAAGAAAAGCAAAGGGAATGTCCATTTACTGATGCAAAAACCAGTGATTTGTGTGTTGCTTGTAGCTATGTGGAATTATAGAACATTGACTCATTCCATGGAACTTCCTGTTTCATTCACAAAAGCATTTTTTCCTGATGAGCTGAAAAAGTTTCACCACCTACACTTGGTGCTGTATGTGTAGGTGGTGCAGCTCCCAGGTATCTCTGGGCTGCTTTTGGGAAAAGGCTTCAAATGTAAATGTTTCATATCAGCAGCCACAGAGCTTGATCCTTTTTCATTACCCTAATGATACTTTCAGCACCACTGAGCCTTTGCCTCCTAACTGTTGGGACATAGGTAACACATAGCTGGTGGTGTTTGTGGCCCCTCAAATCCTGGGCTCTGGTCTTCTAGCCACTTCTGTTGACAGCAGCCTGTTGGGAAGAGCCACTCTCTAGTGAAAGGCTGCTATGCTAACCAACCAGTCTGCCTGAAATTACTTCTGTCTGACAAGTGCCATTAAATTTTACCTTTCCTGATGTCTGCATTGGAGCAGAGGCTCCCTTGCTTCTTGAGGTTTAGTGAAAGATTCCAAGTGGGATGTGTGTGGTTCTTTTGTCACTAGGGGAACAGCACCACAGCTAGAAGGAAATATCAAATACTCCTTTAGTGCCAGTTTGCAGGCAGAATCACCTTTCTTTGCTTTCACTCGTTCCTCTGCTCCTTTCCTTCCTCTCCCATTCAGTCTCCTAACACCAGCCACAGGAGGAGCACAGTCACAGGATCACCTGCCTGTCCTCTAACACTGTGTTTTTACAGTCACGTTTCTCTGTCTTTAAAGAATATATGTGAAAGGGTTGAGTTGCCCACAGGCTCACCCAGCACACCATCAGCTGAACAGCAAATTCAATTAACAGCAGTAAAGATTGATGGTGGCTCAAAAGGATCATTATTAAAGGCTGTGACAGGAGTCTGTTTTCTCCAGGTGATGCTTAACCTGATAATCCAGAAGGATCCATCCTTTTTCTCTGCTCCATGAGGAGGGCACGGCCGAGCTCAGCACTGCCAACCATGCCTATGCTGAACTTCATTCATGTATCAGCACACTGTCTGGAGTATGCCAACTTTTTCAAGACTCAAGCCCTTTTTCCTCTGGCCTAAGTAAAAGCCTTTCTCTTCCTGCTTTGAGTGAACCCAAATTTCTATGCTACTGGTCTGGTTAGAGTTGCCCATCTCCATTGCTGACTGGGTACATGTGGAAGGGAAGTGAGTCCAGGCAGTCAAACACTCATTTTTGCTGGAGATACCCCATGGCAACTGACATTAATGAAAAGCTGGACTTCTCTTCTGGACAAAAATCCATAGACTAAATAAACCATCTTTATTACTCCCTTTAAATTAAGAGGAGAACAAAATTTAGCATCCTTGACAATCATAACACCAACCAGGAAAAAAGCAGCTTCTATTACCATTACTGAAGATAGTTCAAGGTGGCAAGGTTTGAAAAGAGGAGTCTCATGTTTTGTTTGACTAACAAATGTAACCAGGAACAAGGCAAATGTTGGAGGCTCAAGAACTTCAAATCCCTTGTCTGTTTCAGACTGATTATTTCAGTTAGTCTACCAAAAGATACTACCTTTTACTATGAGTCTTGTCATCTTTACTACTTTTATCAACTTATTATTTCTCACCTTCAAGAAAAGCCACTTAAAGCACAATTTTTTTTCAGTAAAACAATTTTTCAGTTTATTAAAGATTTTTTTGTAACCTGTTCACCAAGACAGTTGTCCTTGACTGACCATAGAATGGGATCCAGTGCTGCCAGTTGGATTGCTTCTCCCTTTTTCTATAGGCAAAGCCTCTTCTTTAATGGTCTAGTAATGGAGAAGTTTAGGTTTAATGTTCCATGTAGGTGCTGCTTTGGAGTCTTTAATCTTCAGTTAACTCTGATACACCTCAACTTGTACTGCTGATTATTGGACTATACTAAGAGGAAAAGTTTAAAATCCGTATTTTGATAATGTGCCTGTAATTCCTGATGTGTGCTGTGTGGTGTGTGTCTGATCTGTCCTATCTGTCTAGTGTAAGGGCAGGAGAGGGGCTGTACCTCTGTAGAGGCAGTGATGCTTCACAGGAACATCCCAGCTCCCACCCCTGCCCAGCCCAGGCACTGCCTGCTGGGATGTGGCTTACAGAGCTGCTGTGGTGCACAAGGCTTGCTGGAGAATGTGAGTGTCAGAAGGATGCTCTGCATCCAGGATGACACCTTCTCACGGTGTGTTACTGGCTTTCGATACAAAGCTGAACCAAGCTGTCAGGAACGTCCACCTGTGTGCAGGGCACAGGCTTTGCAATCATTGATTTGAAATTGAAAAAAAAAAATATTTCAACTGTAACCCCCTCCCATCCTGACCTTCATTATCTGGGAATGCAGAGTGAAGGCAGTTGTGGTGTCTTCTGTGCAAAGAATCCTTCCTCTCTCTGTATGCTCTTGCAAAGCCTCTCCTGTGTGGTGTCCCAGGGTGACACCCAGGGCCTGGCAGGAGCCTCAGGCTGCAACACGTCTGCTCAGTTCCTGGCCTAGTGACATTTAGTCACTGAAGACTGTGTTTTCCAGGGAACTCCTCATCATTTGTTTGGATACACAGACATCTCTATAATTTATTAATTTTTTTTCATAAAGAGCATTTTCATTCTATGGAAGCAGAAATGCATTCAGAAGGTAGAATGTCTCATAACCCATTTTTGTTTTTGTTGTTTCCTTTGAATCTTTGTCATAGGCTCTATTTCCTAAAAAAAATTACAAAAAAAAAACCAACCAACCAGATCTCTCCTTGTGTACAACTGCCAGACCTGGGTGTGACTTAAGCAAAGTATTTGTGATGGTACAGGATGCTATTGCATACCAAATGGTTGTGGTGAAAGGGAGCTGCTTCAGCTGGTTGTTTCAGATTCAGCCCCTTTCTGATTTCAGTGAAATCAATTGTTTGTTACTGAGCATTCATAGGAGAGAGATTCTTAGTCTGTGACTGTTTTCTTTTGACTGCTGCAAAGATGGGTCATCTAATTACCTGGTGATGTCTGTGCTCAGTGGGTGTATCTCTGAAATCTCAGTGCACCAGTGGAGAGGTAACAAGAAGGCAGTTTTCAGTGTAAAGTTGGGGGAAGTAGGTTCATTCATTTCAGCAAGACTGAAATTCATAAGTATTCTTCCTAATACTTTTCAGACTATGGAATTTGCAGAGATAATGATGTTTTCTGGGATTTCCCTCATTCCAGGATCCTGGAGAGCCAGTCTCAGCTTAGCCTGCAGACCCATTGATCCTTGAGAGGCTGGAGATGGTGCCCAGCACTGACACAGTGCAGCTGGTCTCTCCCAACAGCAGGCACAGCCTCCATGGCTTTGGGGACAGCACAGAGAGCCCCAGGGCTTGAGTGCTATTTCAAATTCCATTTTAAAACTTGGCAAAGTATTTCAGTGCTAGCACTGTGCAATAGCACAGGCAGCTGGTCCCCCTCCACACTGACAGTGCAGGGAACAACATCTCCATCAAAGCAGATGGGGAGAAAAACGTCGTGACCACCACGTTGTTATCAATCCTGCCACTCTGCTGCAAGCTGTGGGAGGCCTAAATTTAAACCCCTGAGCTTGTGAAGCCCAAATAGAAATACAGAAAACCAAGAAAATCCTCCTTGTTGGACACTCATCTGATACTACACGTAGCAGGGAGTCCTTGGAGTGCTCTAGCCCCACACTGCTGCTCCAGCCTGCCCTGGGGTCACCAGTCCTGGTCTGAGTGTCACATGGTGGCTTCACATCTAGAGCATTTGAAACTCTTTGAGGATGTGCAATAACCAGCAGCACCAGAGAAATGCTGCCAACAGCCCTGAGGTTTCACATAGGGACACTGGACACAAGTAATCCCATGCAGAAGGGACTGCTGCCCTTTGGGGCCGGGTCATGTGCCTGGCTCTCCCACAGCAGCTCTCTCCTCCACTTAGGACATGGGGCCAGAGACAATGGGTCAAGCCCATGGTGGTCCCTGAAGTGACTTCTGGGTGACACATTATAGGTTGGAGATCCAGAGTGACACCTAGTCCTTAACGTGCATCTGCAGGCACAAAAAGCGTCTTGCTCAAGTTTTATGTTTTGAAAATCTTTGCTGCTCATTGACTCTGTGAGCCAAGTGATGATGCCTCTTGGTTTTGAGAGCTATAATTGTGCATGTGTGCAAAATCCATATCCATCCTACCCTTGGCTCCTCCAGCACAGGGCTTGGCATTCCAGTGGCAATACTAATAACTGCAATCAGTGAGTGTGACACAATGGGAACCAAGTCCAGTTGCTTCCCTGAAGCATTTTGTCTCTGTTTTGGATGTGATTTCCCAAAGGGTGGCTGCTTTATTTTGCTGTGGTGCCATCTCTCTCCTGCACGAAGTTTGTATTCTCATGAAACCTTTCTGAAGTTCTTTCCTCAGGCCACCCTCTCTTTGGGGAGTTTGCAAGTCCTTAGAATGTCCCCTGAGCAGGGACATTTTTAAAAAGCAAGCTGATATAAAGTGACACCAGGAGGGAATTTTAGCTCAGATGTAGCTTTTGGAACCAGAATATTCAATACAAAGCCACAACTCTTGACATGCAATCCCTAATACCATATGGTTCTAGGTGTCTTGTTGCATTTGGTTCTTGGTTTTTAGTGTGAGCTTAACCAAACACTTCTACTCCAAATAAAACAGCATGAGAGTAACCTATAAAAGATCCATTTCAGTCTCTTCTTATGCCTTTTATTACTGCTATTGCAAATATTAACTAAGAGTATTTCCTGTCAATGAAGTTCCTCTAAGTTGTGGCAAGTAAACTGCTCCTCTCTTGGTGATTTCCCAGGTCAAACTTCATCCTCAGAAATGCTCCAGCCACTTATCTTTCTCCACAATTTCCAGCACTGGGTGCTGGGGGGACAAGGAGCTACGAGGCCACCTGGGCACCCAGGGCCCTGTCGCGCTCCTGCCCCTTTGCAGACCCAGGGCATTTCTCCTTCTTGCTCACATTTGGGCTGCATCCCTCCCCAAACACTGCAGTGCACTCATGTGCTGCTAAGCAGAAAGAAGTAGAGAGACTCCAGAGCATTAAAAACACACCTTCTTTACCATGGAGCCCTGTGGGAAGCAAGGGAAGGTACTGAAATTCTGGTGGAGGATGCTGGACATTCCAACTTGCAGCTACATTAAAAATCCTGTGTCAGAAAGAAAATATTTCAAATGAGAGATCTGAAGTTGGTATTAAACCTTGCTCGAAGCAGTCCTGAGGTTAGATGAATCACCTCAACCAGTCAGACCAATTATTTATTTTAGTCTTGGGCTAAATTCTCCAAATTGGACCAAACCTGTAACTGAGTGGAGCTCTCTGAAGCTGCAGCAGGCTTGGCAGTGGCTGAGCTGCTCTCCTGTGGGGCTGTGACCTGTCATCACTTCCATCAAATTGGTTGCCTGCCTGGCTGCATGTTGCAGCCTCTTCCTAGACAAAACTACTCCATTTTAGCACTGTAATCTTCATGAGAAGAGCCACCCCTTAGTGTCTGCTGCAATTATTCCTACCTTTCCATTTTATTTTTCTGACCTCAAAGGATATGAAAAATCCTATTTAAACCTGCACTAGTTCTGTATCCTCCTAGGTTTTTGTCCTCAAGTGACAAATCATTCTGTCACAGAGAAGCAGCCACACAGGGGATGGGTACCTTGAATGGGGATATTTTAATATTTGTTCTAAGATTAATCTGGGGAAATGGATCAAGATATCAATTTTTTAATTCATCATCTCTTAAAACACATACTCTGTGGTAAGTAAAGGCAAATGTGGTTTAACCTGAAGGACACTAGACTGCCATGACTCATCCTCAGGGCAGATTTTTCTTTTGAATCATAAATTGATGCACTGTGGGTCAGCCTGGAAGGTAATTCAGTACTTGGCAGAAAGGCTCTTTATTTAGCAGAAAGTTCTTGTATTGACAGCACAAAATAAGTAATTTGTTTGAAATTAGTACTTTCTCCAAAGTAATTCATGGCTCAGGAAACTCTCTTTGGCTAGAAGTTTTCCTCTTTTATGAACAGCTCTGCTTCTGGTAGCCAGTGAGTCATGCTGCTCCCTCCAGCTACCACAGAGTGATGCTGGCGATTATGGAGCTATCAGCTCCTTAATGATAAGGATTTTAATTTGGCTGCTTCTAAGCCATGCCATGAATAGAAATCACAAGGGCCTTGACTCCTTTTGTACAAACCTTCATTGCAAGTGCAATTTCAGCAACTGGTTCCCAGGATAAGTCTTGTATAAGGTACTGCTAGCAGGGATGTGCTCACTGGTGAGACCTTGGAGAGACCTGGGAGCAGCTCTACAGCAGGCTGAGGCTGCTGTGGGCAGAGAGCCAGGGAACCAAACTCTTCTGCCTAAGTTTGGTTCAAAAGTGCTTCTGAAAT
This sequence comes from Chaetura pelagica, assembly GCF_000747805.2. NCBI lineage: Eukaryota > Metazoa > Chordata > Aves > Apodiformes > Apodidae > Chaetura > Chaetura pelagica. The sequence continues at coordinate 898,448 of NW_009952070.1, read as the reverse complement.
GGCTGATCCTGTGGCACAGCCTGGGAAGGGACCTGGGATGCTGCACCCCAAGCAGGGATGGGCTGAGCAATGCATGGGGCAGCCGGGTCGAGGTGCACACATCCTGCTGTGGGTGCTGGGCTCCCTGGGCACTGCTCCTGCAGCTGAGCTGCTTCCAGTAGTGAATCACATCAGGACTTGCCTGCAGAACTTCTCTGTCTAGCTTATAGTCACTTGGCTGTGGTATAAAGACACAAAAAGGAGAAATAAAATTATCAATTAATAGACAATTTAAAACTTATCTCTGCAGATCAAGAATGGTGTATTATGATTCTTCTTTCTTTCACATTTTCCATCCTCATTTAATTTAACTCTGCAGCCTCTTACCTAGAAATGTAGGTGCTTTTTTAAGGACCTTTGTTGTATTTCCTATAACAGGACCAAAGATGTACAATTGTTAGACTGCAGGAGAACTCAATAAATATTTTTAACAATAGTTCCATCTCTTCCACCCTCTCTGAGATGGCTAAGAGCCTCACTTGGATTCTAAGCCGTGCCTGCAAGATGGCACTAATGCCTGTCTCTTAATGAAAAAAGTTTGCACACATTGGGGGGGAGGGGGAATAGATTGTATATATCCTTATGAAAACCTTGTTTTGAAATGTCTCTGAAAGCAGCAACCTATAACAAGAGCCTCATCTTGTCCATGGCTCAAGGCTTTCCTTGCCAGCCATGGAGGCCCCATGTGCAGCAGTGAGTCACTCCAGCCTCTGGCTGCCACAATTAATGCAGGCACATGCTGCCTTCCCCTAATTGCTGTGTGCTCAGCACAGCTTTGGAGCCATCCTTCAGCATGTGCTCCATGTGCTGCAGACACAGGACAGCCTTGCTCTTGCAGTCCTCTCTCCTGTTCTCCTCTGGGTGTCACAGCTTAGTGAAAGAGAAGCAGATTTCTGTAAATAATTTAGATGCTCAGGTTTTCTTTTTAAATTTATTTTCCATCAGTTTTCACAGCAGGTTTCATGCTGGTTGTATCATACATTGGTTGCTGATAGCTACAGGCTGCCCAGATTGATAAGCAGGTTTTTCCAGTTTAAATCAGACTTAGATTTGGTGGCCGGGGAGTTGTTTTCTTCTAGTTGAGATAAACACAGAGTTTCACAAAGTTGAAAGGATCTGGGCAGGAATATGAGCTTTAATGTGAAGTGCTGAGCTCTCCCTGTGCCCAGATATCAGAGCTGCTCAGCAGCAGCAGGTTTGGGGCTGGATAAATAGGCATTTATTGTGTCCAAAGATCTCCTACCTACCCTACTTCTATCTGCAAGCTGATGCCCTGTGTGCAGTCCCGTATGGTGTTTATCTTGAGAAAGTACCTACAGTCACCTACTTGAGTGTTTGACACTCTGCACTCCCTGTCTGCTCTGCTGAAAGGTCCTTCCCTCTTATTACTCATTACTAATTTATGAAAAATTGGTTGGCAGTCTATTCAATGTCTGTTGGACAATACATGTTCCCCTCATGCTTGGCATCCTTCTTGGCAGAGGTAGTAGTGACAGCAGGGGAAGAATTCATCTCCTGGCTATGGGCTTCACAGCCAGCAGTGGGGGCAGAGCAGAAGGCTGGTACATTGGGCAGCTGGAATAGAGACTTATTTCAGCACTGTTAACTGATTAGATTTCACTAGCACAACATTGATGTATTTGAGTTAAATATATCTTACAGTTTAAGAATAAAATAGACATTTCAGACAGTTTCTGAACTTAACAGTTTTCTGCCAAAGAGTTTTTATTGAGAGAAGTGTGTCTCTTGGATTGTTGCTGGTCTTTTGTACTTGGTGTGGCATGACTCTTTCCATAGCTGTGACTGCAAATGGTGTCCATCTACTCAAGAGTTAAATGTAGAAGGGGATATAACTTCATGTGGCAAACGAGAAAATCTTCTGCTGAGTTTTTGTTTGAAGAATCCAGGCTCTACCTCATGAGGGAGCCATCTCAAACCAGTTTGTTGACTTCACAGATGAGCTTTTAAAATCTTCTACCTAAAATAGCTGTGTGCACTGGGGGATTGCAGTTCAGACCCTGGCCCTGCTGTGTTGCTGCTGACTATCTGCCACAGGCTCCTGCAGCTGCCACAGGCTCCACTGCTCACCTTTTCCCAGCAACTAATGCTGCTGCCCCATCTACTTGACCCTTTGTTCTTCCATCTCCAAGTGGCAGGAGGAGGAAAAGCAATATGCAATGCGAGTAAGAAGTTGAATGTCACTGGATTTTAGTGCTTGAATGTGAGGTTTGTGCATGAAACACAGGCTATTTTCCCCATCCCAAAACATGGAGAAAATGGGCTGAACCTTTTTTCTCTGCACAGTTGGTTTTCCTGAGCAGTTACCCCAGCTCAGGTTCCTGAGAGCTGGATGCACGTCCAGACTTCATGAGACAGAGGATTTACAGCAAGCTGAGCTTTTACCAGCAGGGAGTTATGGGAAAAGGCAGCTGCTGTAAAACCCTGGTAAGTGCTGTGGGCATGGCAGAGATCAGCCCCGGGGCTGTGGGGGAGTGACAGGGAGAGGAGCTGCTCTCCTGTGCTGCCCCACCTGGCACCACACTGAGTCAGGGCAGGCTGCAGAGCTCCCTTGCCCCAGGTGAAACTTCCCAAGTCTTGCTGGCAGACCTTAGCCCAGCTTCTTCCTGTCTTCCAGATGAGGGTTTTGTTGGCACAACCTAGTCTAACTCCTGCTCGTGGGAGTCCAGCTTGGCTTGAATCCCTGTCAGGCCTGGCACTGGGGTAACAGCTTCATCGTAACATCCCAGAAGGAAATTCCAGCAACCTCTGACCTCTTGTGATTCAGTTTTGCTGTTGCTTTGGTGCAAGGAACATAACCAGTAGGTATCTAGACACATGCAGAATGCTGAGTGGGAAACACCCGGGTTTCTGTGCATATGTATTCTGATGTGAAGGCGAAGGAAGTGATCTAAGCCAGCATCTGCTCCTCCATTCACCCTGGGGAAGTGCACCCATCCTTTATGTTACACTAAACCAGGCTCCACCTGCCTTGAAATCCTCTTCAACAATGCCCTTTCAAAAACACAAACAAACAACAAAAAAACAAACAACAAAAAACCACCAAAAAAACCCAAACAAACAAAAGAAAACTGACCAAAAAAATCCAAAACCAACCAAGCAAAAAAAACCCCCACAAACAACTTGTCCCACCTACAAATGAGCAGAACTTGTTCTTTGTCTGTTCTAGGAGACAATTGAACATAATTATTTATTGCAATTAAGGACTAGCAGAAAAGACTGATGCTATTATCCTCACTGAATGAAGGGAAGAACTGCTGGTAAAAAAGCCCTTTTAAGTGAGAAATACAAGGAACCAAACTGAACTAGGAGACCATGATGCTCCTGCTGCAGGTTTGGAGGGGAAAACTACAACTGCTTCCCCCGCCAGATGGTGCAGACACATTCCTTGTTTACAGCCCCCTGAAGCTGTGCAAATGATGCACTCTCATAAATCAAGCAGTTACACGTGGCTTTATTAACTCCCCTTTGTGAAGACGCTGTGCAGCACAGCCAGCAGGCAAGCACTGAGCACTCCTGTCCCTGGGAGCCCCAGAGGCTTCCCGTGGGTTGCTGGAGAGTTTAAACCTCCTTCCTCTGCCAGGTCTGCATGGTGGCAGCACAGGGACCCAGTGCTTTACTCCCTCATCTTCATCTCTTCACCTGCCTGCATCCATCCAGCCAACAAGGAGGGTGCCTGCTGCACCTTCCAGCCAGCTGTGAGCAGGTTTGAATCAGCATTTGCTATTAACTGCAGACACCAAAAATGCCAAAGGCTTTACAAAGAACTAAATAAAAGGGATTCTGTGCTTTAAAAAATATGGAAGTATTGCTTTTTAGCTTTAACTCCTCTTGCCAGAAGAGTTTTGCTTGCTCATTAGTCAAATCCCTTCTGAAAACTCATTTATTCAGAGGCTTACAAGTACTAATCTGCATACATCATGTCATTATCTTTGCAGTTTACAAGGAAAGGGATTTACATCTAGTTCTGAGATCTCTCACTGTGTGGGTGTCTTCTCTGATTATTACCTTTTTTGCACTCTTTATTTTGTAAGTGTGGGGAGGCAGAGAGTGCTCCTCTCTCTCTTCCAGCACCAGCCATATTGTCAGCAGGCAGGGAGCAAACCATAACTGTCAAAGCCTTTCCTTTTGTACAATTCCAGTGATAATCCACAGTACTTGAACCATGTATTCTAGTTTTCCACTGACATGTCAATGGCCCAGTTTTGGTGTTTAATTCTTCAGCTGATGGATGAAAAGAGAATTCTCAAGATTGTGCCTCCCAGTGGAAGCAGCAGTTTGACATCCTGTTCTTGGGGGTTATATTGTTGGTACGTCCCATGTCACTTGGTCTGAACAGCAGAAAACAGTGTCCTTCAAAAGCAGCTAGTTGTTTCTAACAAGGTTAAATATATGGCTTTTTGTAGTGGAAAAAATACATAGTGCAAAAATGGTTTTTATTATTGGCAGGGCTATAAGCAAGAGTGCAGCTTCAGGGAACAGTGAGGAGCTGTGGCCTAATTACTAGAAATCTGTGTTTCAGAGAGAGATTAAAGAGTTGGCAGTGTAGGGCACAATGTGTGGGTCAGTGAAGGATGGAAATTAATGAGATGAGCAGGATGGAGAAGTGGAGAGACTCACTTTGTTCCTCCCAAGTTTGTGTGACACTAGAATGTTCATGGTAACACCAGGCAGGAGGGAGGGAAGGTTTGTTGCTTGGGAGGGGTTAGTTTCTCTGAGATGGAAATCTCAGCTCTGAGATTATGCTTTACAAGCAAGATTTTAGTCAACATTTTGAAAAGCATTGAAATGTGATAGGAGCCTAAATTCCCATGACAGATGTTGCTTAGTCTTTTCAGTCACTTGTGCCTTTCATGTGTGCAGCCCCATGTAGAAGCTGACACCTTAAAAGCATCTTTAGCCCATGAAGAATTGGTCTGAGCTGCAAGAGTTGCAGGCAACTGCTGTGCTGGTGTGTGCAGGGCTCTGAGAGCCCCAGCCAGCCCTCAGGTGCTGGTGTTGGAGTCCACATATAGACATGTGGTTTGGATGGGTTTAGTTTACCAGTGGGAAATTAAATCTGCCTTTGGAGAAGACAGACATCTTCTCTGCTCTGAGCTGGAGCAGTGTCTGAGACAAGGTACATCTGAGACCATGTATTAGGATGTTATTTCGTAGCATGTACTTCTCAGCTCCTCTTCTTTTCATCAACTTCCCATGGACTGTACAGGCAGAAAAAATAAAATATTCACTGTTTCTTGTAAGAGATTTGGGGTATTTCAAATGTTTGTATGTAGACATATGTGTGTATTTGTATGCACAGGTATGGAACTGGAAGTAAGGAGCAGTGAAGACACCTGAAAATGAGCTCAACAGGCAGTAACTGAAGCAATCGTGTTGCTTAGAAGTATTGAATTTCAGAAACAGCATGGGGATCTGTAATCTGCATTTTGTAGCACAATCTGTATCATTTAGAAGTCATATTAATGGTGTGGGGTTTGTTGTTTGTTTGTTGTTTGTTTGTTTTTGGTAAATCATCAGTGTGAGCATCTCAGCTGTACCTGCCAGTTCCTGAAAGAGTTCAATCTGAGGGAGAACCTGCAAAGTCTGCTGAATTGGGCACTTGCTCAGGGCATCAGAGCTGGAGGGGCATACCTGGCTCTGACTGCAGGGCTGCAGCAGCATTTCTGGTTTGTCCAGCTCTCCCAGCAGCTGGGTAACCCTTCCAGCCACTTTTAGGTGCTTGGAAGTGACTTTTTCCTCAAGACAGAATGAGACATTTTAACTCAACCAAAGCTGAAATCTTTGCTTTTTTTCTTCCCTGGGAGCAGTCCAAACACAAATCACTTGCACAGTCAAACTGTATTTACACCAGCATGGGAGGAAATGCTGTGGTTATGTCAGTGGCTATTTCAGGATGCTCATTTGGGTATGAATATGCCTGCATACTCAAACAGGGACTAGCTAGTGAGCAGGGCTGTTCTGGAGCTATGTCATGCTATTTTGTCTGTGTCACTGGTGGCTTTGCAGGGAGCCTCTGGGAAATACCCAGCACTTCTGCTGTAAAGGGTAATGAAAAGAGAAAGTCTCTGGAGGGATAAGAGCAGCAGGCCAAGTTAAGCCAGTTTCTCCAGATGTGCAAGGATATGACAATGGTGCTTAAATTTAGTTGCAGTGGCTTTAAAGGTTTTGTTTTAGGGGAAATGTTTTTAAAAGACAACTGCTTCTTGGAAATGTGGAAATAAGCAGATTGAGTGAGTGCTTTCGAGGTCAAGTGACAAAAGATTTGCTAACAGCATGAATAGCAGGGGGTAAATGGGAAAGGCTTTTAAGAATATGCCTGATGGTGCAAAATAATCAGATTTGTAAGACCCAACTGCTCTTTAAATGCACTGAACTGTTGCAATGTAAACACAGATCAGAAATAATTACTGCAGCTTCTAACCTGCCTTGCCCCTCTGACACCCCTTGTGCTTCCTCTTACCCACAGCTCCCTCGTGTAGGGTAGGAAACCAACACTCAGCAGGATCAAAGTCACAAAAAGAAATTGTGAATAAAATTAAGCATTTTTAAAGGATGCTTAAGTGCACGAGAGTTACTGCCCTCTCTGTGGTCCCTGCCACAAGACAGACTGCAAACAATGTGCCTCCTGCAGACCTGGTATGGCTAAGCCTGGATAATATAACAGGGGTTTAAAACATACAGGATGAGCTAGCAAAAAAAAGCAGCTTTGCGTTTGTGTGGCTGTGGCTGTGCTGCTGCTCCTGCACGCAGGGGAAACCTGAGCATTGCTGGGCGCTGCTGACCCCCTCTGGCAACAGGCAGGCACCGAGGGGAGGCAGGTACCGGGACAGGGTTCAGCTCAGGGTGGGAATTCACACGCAGGATTCCCAGGGCTGAGGCTGTTGGCTGGTAACTGGGCTAGGAGGGTGCACACAGGCTTTCCCTGCTGCTCTGGGCACCCTGAGCCCCGGTGTGAGGGGCTTTGTCTGCTCCTCCTCTGGGGAAGGCAGTTTTATTAAAGCAGCAAGGTTTCTCACATATAAATTAAGCCATACTCTATTTTTATGTGGTTTTAAATGGAATGGAAGAATTTCTAGTTTTGTCTTAAGTTGTTTAAATCTATTATTTAGCTTTTCCTGAGAAGGAGCTACGTTTCATCAACATTCATGTATGCAAAGTACAGAAAGTGGAAGGCTAATTTACCAAAACAGCTTCACAAAATAACACGTCTACCAAAAGATTTCTATACCTTCCTATCTCCTACACCTTCCTTCTCTGTGCAAAAGACTTTTCTACATACTGATTACATGCATCTCTTTTTTCACATGGACAGTGTCTCTTAGGCAGGCACCACTGCCCTTGTCCCATTACTCAACTTCCAGTTTTGAAAATAAACAGATTGTGTTCTTCTAGCTCATGCCCGGTTTGAGTTGACTTTACATCTACCCATTGTGTTAAAATTCATGCCCATAAAGCTCCAGGGTCTGTGCAGCACAGATTTTCTATCTCAGGAAAGGATAGTCTCCAGGGAGAGAGACAGTTTCCAGTGTGATAAGTTCTTGTATTTTTTTCTGAAGCTTTGGCCTTAGTGCAGGGTTTTCACATCTGCAGTGTGAGGGTACTGGTGACAGAAAGGCAGCTCTGAATGTGTGGGGCCTGTGGAAGGGACAGACCATTTGGCTTTAGCCTCCCACTCACTGATGTCTGGAGATGATTCTGAAATGACCCATGAAGTTAAACATCTGCCTGTCAGTCATTTCCTTGAGTATCTTTCACTATAGTTACACTAGAGAGAATGTGGGGGACGGAAGAAGTTTATAGATTAATTTTCTTTACTATTTTAAAGTTTCCTATCTCAAATTCAAAATGCAGACAATGTAAGTCATCTGTCACATAGAAACCTACTGATTCATTTGCAGGCCTCTCACTGCCAAATAAAACCAAACATTATTTGCAATGTGAAGGTCCTTAACTCACATCCTTAACAAGTAATTCTCATTGGAATTCCCGTTTACTTAGAGCAAGGACACTCTAGTCCATCATCAGTAAATCTATAATTCTTTTCATAATTCAGATACTTCAGAGGAGTAGCTAAACCTCATTGCTTTTGGAGATTCTTTCTAACTTTTCGATGTGATGCCAAGCACCAGCCTCTCTGCAGCTACACCTGCTTCACACCTCTGGTGGAGAGGTCCCCCACGCCATGTGCACTGTCCTCCTTCCCTGCCACACACCTTGCACCTCCCAATGTCCATACTGTGGCCATGGCTCCTCCAGGCTGCTAACCTCATGTCCTGGCATGGATCCTGGGTCCCAGCAGCTGAGCTGCTCTACTGCTCTTGGATTAAAAAAAGAGAGGGATGTTAAAACAAATCACTCCTTCTCCCAAGAGTTACAGACAGGTTTTTAGGTAACGGGGGAATATGGCTCACTTTGAAGTACAGCCTTAGTAAAATCTCTTTGGGGATTAGATCATTAACACACTGCTTATTATATGCTGCTGGGCACACTGTGAGTGGACTTAACTAGGAAAAGAAGCATTCAAATCCTTAAGATATTTACTATGCTTGCTATAATCAATATGATGGAAATTCATCTTAAATTATTTGAAAATACTTTAAAGCACTATATGATTTCAGGGGGTCTGTACAAACTTCTTCTGTTGAAAGCATTTCAAGGAAGATTACCAGCTTCATCTTTATCAGTCTTTGATTATCTGAGATTTTCTTTTTGTTGCTGCCTTTTGTTTAGAGCCATTATGGAACTAGAATTGTGTTTGGTGTGCTTCAGGATGGACAAGGCTGAAATCCAGAGGGCCAAGGGCAAATAAATGGGGTCTCTAATAGACTGATTGTACACCTTGGGATGTATGAGTGTGTATGAGTTTAGCCTGCTGGAATTAATGCTGATGGTTCATTTAAACCACTTCTGCAAAATGACTGCTGTGTTACACTAGATGTAGTTCCTAGGTTAATAAGAAGTAACTCTGCTCTGTTCTCCCCAAACCTGTATGAATCTGAAAGCATGGATGTCTCAGCAGTGTTGGCTGTGTGGGTCATGCTGGCAGAACTGGCATCAGCTTGAGGAAAACTGGCTGTGCTAGAATAGTCCTGGCTTGTCCCCTGCCTTGAGCACCCAATCTTTGCAGCCCAGGACTTTGGTTCACCTTACAAAATTACAGCCTGTGTTGTGGCAGTTTTAAAAGAGGGATAGTGATTTTTTTACCATGAATCTGCCATTTCTTAATAGACTTCAATGAAATTGTGTAGATTAGCTCCTTATCATAAGTATAAGCAAGAATGAAGGAAATACATTATATGTCTCAAATGGTTTGAAACCTTCTAAGTGAGGCCTGGTGGCCATGTTGTTGGCACTGCTGAGATGGAGAATGAGCTTATTTATGGTTCTGCTGGTCTTTCTGAAATGATTTTCAGTTCTGCTCCTAGTTCCTGCCAGGCAGGTATCCTGCTGCATCCACTGGCTTTAGTGGGCCCTGCCTGGCATCACAGCAAATGTGGTGACATGAACCCTGTTTGCACCAGAGCAAAGGCTGTTCCTTCTGTGTTAGAGGTGTGGATGCAGTGCAGCTCTGCACACAGTTACAACTAACTGAGTTAACAGACTGTTTTCACAGTCTTTATTCAATCTTGGAAGAACTCACTGTGAGGAGGTTTGTTCTTAAAAATCCCATTTATTAGCCCTGCTTAAGTACACACAGTAATGCCTATCTACTGTGGCAGCTGCTCATTCAGCATCACCAAGGAATAATGCTGCTCTACTCCAGCCTATGTTATTAATCACCCTGTCCAGGAAAAGTCATTTTTAAAAGGTGCTGTTAAGTAGAAAACAGATCTGCTGCCAAAGGATTGAAATCTCTTCACTGTGCAAAGTGACTTAGCATCATGTGACTGTTGGCTTTCTTTTAGTACCTTGCAGACTGTCCTGTGGGGGCTTCTCTGTTGATAGCCTCTGTCATCTCTCTGATAATGACAACTTCTAGGGCATTATTTCCCCTTTAGAAAGCTGTGATGATCTCAGCTTACCTAGGTAGTAACTCATTCTAGTCTTCATTTTCATTTTTGCTAATTATTTACATCTCTTGGATTAATACTGCCTGTTTTGTCCTCCCAACGGCCTAAGATGTCCTCTGTAACTGACCCCTGTATTTTAGGCATTTATTTATTGTTGTGAGGGCTGTCAAGCAAGTGGATGTGAGCTTTCCATAGTCTGGCCTGGAATCTTGGGGGTCAATGTAAGAGGCTTTATAGGATGTTACCCATTTTCTGGGCAGTGGGATGTGCTGAGAGAGAAAAGAAGAGAGTGTGACACTGTTTCTCAGCCCAAGGAGCAGTACTGGCCTCAGACCATGCTCTCAGAGGAGCCCATATTTTAGGGAACACAACTTCAAACTAATTGTATCTGCTTATTTTATAGGACCATATTCCCTTTTGGTGAGGTCAAGGCTCCTTTCACAAAAGCCTGGCATCTGCTAAAATTGGCCCTGTGGTAGGGTCTACTTCTGGCTGGAGACCAGAGACACAGGTTTTGGAAGGAGCTTTGGACTTCTGAACCAGCCCAGATGCTGTCAACAGCAGCCAGCAGGAGGATTTGAATTGCATTGCTGTTAAAGGACAAATTCATTGCTTTTCTTTGGAACTGAGCACAATTTTCTGCCTGACCTTAACTGCTGTTGAGGCAATAATTCTTCTTGCTCGAACACTTGTCAAATTCCTGGCATTAAAATTTTAAATTATAATTAAGATGAAATAAAGAAATCACACACTGCCTCTCACAGCCTCATTATTTCATGCTGATTAATGTTGCTGCAAACTTCTCATTGAGGCTGAGCTGAGGGGAGATGAGGTCAAGTCTTAACCTTTCAAAGCCCTGTAGAGTTTTTCTATCAGGGGCAGCAGCCTTCCAACAGGATTTCTAATACCAGTCTGTGTTTTTCGTAGCAGGATATGACTGTTTAATTGCATAACAAGGTTTAAAGATCCTGCAGAAAGGGAGCAACTTACTCTCAGATTCTTTTATTTTTATAAACAGTTTGAGGACACATCTGTTGGGTTATGGGCAGGCTTTCTAGCTATATGACCTCCTCATCAAACTACTTTGTCTAAGAACCACTTGGCTGAGGGTAATGCTAAGAAAGCTCAGTACAGATTCATTTTGACATTTAAAAAATTTAGAGAATGTTGTGTGTAATATTATAAACCATGAATCATGCTTATAGTTCCTATGCAATTTGTCAGCTAACACAAGAGCAGAAAGGTCATTTTAATTACATGTAAAGGCTGTATTTTTGATAGTGACCAGTCCCCTGTGCTTGGAATAGGCATTTATATCCTGCTAAACCTTCAAGATGTGCAGTGCTTAACCAACTCACAAGATGTTTTTTAAAATCTTGTCTAAAAACAAGTTTTAAACTCTTAGGCTTTTGGGTGACTTTTATCTATGGGGATCACCAGATCTTTTCCAGCTCTCTGCTAATGTATTGCATAGACTTAACAGAAGTTCAACTGATGGTGTAATTCTGAAGAGTTGCCCAGAGTTTTGCAAGTCATTAGTATGTTCTATTCTATCTGAGAAGGGCTCAGGGCAAGAGAGGAGAAGCAAACTGAAGACAAGCACCATCTTTCTCACATAGTGATTGTCAAAGTTTCAGTGCTTCATAACCTACATGAAGGTAAAGGGGAATCTTTGGAACTGTTCTGAGAAACACCAGAGGGAATGGATGCAAGCTGCTCCAGGGGAGATTTAGACTAGATATTAGGAAGCAGTTTTGCACCAAAAGGCTTGTCAGGCATTGGAATAGGTTGCCCAGGGAAGTGGCGGAATCACCATCTCTGGATGCATTTAAACAGCATATGGAGCTGGTGCCTGGGGACATGGTCTAGTGATAAGCTTGTGCTGTTAGGTCTAGAGCTGGACTGGATGATCTTGGAGGTCTTTTCCAGTCAGGGACATTCTGTGATTCTATGACTTGACTGAGCCAAACAAACCTGAGGCCAACAGCACTAACATAGGCAAACCGTCTTAATTTCCCAACACGGTCTTCAATAGATACAGAGATTCTCCTCTGTGATCACTTGGATTTGAGCAGGAAAAAAGACCTGAAGAAGAATTAATATCCTTCTCTCTTCCTCACTGGATTCAGACAAGTAGTTTCAAAGCCTTCAGAAATCAAGCTCCTCTATGAGCTGCCCTCCTCAGCTGTGAAGCGCTGGGCAGAGAGGAGCTCGTATTGGCTACTTAACAGATGTTCAACTGATGGTGTAATTCTGAAGAGTTGCCCAGAGTTTTGCAAGTCATTAGTATGTTCTATTCTATCTGAGAAGGGCTCAGGGCAAGAGAGGAGAAGCAAACTGAAGACAAGCACCATCTTTCTCACATAGTGATTGTCAAAGTTTCAGTGCTTCATACCCTACATGAAGGTAAAGGGGAATCTTTGGAACTGTTCTGAGAAACACCAGAGGGAATGGATGCAAGCTGCTCCAGGGGAGATTTAGACTAGATATTAGGAAGCAGTTTTGCACCAAAAGGCTTGTCAGGCATTGGAATAGGTTGCCCAGGGAAGTGGCGGAATCACCATCTCTGGATGCATTTAAACAGCATATGGAGCTGGTGCCTGGGGACATGGTCTAGTGATAAGCTTGTGCTGTTAGGTCTAGAGCTGGACTGGATGATCTTGGAGGTCTTTTCCAGTCAGGGACATTCTGTGATTCTATGACTTGACTGAGCCAAACAAACCTGAGGCCAACAGCACTAACATAGGCAAACCGTCTTAATTTCCCAACACGGTCTTCAATAGATACAGAGATTCTCCTCTGTGATCACTTGGATTTGAGCAGGAAAAAAGACCTGAAGAAGAATTAATATCCTTCTCTCTTCCTCACTGGATTCAGACAAGTAGTTTCAAAGCCTTCAGAAATCAAGCTCCTCTATGAGCTGCCCTCCTCAGCTGTGAAGCGCTGGGCAGAGAGGAGCTCGTATTGGCTGGAAACACCAGTGGCTGCTGCCTGAGAGGGTCAAGCAGTTTTTAAGCTCCTGTCAGGAGGTGGGAGCATGAGGTGGGGCCCTGCTGGGTGACCCCCACTTCCCTGTGCAGTGCAGCACCCTGGCACCCAGCCTTCACCCTTCAGATGCAGTAAGTTAAATACATGAATTGAGAGGATAATTGCCCCCCCGGGGGTTGCTCTTGGGCCCAAGCCAGAGGTTCAGCAAGGGCTGGGGTGGTTGCAGGGCCTTGCTGCTCTGCCTGAGCCACAGCCCCTCTGGCAGGGCAGTGGGGAACGTGGGCTGGCAGGGAGCACAGGAACCTGGGGGGCAGTGGGGCCAGCCCAGCAGCGTGGCTGTCACCGTCCCTCCTTCCTGCCACCCCTGCCTGCAGAGGGAGGCAGTGGCTGGGGAGGGGTTGCTCCTGTTGGGACAAGCAAGTTCCCCCCTTTCCCTCCTCCCTGACACTTTGCCAAATAGATGTTTTAATTTTGAAGGTGTTTTTCACTCTGCTCTGAGCAAACCCTTCACATTTCTGCTTGTGCTCTGCTGGGGAAGCGTCAGAGATGTCTCAACAGCAGGGAAATGGTGTAAGAAGGAAAAACCTGCTTGTTAGTGTTCTTGATGGCCAGTTCTAACATCTCCATAAATGTTTACAACTGCATAGTGCAGCACAAGTGGAAATTACTCTTGAATTTTTATGATGAGGAAGGAAAACAAATTGTGGCTACTGAGGTTTACTGCCTAAACTTGAGGAACATGAAATAAGGTTTAATGGGGTCTTGATTTTGGATTGTTAAGCCTGCTGATGAGGGTTATAAATTAAGAGCTTATGGAAATAAAATGTTCTGTAATAAGCAGACTTCAAATAATGCATGCATGGAAAAAGATAGGTATGAAAAATGCCATCTTGTGTTCATAGAATCATAGAATGGTTAAGGCTGGAAGAGACCTTAAAAATCATCAGGTTCCAACCTCCCTGCCATGAGCAGGGACACCTCCCACCAGCCCAGGCTGCACAAGCCTCATCCAACCTGACCTTAAACACCTCCAGGAAGGGGGCATCAACAACCTCCCTGGGCAACCTATTCCAGCACCTTTCTGCCCTCATGATGAAGAATTTTTCCTGATGTCTAACCTAAATCTTCCCTCTTTCAGTTTAAAACCATTTCCTCTTGTTCTTTCACTACCTTCTCTGGTGAAAAGCCCCTCCCCAGCTTTCCTGGAGCCCCTTCAGGCACTGGAAGCTGCTCTCAGGTCTCCCTGGAGCCTTCTCTTCTTCAGGCTGAACACCCCAACTCTCTCAGCCTGTCTTCATAGCAGAGCTGCTCCAGCCCTCTGATCATCTTCATGGTCTTTCTCTTGACCCTCTTCAACAGCTCCATGTCTTTCCTGTGCTGAGAGCTCCAGAGCTGTACACGGTACCCCAGGTAGGGTCTGACCAGAGCAGAGTAGAGGGGCAGAATCACCTCCCTGGCTCTGCTGGCCACTCTGAAGCTACTCAGGGCAGCCCTATATCTTTGAGGAAAGCTAAAGTTTTGCCTGGATTTAAACAGCACTTTCTATTAATGGAGCTGTTATGAAAACACTTCATTTTTCTTTTAATTGCTGTCCTGAATTTCCACTTGTTTACTGAGATGTTAAAATGAGGACAGCAATTAAAAAAAAATAAGACTGTAGCAGATTTGCTCAAAGCAGCCTGCTAGTGGAAACAGGCTTTGTGAAATTTAGAGTAAATCAAGATTTTTTTCTGTTCAGTAGATGATTGCTCTCTACAACATATCCTATTAAAAGTCTTAATTTTTTTAAAACAAAGTGAAATCACTTTTAGGGGTATTTCCTTTTTGGTTCTATGTCACTTCAGGCTGTCTGTGCAGCAGCACAGTAGAGGCATCACTATGATATTTTAAATACAGGGCACCTGCTGCTAATGTTGAATTTGCTTCGTTACACCCCACAGAGGAAAAGCTTCTGTTTCAAAATAAATCACAGAGAATATTCACATATCAGTGTGTGAAGATCTGGAGGCTTGTACTGTAGCCACCTCAGTGCTCTTTCACCTGGAATTGAGTTTGACCTGTCTGTACCCAAAAAAGTTCACATTACTTCCCAGACACAATATGGAGACTGGAAAACTGCAGCTAATTTGCTGATCCTGAGAATGTCAGTAAATTGGAAAATAATCTTGCTAGGACAGATCTTTAAAAATCATAGTTATTGCTGGTCTTTAAACTACACTGCTTCAGCCAATGTTCCTTCTGAGCCCCTGCTGTAGTTGAGTATCGATGCTGCTGTGTCTTGTCAAGGCAATCACATCCTGCAAATAACATTTTCTTAAATTGCTCTATAAATTTGAAATTACTGTGGAAGTCATGCAGGTTCTTCTGAAAGCAAAACCATTTTTATTGGCTTTGTGTTCTGCATAAACGAGGCTGCAGCTGGAGAGGGCACTTCATTACTGCCCCACTCACAGATTTGTCAAGTGGGATGTTTTCAGTGCAAATGTGGATCCACAGAGTTGTCTACTGGTAAATTAGAGCAAAACTTTTCAGTAACATCACTGAAAATATCTGCAGTCTTAAAAACAGGCAGGACATCCTGAGGACAATGCTGGGAAGGAGCTATTGCTTTCCAGGGCTTAGAAACAGAGCTCAAGGTTTGGTAGTGCCTGTTTGTGTCACCAGGTAAACTGAGCTCTTTTTCCACACCTGTGTGGAATAGGAATAAATAATGTGTTTAGTTTGGAGCAGGCTGTAGTGATTGCATCACTGGGCAGTGAGGCCAGCCTTAGATTAACATGTGAATATAGAACCACCGTGGTACAATTTCAGGAGTGATTAATTTCTATTTAAATGCAAATACAGAAATGTCACAGTGCAGTGGGTGAAATACAAAATTATACCAAATACTTCTATATATATTATAGTGTGGTAGTTGCAATAATTAGTATATTACTTATACTATATGCTTTAGCAACAATTCTTTGAGACATGCTTGAAAAGCAACACTGAGACACACTTTAAAACTTCAGATCAAAAAGTCCTATGTAAAACTTATTGCACATTCCTGTGCTTTTTATCAGACAAGAGTTTAACAACATTCCCAGCTCAAAGAATTCAAACACCACCATGTTAGGGAGCAGACTCTTGGGACTGAGGACAGTTTTGGTAGTTGCTAATGCAGTGATTATTTCCTGTCTAAAGCCAAAGAGATCGATAACTCCAGTTAAAAAGAAAACCCTTCAGGGGAAAGAGAAAATGTGTCAGAGGAGCTCTCTGGACTGTGTAAGTAACAATATTTTATAGAAACAACAAACAAGCTATTCCCAGCCCAGTAAGCAAGATACCTCAGCTGCAGGTCAGGTACAGCAGAAATTAATTTAGCTCAATAATATGTGTAGCTTGTAGTACCATCCACAGCATTGCAGAATTAATTTGGCAACACTTCCCATTCAAGCCTTCACGAGGCAGCTCACAAAGGAGGATCACAAACCATCAATAAATAATAATAATCAGTAATAATCATCACTAAAAGTTTCACTGAAGGGCTGGGGTAGGGGTGTCCCTACCTTTGGGATAAACAGGTCAAATAAAAAGTTAAACAGAGCCAAATTTGTCCTACGACATCATTTCAAAATGAAAGACAGAACATTGTAGCATTCTTTACTTGTTTTTATTTTCAAGTTGGAATTAACCAGTCAATTTGGTACCAGTCAGAAGCAGATCAGATTGACCCAACCTAGTAAACATAAATGTATTTTGATTTGTTGTTTTGTTTGTTTGTTTTATTGTGGTTTTTTTCACTCAGACTTAAAGTGTTGGTAATTTTAAGGGTTATTTTTTAAATGTAAAAGAAAGCTCATCCTCATCCCTGCAGGGCAGAGAACAGCACAAATTTCATGGTTTCAGGCTAATGGGAGTAGCAGGTCCTTTCACTCCAGTCAGCTTTGTGGGTAGACTGCTGTAATGCACTGGTGGGTTACTCAAGTTACTCCCCTTTTATTGTGTCCTTTGTCACTTTGAGAATCACATTTCATTCTTGTGGGCTGTATTTCCCAACACAGCAGAGAAGAAAACAATGTTTTGTCTTCTAATTAATACACAGAAGTTTAAATGGAAGTGCTCAGGAGCAGCTGTTTTGCTAATTCCTGGAGCCAGCTGCCTCTGCTGCCTGTGTCTGCCTGGCACAATCCTTTCTTGATTCCTTCCTGCAGCAATCACCAGGGTTAGTCCTTGAGACCTATTACTTCATTTTGTGGAGCAGAAAGTTGTTTTCTCCATCTCTTCACATCCAGTTGTTTTTACTAATTGCACACAGACCCCCAGGACTGTAACTGCCTTTTGGGTCCAGAGGTCTGTGCTCAGCTTCCACCTCCTGGCACCATCCTACTGTGCCTGAGGCAGAGCAGCAGTTTTGCTGGGCAGTGTCCCTGGAATTGTATCTCAAGTGTGTTGTAAAATCCTCTTACTGAAACGAGGCTGTACGAGCCCCTGAAAATCACAGAATGATTTAGTTCTGCACAGTAACTTGAAAAAAATATATATAATAAAATATTAAAACCTCAGGAACATCATATTTATTGCAAACTACTGAACTTTAAACATCTACATGCACAAGAGGAGATTAAATAATTTTCTCACTCTGGTGCTGTTATGACAGAACACCTTACATCATCTGAGCTGCCCAGGAGTGTGAAACAGGGATGGCCTTTGAGACTGTAGAAAACTCTAAGTGGAAATGAATTCACTGGAGATACATTAGTTCCTGTAAGTCTCTTTGTAAAAATGTTTCTCTCAGTCTTATCAGCTGCTGTGCCAACTGCCTGCCACAACAGAGGAAATGAAAAAATGGTGCTAAGAAATCTCAGGCTGCTTATTAAGCCTTTTTTAACCATGATACAAAACCAAGGGAGCAATGTACTCAAAGGAGGATTTCTCAGTTTCTCAGAAGGGCAAACATCACTTGTTTGTGTTGTGGACATTTATTTGGTGTTGTGGGGTTTTTTTAATGTTTATTATTAAAATATTTTTTAAAGCAACATGAAAATAATCAGGTAACTATTTTTTATTTCTTGCCTCTGTGACTGGAGTCTCTTCAGTTGAATATTGACAAAAAATGATGTCTGAGAATGATTAGTCAAAATGTAACTCTGGATCTTTTTTCTCCTATCTGTAACAGAAAGTCATATTGTTTGGGTCTTCTGCAAAAGCAATTGTTACCATATATATTGTGAGGGAAGGCCTAGAGTCAAAGAAAAGCTAGTGTCATAGCTTTGGCCTTGCCCCATCAGTCTGTGGTACAGCCAAAGAGCTGAGGGACTCCATCTCTGGAGCTCCCCAGATGCATCTTACTGCTTTTGCAAAGTGTTTCATATTGTAATGTTTGATGTTGATGCAAAAATGGCCTTGCAGTTTGATGACATGGATTTCACTAGGCTTGTAGGGCATTTCCCTTGGTATAGCCCCTCCTCCTTCACCCCTCTGCCCAACAAGGAGGAGTTACCCTGAAGTAAGGAAAGGGCAAAAAGATAATGTCTCTGAGGGCTGCAGTCTCCAACCACTTCCATCTCTGCTGGTTGTAAATTATTGGCTGATAATGAAAAGACTTGGTTTGTGCACTGGATTAGTTGAATAAAAGCAGTATGAGGCTAACTGTAAAGCTAGAAGCTGTATGGCTGTGTTTGAACTGTGTTAATTTATAGATGAGTTGACTGCAAGCTGTTCTGACCTGACAGTTACAATGGCTGTAGCTCATTCCATTTAGCCACTCCCTTTTCAGAAGATCTTGCTTTCATGTAGGGTTTTCTGTGTTATCCATCACAGCCCTTTTTCAAACTAGTAATTAGGCATGTGTTTAGATCTCATCAGCTAGAAAGCTAAGTGTATCCCTGAGCACTCTGAGTAGAGATGGGAATACCCATATGCCTGAATGCTTTTCTAAATGGGGTTAACCATGTGAAATATAACCCATCCGGTAGTATTTCCACTGTGACAATTTGTCTTTGGTGCAGTGGGCCATCAGTAACTGTTAGATTAAATGTGTTTGTCACACCATCTATGCTCTTTAAACTGCATACTTCCTGGGCTCCAGGATATTTTTCTTCTAATCCTCCAGCCCTCAAAGCTGAAGAAGTTTTAGTTCATTGGCTGTGTTAGAGGTCAGACATAAATCACAAACCTTCCTTCCCTTTCTGTAAGTCGTGAGTAGATTATTCCAGAGGAGTCAGGCAAGGAAGAAGCTGCTTTGCTGTGCCTCCATAAAAGCTGGGATTTGCTGGGAGTGATCTTTGCTGCCTTATTCTGAGTTTACAACAGACAGGCAGAGGATATCTTGGGGCTCTGGATCATTAACTTGACTGTGCAGTAACTGCAGATTAACTGTTTATTGTTTCTGTGGTCTGGAGCTCTGGTGCCTGCCTATGCCACTGGCAAATGTTTGGTAATTTACTCTGCAAGGTGTCTATATGACTGTATTTTTTCATAAGACAGCCCTGAGAATGTAAAGCTGCTTTAGCTTCAGGGTTATTATTTCTTTCACAGAACTGTCAATATAGTCAGAGAGAGAAACTGTTAAGGAAGCAGCTGCAAAGTGGATTATGCTGTGAAATAAACGGAGCCTTCTCCAAATGCTTTTTTGTACCTGTAAGATGCCTTAGCAATCTATAAAGAAGAGTTTTTGCTTTTCTAGCTTTCCTCCTGAAAACTGGGAAAAGCAGTGTGCTGTATCCAAGGGCTAGTGTCAGAGTGGGCCATGACCTGGGCACTGGTCACTTGCAGAGGTCTCCTCTGCTCAGGAGAGAAGGATGTGCCTGAGTACGTGCATTGGTTTTGAGTTACTCTCCTACACTTGGTATGAAAGGAGGAAAAAGTCTTGAGCATTAAGGGTGCAGTTTTCCAGAGGCACTATTAAGCAATGAGGGGCCTATACTTTTTGGCAGAGTCCCTACTGACTCTGAGGACATGCTTCATGCTAGGTAAGAAGGTAAGACCAAGGCACCTGCTGTAGCTGGTTGCAGTCCGAAGGGAATGCCCCACCATCCTTTGACTTGAGGCTGAAAGGTCTTTTTGTCCAACAGTTGGTCTGCAGGTAACTCTGGCATTTAAGCACCTTGTCTTGTCCTTGCCTCATGTAATCTGCTCCCACAAAAAGAGAGAAAAATGCTCCTTAGTATAGTCCTTAGTAAGGGAGAAACGATTTCTCTGCTGGCCCTGGCCGGGTGCCCTTCCAGTGCTGTGCTTGGCAACAGAGAACAAGGAGCAGAAGCCACCCAGGCACCGTGTGGGTGCTGCCAGCTGCTGGCACAAGTGGCCTCTTGGGATGTTTCTTTTCAATCTGGACTTCATATCTTTACCTTCTTTCTACATCCTCACTTTCAAAAACTGTCTTTTCATCTCCTTGCAGCCTGATCTGGTACAGATTCACATCAAACCAACTTTTCTTATATTTCACTGCACTCTCATTAAACTCCTCTTACCTCTTCCACTTGCCCTCGGCCCCCTGTGACCATCACCCTCCTGTGCTCTCCGAGAGAGACCCTGACTTAGATCCTGCTGCCAGCAGGGCCAGGAGCTGCCCTGTGGCCGGGACAGGCACCGTGATGTTCTCATCACCTCTCAGCACCCCATTGCCAGAAGTTACTTGTAAGGGCAGAAGTGAGTTTAAGTTGCATGTCGTCCCTATTGGCTGCTGTGTGGGTGCAGGGGATTAGGTCAAAACTGGGACTTTCTGTTGGAGGACAAGGTTTTCCCAGGACTGCACAGAAAACATCAGTTGATTCGTGCAGCAGCATTGCAGGGTTGCCCAGCTGTTGTCGTTGAAGTTTCCAGAGTGAATGTGCAAAGTCAGTAAAGCACAACCCGGAGCCGTTTGCTCACCGGGGAAGGAGCAGAATCACTCGTGGAGATAAACCTGAACTTTGCTGGTTATCAGCGGGTTTTATTCCCTCCTGCAGCATCCCGAGCTGGCGCGCGGGGTCCCTGCTGTGTGACAGGGGGACAGCAGAGGGCAGCAGCGCCCTGCCAGCGGGC